>NW_006400032.1:544273-596984 GCF_000299155.1 Elephantulus edwardii | reverse complement strand
CGGATCAGGTGCTCTTTGGTCTTTAAACTGACATCATTGCTCTTTAGCACTTTGAAGAGGTCTTCCACAATCAGTAACCATGGTGACAGCAGACAACTGCATATAAAAGATTGTATGAAATGCAATGTAAATGAAAGATTACGTGGAACATAATGTATATGAAGTACAATGTAAATGAATTATTGTAGGAAAACCAATAATTTAAGGAAAATAGAAAGAATAATATACAGGGAGAAAATAGATGCATTATTTCCCTTAAATTACACTTTTAAAGAAACGATAAAGTTTATAACAATTTCTTAAAAAGAAATTAAAAAAAAAATGTTGCCTTGGGAAAACCTGCTGCCAAAGATAAATCAGTAGAACAGTCATTCAGTGGTACACGTCACTATAATGCAAGCACGAAACAACCGCCTTTTATTATTTGGAGATGAGAGGCAATAAAGTCACAGGTTATTTTCTCTTCCTCTTATGAACATTTTATCCAAAGTCTTGGCAAAGTCATTTTCCTTTTAAGCTGATCCTGGTAAATCAAAATCACTCTTGTATTTCCTATCTGTTGAAGTGTCTCCCAATTTATTATTTTTTTTTTTAATTTTAACTATGTGTTTGTTTGGAAGAGGTGCTCATCTTTCCTTCCCATTATTTTTTCCGATGTCAAGACTTCCACCACTAGATTTCAGCTTGGCAGGAGTTGAGTCCTGAGCTAGATGTTAATACTGGACTTTCAGCTTCAGTCATTATCATTGAAAACCTGTAGCAGCATCATTTCTGTTTAAAGGTACTTAGGAAAGTGCTTTAATTATGATCAGCTAACTTTTCAATCAATTTAACATCTTGTGCTGTCTGGAACTGCTTCTTCATCTTAAGCTTAAATGAGTTGGAAGTTTAGTGAGATGTTCTGCAAGATTTCTTCCAGCTCTGAGTTCTATGAATGAGAAATACTTTCCATTTCAGGGTCACTCCCTGGCTATTGTGTCTTTCACTCTTGTTAATGTCATTCTGTTCTTGGTGAAATCTTTTCTGTGGATCATTGTTTCCTCGATGCAAACATTCAATTCATTTGTCCCTTCACTTTCAAACTCTGCCCAATTCTCAGAGTCTCCTGCTTCCACTGTCGGGACATCACTATTATCATTATATTCCAGCTTGACATTGTCCCTGCTACTCTTTACAATGGAGATTTTACTTTTTGTCTCTGTCTTTCTTATCTTTCACATAATTTCTGGTGTGCAGTGTGTGCTCATTAAAGATGATCAGTATATTAATGACTATGATGATTATGACAAAGATGAAAAAAAAGTAGTGAGGTACTTACCTTCCATTGTCTCTCTTGAACTCTGAGAGAATGCATCCAATTACTTCTTTAAAGCACCGACTTGAAAATGTGATAGTAAATCAACCTTAACATAGTCAAAATAGAACTAAAATATTTCCTCCCTAAATTGTTACTCTTTTTTTCTATTAAAACAATTATAATTTTACAATCATAAAAATCTGTGAAGTATCCAAGCTTATGTGGCTTCAAGACGCTAATAAGATTCTTTTTCTAATACTGGTTTATTTACAAAGTCTGTATACATTGTTTTTCACTTGTAATTTCTCTATCACATTTAGTTACTCTGCTTTTTATCTAAACATTTAGATTGACTATTACAGAGTTATTCACCAGTTTTCTGATAACCTACATTTGTTACCTAGTCTTGTTGGCTTCATCATCATCAACATCAATTCCATATACTACCATTTACCTTTCTCGTGCTTGCTTTATTCTGAGTCTAAAGTAAAAGGATCTTTTTTAAAAAAATTTATTTTATTAATTATAATGTACATTTACAGAGATTTTGGATTTCCATTCATTCATTGTTGCACTTTTCTCCCTGTCCAGCCCTCCCCCCACCCCAGTTCACTCCTCTCTTTGAAAAGTAAAGGAAAATTCTTTCATTGGTATACAATCCCCTCCACCCCCCTCCCTCTCCACCACCCTGAGTATACTCCTCTAAGCAACCTTAATTCTGGACTCTTGTCATGACCATAATACTCGTATATCACTTTTAAATTATTCTGTCCCTCATCTGTTTCAATGGAGTATACATAATTTATACAGTTTTTCTCAGTTTTACCCCAACCCTGATGTCAGTTCCATTCTATAACAGTGGCACCATGCAGTATTTGTCTTCTTGTGACTGAGATATTTCACTCAGCATAATGTCCTCCAGGGTCACCCATTTTGTATAATATTGCATGAGTTCCTTATTTTTCAATGCAGCGTAGTATTCCATTGTGTGAATATACCACAGCTTCTCTATCCATTTGTTCGTTGATGGGCACTTGGGTTGTTTCCAACTCTTCGCTATTGTAAACAAAGCCGCAATAAACATGGGTGCGCATACATCTGCTTGGATGTTGGTTGTGGTATATTTAGGGTATATTCCCAGTATTGGAATTGCTGGGTCAAATGATATCATTTTCAACTTTTTGAGAAAGCACCACACCATTTTCCACAGTGGTTACACCATTTTGCACTCCCACCAACAGCGAAAAAGGGTTCCAGTTACTCCACAACCTCTCCAGCATTTCTTGCTTGCTGTTCTGTTAAATTTTGCTATTCTGACTGTGGTGAATCTTTCAATAATAGAATCTTAGCTGGTTTTCTCATTTCCATCCTTGTCTCTATCTTACACATATGCCACTATAAGTCATATAATTCTACCATCAACTGAGCATTCAATAACAAAGTAAAATCACATCATTCACCAGTTCAGTTTCCCAAGTGTCAGCCCATCACATCTGACACTAAAGATGCTGGAGTCCCTGAGGGAGTCCACAGGATTCAGTTTACTTCTTTGATGTGCTAGCCTATCACAGCCTCTCTTTTCCACAAGATTTGAGCCCCACTGACACAGGTTGACACAACACTGGTTGATTTACTATTAAATTTTTAAGTGGGTGCTTTAAGGAAGTAATTGGATGTATTCCCTGGGGGTTCAAAAGAGACATTGGAACTAGAGACACAATATTGCAGTCATCAATACAAAGTTGTCACGAAAGCTTATGATTGGATAAGAGCTTTCATCTATATGATTCTACTTCATTCCTGTGTTGGGGCCAGTGCACTTGCTATATTTTGACCTAGAACAATCTTTTCTCCAGATCTATGCATATTCAACTCCTTCTCTCCATTCTCTTCTCATAGATCACTTCCTCAGTCTTCTTCCTAAAGTCGTCTTTACCTTTTACCTAAAATAGTCCTCCTTACACTATCAGTCCTTTTTTTTTTTTTTGGCTGGGTACAGTGTACTTTATTGATGGTACATGACAAGATGGGCTCTCCAAGCCCCACCCCTTTCTTAGAGGGATTTGATGGAAACTTGTGTCAAGGATGTGAGATTCTCAGTGTGTGGGAGGATCAAGTTGGGGCAAGGACTCCCCAGCAGCCGAGGGTCTCCCTCTCTCTCTCTCTCTCTTCTAGTGCTATTGCTGGGGCTGGTGTTCCAAGGGGATCTTATTCTTTGGAGGCCATGTGAACCATCAGGTCGACCACCCAGTTGCTATAGCCAAATTCATTGTCATACCAGGAAATGAGTTTGACAAAGTGGTCGTTCAGGGCAATGCCAGCCCCAGCATCCAAGGTGGAAGAGTGGGTGTCACTATTAAAGTCACAGGAGACAACCTGATCTTCAGTGTATCCCAGGATGCCCTTGAGGGGCCCTTCTGATGCCTGCTTTACTACTTTCTTGATGTTATCATATTTGGCAGCTTTCTCCAGATGGCAGGTCAGGGCCACAACTGACACAGTGGGGATGGGGATATGGAAAGCCATGCCAGTAAGTTTCCCATTCAGTTCAGGGATGACCTTGCCCACAGCCTTGGCAGCGCTAGTAGTTGCAGGGATGATGTTCTGGGCAGCTCCACGGCCATCACGCCACAGCTTTCCAGAGGGGCCATCCACAGTCTTCTAGGTGGCAGTGATGGCATGGACTGTCATCATGAGTCCCTCTACAATGCCAAAGTTGTCATGGATGACCTTGGCCAGGAGATCCAAGCAGTTGGTGGTTCAGGAGGCATTGCTGACAATCTTGAGAGAGTTGTCATACTTTTCATGGTTCATGCCCATCACAAACATGGGGGCATTGGCAGAAGGAGCAGAGATGATTACCCATTTGGCACCACCCTTCAAGTGAGCCCCAGCCTTCTCCAAGGCTGTGAAGACACCAGTGGACTCCACAACATACTCATCATCAGCATCACCCCACTTGATGTTGATGGGATCTCGCTCCTGGAAGATAGTGATAACTTTCCCATTGATGGCCAGCTTCCCATTCTCAGCCTTGACAGTGCCATCAAACTTGCCATGGGTGGAATCATATTGGAACATATAGACCATGTAGTTGAGGTCAATGAAGGGATCATTGATGGCAACAACATCCACTTTGCCAGAGTGAAAAGCAGCCCTGGTGACCAGGCACCCAATGCTGCCAAATCTGTTTACTCTGACCTTCACCATCATGTCTCAGGGATGTGGCTGAGGCTGCACAAGAAGAGAGGGCAATCTGGATCGACGAGGAGCAGAGAGCGCAGGAGAAGGTGGCCATCTCTTTTTTATAGAGAGGAGGGAGTGGGCCCACTATCAGTCCTTTTTCATTATTTCACTTTTGTTCCTTTCTTAGCACTTATAATTATCAGAAATGAGTTTTCTTTACTTATTTACTATTAATTTGTTTATTCCTCCTAACTGGAACGGTCCACGAGAGCAGGACCTTGCCTTTCTTGTTTTCTACTAAATCACCAGTACCTCGATCATGAGAATCATGCAGGATAGAGCAAGGGTCTGGTCTGTTGTTCATAAGGTTGCTATTCAGTTGCCATTGACTCAATGTCACTTAACAAGAACAGGCTTTCACTGTATTGTAGCAGACACAGTAAAATGTTTATCAAATGGATTAATGTTCAAAAAGTTAATGACTGAAATTATTAATTGGGATCTAAATGGCCCTATTTTGTAAATCCCAATTAAACAAACTAAACAAAACAAAACATTAAGTCAGTAGTACCTATAACAACACAAAAAGTCATTGCTGTCAAGTTGGAAACAACTGATAGTTGACTCTCCACTGGGTTTTCTGAGGCTATAAAATGCACCAACTCCTTTGAGGAATAAGGATAGGTAACCTCCTCCTGTGCAATTTATCACCTCCTGGGGAGTCACTTATGGGTCTGTTCTGACTCGATGACACAACACAACAATCTAAATTGCCTGACAGGAGATTGCCCATCTTTTTCCCACAGAGCCTCTGGTGGATTCGAACCTCTGGAGAGGCCCCACATTTGAGTTAGCCACACAACTCCTTATTGATTATGCCACCAGAGCTCTGCCTATAAATGTACCCCTAAATAATGTAAAACCATGTTTTGGGGATAAACTGCAATTATCCTGTTATCTAATTTAGCTCTAGAAGTTTGTTTTTGGTTTTTTTATTGGTTTTTTTTTTTAATCCTCCCATAGGGCCTGTAAAATCTGCTACTTAGTCTTGGATTGACAATAGTAACAAATTACTTATCCACAAATGTCATATCGTAATCTGAATGTATGTGTGTGTGTGTGTGTGTGTGTGTGTAAATATGGTTTATTGTTGTTATTGATTCCAACGCATAGTGCCTCACGTGGTATAGGTAGAAACTGTCCCATAGGATTTTCTCAACTCCAATCTCAATGGAAGCAAATGATGAGGGTTTTTCTTCTGCTACGCCTCTGCCGTACAGCAGTAACTTGTGGTTGCTGTAAAGTTGAACACTGTGACACTGGTGTGTCAAATGCTTTAATGTTTACCTATGGCAGACAGTGTTTGGTGGAGCACCTCGATTAAAACAAGCTTGGAAGCAGGAATGGCATCCACTTCTGAAATAATTTGCCTCCAGAAACCCTATGAACTCGGAGGAAGGATGGAAGTCACACAAGTGTTGAGGACTTTCATTCATAGGGTGGCTATGAGTTGCTTATGACTCCACAGCACTCAACAATAACAACAACAACATGCCTCTGGGTGGACTTAGACCATCGACCTTTAAATTAGCAGTTGACTGTCACCTGTGTAGTGGTGCAGTATTGCCTACTTGTGCTGCCAGGAAAATGTGTGTGTGTGTGTAAATATAAAATATCCTCTGAAACTACTCATGTTATTACCACAGTAAGAGAAACATATATTGATAGATTGATGTGATGAATTTTCCTTTGCTCTCTGTTTTAGTGGTATAGTCTATAGGGATTTGTGCCATCCTTTTCAAATGTCATGCTTATCTGACAATTCAAATCCACAGGCTGAAGACAGACAGAGGAAGAGGAGAGGAGAGGAGAGGAGAGGAGAGGAGAGGAGAGGGGAAGAGACAATCTCCTCATCCCCCCTGCTCCAAGCAATTTACAGCCTCTGATAACCCAAGGAGGGAGTCAGCAATGAGTTAAATAAATTTTATTTTGGTGCTATCTTGAATACTAGGGAGCTCTGGTGGCCTAGTGGAAAGAATCTGTGCTGTAATCTCAAAGGTGCATGGTACGAATCCACCAGTTGCTCCACATAGAAAGACTACTTCTGAAAACCCACTGGAAGGTCAGCTATGGATTGGATCTGACTAGATAGTACACAACAACAACAACAACAGTAGTCTTGAAAACTCTCAGGGAATCTGTAGAATTTCATTAATTATTTTCTAGAGTAATGAGACACTTTTAACTAGCTGCATCCTGGATAGATATATACATATATATTCTATCTTCCTATCTGTATTATATATAGATATACTATATAAAGGACCATTAGACCACCAGGGAGCTCTGGTGACTTAGTAATAAGAATCATACTGCAATCCTGAAGCAGACAGTTCTAATCCACAAGCTGCTCCGAGGGAGAAGAATGGTCTATCTCCTCCTGTGCAGTTCACCAATTAACTGCTCTGAAACTCTCACTGAAGGGTCAACTATGGACTGATTCTGACTCGATGGTACACAAGAACAACAACAATATATGTATTTGTGTGTGTGTGTTGTTGTTGTTATTGTGTGCCACTGAGTCAGAACTCATAGCTGGCCCTCCAATAGGTTTTCCAAGGCAATAAATCACTGGAGAAGACAGTCCATCCTTTTCCCATGAATTTGAACCATGACTTTGGGATTACAGCACAATTTTTTAACAGTAGACCACCAGAACTCTCTCTTTCTCTCTCCTCTCCCATCCCCTCCCTTCCCTTCTCCTCCTCTTCGCACTCTCACGCACTCTTGCGTGCTCTCTGTCTCTCTCTCTCTGAAAGAAAAAGCCCTTCAGCCCTTAATTGACATGAAATTTAAAAAGGGACAAACTGGTGCATCGTGATAGAAATTGTAAAAAGCATTTGAAAGCATTGACAGAGAGAAGTCTGAAAGAACCTTCCAGATACTGGAAATGTTTTTGATCTGGGCAGCAGCTACATAGTAATATGTTGTTGTTGTTGTTGTTGTTGTGTACCATCAAGTTAGAAGCAACCCTTAGTTGACCCTCTGGTGAGTTGTCTGAGGTCTTTAATCGCACAGGAGGAGATTGCCCATCCTTCTCCTGTGGAGCAGCTGTTGACCTCAAATTCCTTTGGGATTGCAGCGCAGCTTCTTGTCATTAAGCCACCAGAGCTACATACATAAAAGTTATTGAGTCATGCCTTTAAGATTTGTTAAATTTACTTTTTGTAACTTCCACCTCAGTGAATAAATAAATAAAGTCAACAGTAGTCAGACATACTAGAACATTGTAGGTAAGAATATCTTTTAGGATTCACAGAAGGTTGAAAAAACACACTCCCAAACTCCTTGAAACTATGTAGAGATGGTGGTTGTGGCACATTAGGTTATGTCCTTCCTGTTTAAAGGGAAAATCCACTTCGGCCTTTACATTTACTCGCTCCATTCCCCGTAGCTCCCAAGTACAATAGTGAATGTCAGCTACAATAAAAAGGTCATTTTCTTCTTTCAGCAACAGTAACACAAGTGGCTACATTTCCTGATTCTGGATTAAGTTCAAGATTTCAAATACGAGTGGACTCGTTTCTGATTAGAAAGTTTGATATTTATCATAGACTTCCCTGTCTTCCATAACCAGTGTGAGAGAGATTGCAAAAAGGTAAACTGAAAGGGACCATTCTTTTATTCAACAATTAACCCCATCTGGGTAAATAATACGAGGCGGTGCACTTGAGCCATCGCTGTTAGGCTCTGGGTTCAGAACTCAACACGGCTTCAAAGCAGCGTCCATGAAACGATGACAAGATGCTGCAGAAATGGCTTTTTATGTGGAATATAATGCGCGTCTAGGGTTACATAGTACAGTAACAGGGAGAAGTGGGTTGTAAAGACAGGGAGGATAGGGTGTCTGGAAGTACTTACCTGAAAGAAACACTATCTTGCTTTAGTTCAGACCCTTAGGCCTAGAAACACAGTATATGGTCTAGAAACTTGACTATGTGAAAACAACTTCACCAAGGGTTGTAAGGTTTCCATCACAGGCAAATAAAAACAAAATTCCCTGGCAGGCACCAAAGCAGCTGGGAGCTGAGATGCTTCTGAAAGCCCGAGCTTCATTCCCGCCTTTATCAGATAATTTCGTTATACAAAGGGGCATATGTCTCTTAAAAGTATCAAACAGCACATTAGATCCGTGAAAGCCCGTCAGTCAACAAATCCTTTTGATAAAGATCGATCGCTCCCTGAATAAGAGGAAAACACAGGCCAGGTCAATCTGTCAGCAAACGTATTCAAAAATCTATACTCTGAATTGAGACAAGGAACTCTAATAAACGGAGATTACTTTCCAAGAAAATATTTGGGTATCCCTACAAGCCCAGGCCCCACACCTGACTGCATTCGGAATTCCCAGGAAGAATAGACCGAGTGATAGGCTGAGGTGCGCAGGCATCTTTGGTTACTCCTGAGAGGCAAGCCTTGCCCTATTTCCACCCACCTGTATCACTTTTAGTAAATGGGACGAGGGTGGAAATTGAGGGGGGAACTAGTTGGAGACTTCATCAGCTCCAATTTCTCAAGTGCATTTTCTATTATAATATGGGTGCTGTGAAGACCGCGTGAGAAACCCCCAGTCTGGGATCTGCTTAAACAGTAAATTCAAAGTCTTCCTGGAACAAAAAAGAACTTACACCGCCAACATCTGCCAGTTAGACAATGAAGGGACACGTGGAGAAGACAGAAGTAGTAAAGAAAAATAGATCTGGATATTTTAATGACGAAGCAAACAGAACTAACATAGTGATTCCATGGAGGTATTGGCTCTCCCACTCAGAGAACACAAAGGAAAATCAGCCAGCATCTTAAGTTCCTACTACGTGGGTGTGCTTTGTGGTTTGCTGTCAGTATGCCATTTAACCTCAGGACAAGTAGCTTTATCTGAGACATCAGAGATAGTGAGGACAGCCCAGGACAGAGCAAAGCTCAGATCTGTTGCTTATAAGGAGGCTATGAGTTGTCATAGACTTGATGGCACCCAACAATAACAACAACAGCAACACCTAGAAGGCATTATAGGAAAATAGAGCTATTTCTTTCTACAAGACATGTAGCTAAGAAGTGTCAACAGTATCATTTGAACTCACTGTGTCCTTTGCATCAGGCCTGTCTACCAGGGTGGTGGAGCGCAGTGGAACATCAGATTTTTTTAATTTTTATTTTTTACCATGTAGTAAAAGTGACTGTCCCAGATGTTATCCAGGTAAAAAAGGCCAGGAGGGACAGTGAATGGTGGAGAATTAGTAGGAATAGCTACTAGTGGGGAAGCTATAGATCAAAGCCCAGAGACACAGTTTAAAAGCATATAAGCATGACGCTGTTGAGACAGGCAGGCAGAGTGGTCCACAGACCAGGGTGGGTGGTGAAAAATAAGACTTAAGGAAAAGATTAGGAAGCAGAGCTTCTGTGCTACTAGCTAAATAGACTAACAAAGCCAGTTTGCTATCTAAGCTCTGTCTATCTTTACAGTTAAGATGAAAGATAGCTTAAACTTGGTAAGACCTGGATTCAAAATATTTTTGCTTCAAGTAACTGTGAAACTAGGGGTCAAGTGATTCACCCCACTCCCCGACTGAGAGCTGGGTTTTTTTCATCTGCATATTCAGGATAATAGCACCACTTAATGGAAGAAAGGCGCAGATTAAATACTGCAGAGGTCATACCTCATGTAGGGAGCACTGGTGACAGAGTTCACAGACAGTTGCATTGCTCACCCAAAGGTGTTACCTCTGACTCTTCTGATCTGACTTGCCTCTGGCAATTCAAATCTTCCAGTGGCTTCTCAGGAGAAAAATGGGCATTCTCCTCCTAGGTGACATACAGTCTCCAAAAACCCACTGCAGGGTCAGCTATGAGTCAGTTTCAATTCGATGGCAAAGAGTTTTAGAGATTTTTTTTTTTTTAAGTTTAATATCTAGTCCAGTGCCTGGAGCACAATGTCTGGAACAAACCTTTAGAAACTTTAGGTCTCTTCGCTGCTTTTTCCCCCATCTTCAACAAGAACCAATTCTACAGTGACTCAAAGACCTTAAGAAAACAAACCAAACTCCTAGGAGGGTTTCCACTCCTGGTAATTACCCTTCACTGGGTTTCTGAGGATAGAGAATCTTATGGGAGGAAACTTCTTATCTTTCTCTCAAGATGCAGCTCATGGATTGGAACTGCTGACGCCTTGGTTAGCAGTCTGATGTGTTACACACTATCACCCCAGGGCCTTCTGGCCCAAAGCCCTGTTGTTGTTGTTGTTGTTGTTGTTTTGTGCTGTCAAATCAGAACTGACTCATAGCTGATTCTCCCACATGTTTTTAGAGGTTGCGAGTCACACAGGAGGAGATTGTCCATGTTTCTCTCTTGGAGAAGCTGGTAATTTGAGCACAGCTCTTTACTCACTGTGGTTGTTGCGATTATGTACCATTGAGTTGGAGCATCCAGGAGGTTTTCAGAGGTAGCAAATTACATGAAAGGAAACTTTCCATCTTTCTACCATGGAGCAACTGGTAGATTCAAACCTTGGGTCTTTGGGATCGCAGTGCAGTTTCTTACTACTAGACCACCAGAGCTACCTGTTGTTAGGGACCAACAAGTTGAGCACAACCCGTAGTGACCCTATAAACAGCTGACCTACACTCTGCCCTATCAGTGCCATCCTCATCATCTCTGACACACTAGAGTCCATTGCTGAAGTCACTGTGTCATGAGGTCTTCCTCTCCTTTGCTGACCCTCCATCTTTCCAAGCATGATGTCCCTTTTCAAGGAATAGCCTCACCTAGCTACATGTCTGAAGTGCAAATGATGAAGCTTTGTCATCTTTGCCTCCAAAGAGCACTCTGGCTGCATCTTTCTATGGCATATCTCTTTGTGTATTTTGCAATCCTGGGATATTCATTCATTCAGTACTTTTCTCAAGCACCATAACGCAAAGGCATCAATTCTTCTGCCATCCTTATTCATTGTCTAGCTCTCTGATGCATAGCAGGTGATTGAGAAACCATTGGCCTGAATCAGGTGGACCTTAGTGTTTAAACTGACATCATTGCTCTTCAGCATTTTGTAGAGATCCTTGACACTGGATCTGCCCAATGCAATGCATCTTCTGATTTTCTTAACTGCTGCTACCAAGCATGTTGATTGTTGATCCAAGCAAGATTAAATCGTTGAAAGCTTTAATCCTTTCTCCATCTATCGTAATGTTGACTGTTGGTCTTGTGATGAAGACCTCTGTCTTCTTGATGTTGAGATACAATCCATGCCAAGTGCTGTAGACCTTGATCTTCTGCAACAAGCATATCTTATTCTCCGTACTTTCTGCAAGCAGAATAGTATCATCTGCATAACACAGGTTGTTGATGAGTCTTTCTCCAATCCTGGTGCCACATTCTTCTTCATAGAGTCTGGCTTCATGAATTATTTGTCAAGTATAGAGACTGACCAGGTATGGAGAAAGGATACAACCCTGATGCACACTTTGATGTCAATGAGATGGAGATAGTTTGAGTCACGAGCACTTGATGAGCTCCCTGTTATGCTGTCCCTGCAGACCAGGGAACAGTCTTGAGTTTTAATACAGTTGGATGCAAGCAAGCTTAATCACTTTGCTTCTCCACTGCTACATTGCCTAAGAGCAGAGAGTGTTCTGATGTTGACCTGGAGCAGGAGTCTGGCATAATAGTTTAGCTGTCTGACTTCCAATCTCAAGCACTGTAGCCTAATTGTTGCCTGAATACCCTGCTTCCCCTACTAGTCCCTCACCAGCGTTCCAGCCCATTGTCACTTTGTTTCAGCCTGCTCCATTCCTATTTTAGTTCTGCCCATTTGACTTTTAATGGCTTAATCATATTTCAATGCATGACCTGAACAGATGAATAAACCATAAAAAGGATTGAGAGTAGAGGTGCAGATAATACAAGAGTGTGTAGAAAATCACATCTTGTAAATAAGAATGAACTAGGTTTAGTCTTCCTTATTATCCCTTCACAAGAAGGAAATTGAGCTGGGAGTCCTGAGTCAACTCTTCTCTTTTACGCACCTTGATGTGTCATGTCTGTCTGTCTCATTGGCACAAGGGTCAGAACTTACTCATAGCTGACCCAACAGTGGGTTTTCAGAGGCTGTAAACTGCACAGGTAATTACTCATCTTCAGTGTTTGTTGTTATTAGATGCTATCCCACCAACTCACAGTGATCCTCCAAACGACAGACCTGAACTCTGCCCTATCCGGCACCATTCTCGTCATCTCTGATATGTTCAAGGCCCCTCTCAAGACGGATTGACATGGCGTCTGCAGAAATGAGCTCAAGTGAGGATGGGATTCAGGTCTGTTATTCATAGGGTCACTATGAATCATATTTCACAATATTGTTATGGTCATTGTGTCAGTCCGTCTTGTTGAGAGTCTTCTCTTCATCTGTCTGTCTACTTTTCCCAGCATGATGTCTTTTTCCAAGGACTGGGGCCTTCTGCAACATGTCTGAGTATGTGAGAAAAAGTTTCATCCTTCTTGAATCGAAGGAGCACCCTGGAAGTACTTCCACCAAGACAGTCTTGTTTTTTCTTTTGGCAGTCCTTAGTATATTTAGTACTCTTCTCCAACACCACAGTTCAAAGGTATCAATTCTACTTTTGAAATAGAATTTCATTTTTCTTAAACTGGTGAACTATAGAAGTTTGATATACTGTTGCTGAAATTCCATATATCCAATTATTCTATGTGTCATTTTTTAAGAATTCTGTTTCATAAGGTTACTTATACTTCAAGAAGTTAAATGAGGCAAAATAGGGGTCAGGAAGCTATTTTGCCTCATTTAACTTCTTGAAGTATAAGTAACCTTATGAAACAGAATTCTTAAAAAACAAATGACACATAGAATAATTGGTTTTATGGAATTTCAGCAACAGTATATCAAACTTCTATAGTTCACCAATTTAAGCAAGATTCTACTGAAGATTATCCAAAAACGACTGGAACAGTACCTCAGCAGAGAACTGCCAGAAGTCCAGGCTGGGTTTAGAAGGTGTCGTGGTACTAGGGATATTGTAGCTGATGTTAGATGGATCTTAGCTGAAAGCAGGGAATACCAGAAGACTGTCTATCTGTGTTTCATTGATTATGCAAAGGCATTTGACTGCGTGGATCATAACAAACTGTGGCTGACTCTGAGAAGAATGGGAATCCCAGAACATTTAATCGTGCTAATGTGAAAACTATATTTGGACCAAGAGACAGTCGTCAGAACAGAGCAGGGCAACACTGCCTGGTTCAAAAGTGGGAAGGGTGTACGCCAGGGATGTGTCCTATCTCCATACCTTTTCAACCTGTACGCAGAGCAGATTATCTGAGAGGCTGGACTCTATGAGGAGAAGCGTGGCGTTAGGATTGGTGGACGATCTATCAACAATCTGCGTTATGCAGATGACACAACCCTGCTCGCTGAAACTGAGGAGGACCTCATGCAGAAGGTCAAGGACTGCAGCCTTCAATATGGACTGAGGGTCAATGTCAAGAAGACAAAAATTCTCACCACTGGACCAATTGGTAGCATCAGGATGGATGGCGAAGAGATTGAGATTGTTCACAGCTTCAGTTTGCTCGGCTCCATGGTCAACACTCTTGGCACCAGTAGTCAGGAAATAAAAAAACGTATTGTGATGGGAAAGTCTGCGGTTAGGGACCTCTCTAAAGTACTCAAGAGCAGCGGTGTCTTTCTGGAGACTAAGGTGCACCTGATACAGGCCATGGTTTTTTCAATCACTTGTTATACATCAGAGAGTTGGACAATGACTAGGGAGGATAGAAGGAGAATTGACGCCTTTGAGCTGTGGTGCTGGAGAAGAGTATTGAATGTACCATGGACTGCCAAGAAATCAAACAGATTACTGGAGAGGGTTAAACCAGGCTTCTGGGGCTTCGTCTGACATACTTTGGACATGTTATAAGGAGAGACAGGTCTTTAGAGAAGGACATCATGCTGGGTAGAGTAGAGGGACAGCGCAGGAGGGGAAGACCCTCTATGAGGTGGATTGATTCAGTGACTGGGGTAATTGGGATGGGTGTGTCAGAGGTAATGAGATTGGCACAGGATAGAGCACGGTTTAGGGCTGTTGTATATAGGGTCGCTATGAGCTGCAAACGACTCGATGGCACATAACAACAACAACAACATATTTATATATATATTTGTCTTATATTCCCCAGAATAAAAGGAGAATTTTTGTCAGATTGTTTTATAAAGCTTCTTCAAACTCTAATATTTTGCAATACATTCAATAAACTCTGTCTAAGATATGAACTGTAGTTCAGGTCTTTTATCTGGTGTGGAGAAACATTTATGGGTAAAGAATAAACTCTGGCAGGGCTGGGCTTCCTGAAGAGCATAGTATTCTGGGTAGACAACAGAGGGCACTCTTGGCATGTGTGCACGTAAAGGATCCCCAGAGACCCTCGGCATGAGTTCTGATGGTGGTGTGTGTTCAACTTCTCTGGAGCTGGAATTTTCAGAATATGTTGCTATAAGGATGCAGTTATTCTACCTGCCTTTTATTTACAGAACCATATTCAATCAACTCCATCTGCGCCTGAGTCCTCCTACTATACGTTCTGATATTTACCAGGAATTAGTCTGAGATCTTTTTCCATACATTCCAATTCTCATCCAAATATCTACACAGACCTGATGATGCCATTTTACCTCATCTACTTCCATCTTAAGCATGTTTTCATACCCCCTTCCTTTATCAGTTCTCCTATTATGTTATGAAATTTAAAATGTTTAAATTCACTACAATGATACGGAAGTGCATAGCTTGTCTTGCTGCATTTTCCCTCTCATGGCTTCTTTTTGGTACTTAAATGAGAGACTTAATAGATGTGAAAAATTTTCGGGGGAGACATGTCAAGGAGATTATTATTACATAAATACCAAATAAATGTTACCAGAGGTATAGTTTGTTAAAGGGAAAAAAAAAAGTTCTGTTCTTCCTTATTAAGCTTCATGTGAATTTTCATAGAATGTAAACTATGAAGTACAGTTTTGAAAGAACGAAGTATAAATCTGTATCTGTAAAGTAGTTTGGGAATTTCTGCAGCAATAAAACTCAGAATAATGTGTTAAAAGGGCACTTTTGGGGTTAACAGGACCCCTTTTTAACATGGTATTTGATTAATAACCACAGCTAAGTCAACTCTGTCTGTTCTTACAGATACTGGCCTTGGCTGAGTTGCTTAAGGCTCATATTCCTCAGCTGTAAAATGAAGAATTCTACTTAATGTTTTCTAGGCCCTTCTCTGCCAGGTTTAAGGAAGAGTGAGTCTTCGAAGTAGGACAGAGCTAAGTGTGAACCCCGAGCTTGGCCACAAAGGCTTAGAAAATGTTTCTTTCCTTCTCCAATCTTAGTTTTTACATCTTGAAAGCGGATATTAAGGCATATACTTTTTGATTTGTCCTGAGGGTAAAATGAGATTATCTATGAGGGAAAGGTCAAGTCCAGGTAGTAAATGCTCACTAGATGTCCATGTCTTCCTTCTCTTTTGTGGTCTATAAGGCCAGTTTTCATGTGTCTTGAAGGTCTAGTAAGGCTTACCAGTCAGCCCACAAATGACTCATCTCTGAAACAAAAGGGAGGATAAAAGAAAGAGGGGGTTTTAAAAAACCCACAAACAAGCAATAGAACAGGTGGGACTTTTAATCTGAGGGTCCAAAGCAACATCCTGTGTTTCTCTAGAACAGAATTATGCTGGGTTGTAAAGGTTCAGCTCAAACATCTTGCTTGAGCTTTTGGTCAAGCATCCAGACAATGGACATTAATTACTCTACCAGCATTAGTTAATTGCATCCATTACTCTATCAGCAGCACCAGGCATTCTGCTACCATTTCAGTCAGGACAACTCAGGACTATCAGCCTAATCCATTCTGCTTATTTCCTTTGGTTCTTCTGATAGGGGACAGGCATTCAGACTCAAACATGAAGTTACAATCTAACAGTTTCAGGACATCTCCATTTGACATGCAAACAGCCTTTACTTAGAAATTTGATCTTGGTTTTAAAAGTAAAATAACTCATGAGCAGAAAGCAAAAGACATAGAAACTAAGGCAGTAAGTCTTTCTTGAGTTTAGCAGGTGATGTCTGCTGCGTTGGAGAGGGTGAGACCAAGTTTCTCCTTTGAGACTAAGATTTTGAAACTCTCAGATACTTTTGGCATGTGGCCAGGAGCCCTGGGAGAATGATATCACACTTGCCATGGTGGAGGGACAACGCAGGAGAAGAAGATGCTGCATGTGACAGATTGATACAGTGACTGGGGCAATGCAGATAAACAGTGTCGCAGTCTATGAGACTGGCTCAGGACAGGGCTGGGTTCAGAGCTTTTCTGTACATGGGGTCCTTATGAGTTCCACGTGACTCAACAGTACATAACAACAACAGCAACATCTGCCTGACCTGTGGTCCATTTCCTTTTATCTAGTAAAGAAGACAAGAAAGGATATAAAAAGACAAGAAAGCAGAAAATAGCTTATATTGCATTTGAAATGTGTGTTCCTTCAATGAGCTACTAGCAATGTCACTGGTAAGCACAGGTCATGCACAGATCATCCAACATGACTCTGAGTAGTGCCATGGAGACTCTCAGTGGTACCAGGGAGATCCCATTCTCATTGAATGGTCCTTTCCTAGAACTAGAATCAATAGCCATTTATAGAGTAGAATGTACTTGGTATGAAAAAATATAATATTGTAGTTTCAACAAACCCAGTTTTGTTACTACAAAAATGTTCTTCATAGCTCTGTTAACCAACAGAGTACAAATTTCTGGTGGTTCTAATACACGAGGGATTCTGAGGCAGAAAGATAGGGAGTCCTCCACCTGTTGCCATTTACAGCCCTGAAAACTGCTGGAGGAGTGCTGTGCGATCGGACCAAATTGATGGCAGAGGGTAATGACTTTTGAGCCATGTTACTACTAACAAGTCTTTCACTTTAAGACAAAGGGCTGGGGGGAAGTCTTGACAAATTCAGCACTACTTTTAACAAAACAGTGTGGCAGATTCAATCAGGTTTCCGATGATGTTAAAATGCAGCAGCATTCAAAGGAAATGTGGTTATCACCCCAGCCAGCTGCCTTCATACACTAGGCAGAAATTCAATGATACTCTTTTCTGTTGTTTGATATGTTCCTTAGGGTTGTTTTTTTCTCTCTGTGATTCCAAGAGGAAATGCTTATAATTATTGGCACTCCATGTAATGATTATCACATTTTTTATTTCAGAGCAAACACCCCTGGAAACACATTCCTTGTGGTAACACGAAACCCCCCATTTGGGCTAGATTCTGATTGATTTCAGCAGAACAAAGGGACAATTACATTTCATTTGAAACCCAGATGAGGCTCTCCATATTTTATTTTAAATTGAGAGTGATAATGGGTGGGTGGTCAGTCCTTCAAGGGGAGCAAAAGAAAAGCAGCAACACTGAACTGTGCTGGTGTACAGTGGCGATTTTCTGGGCTGGAACTGGTTAACGTAGAATTGCAAAACCAACCTCTGGTAGCCTGAGCAGGAACCTGCAGTCTGCAAACACTTACTCCCATCAACACTGCTCCCGAGGAGGCGCCGAAATGCAGGGTCCCTCATTCTGATCTGGTGTCTGTCCTGGTATGAATTAACAGAGGGGAACAGGAAATGGATCGACACTGCTCATAAGTAAAGAGGCCAAGCAGGAGGGAGGTCCTTCTGCTTTCAATCAAGAGCAAGGGTACAATCTGAGGCGTCATCAGTGCATCTCAACCAGCAGTGAACCCAGTCTTCTGCAGGGAGCCGGGCTTCTTTATGGATGGAATTACACACGCTGTGAGTCAGAAGAATTTCTTGAAGAGAATACCTGTTGGTTTAAAGCAAAGAATGTGGCACAGGGAAACGAAAGAGACTGGTGAAGGAAGCAAAGTAAACATTCAATGGATTCCTTCATTTGCCACTGGACCTGGTAGTGAAATCAGTATTATTAGCATCACCCTGATAATCATTCTCATCAAAATCAATTTAGAGTTACTTTCGCCAATTTCCAATTTCCAGAATAAAAGGGGGAAATGAAATCATTGTGTTTATGGCAGCTGTAAAATTTAGGAGGCTAAGAGTCATTGAAACAAAGTCAGCTCTTGACTGTGTGACTGAATCTCTTATTCTGCCGTAAACACGGCCAGCCTTGCATTTGATATCACTGATATTGACCTTTGCTTCGTTGGCATCTTGGGAAGCTACTAGTAAGAGCTGGAGACTAATTTGCTTCATTTCAACCTTACTAATCCAATAAACTTCCCTGTTTACTTTGCTTGCACAGCAAACCCTTTGAAAACCAAACTTTTAAACAACTTCCTATACCAGGAAAGATTTAGAAAAGGGCACTTGGTCTTAATCAGAGAGAGGATGGACTGATCCCAGGGTGGATGTGGTTGAAGGTGCGACTGGGCTGGGGCAGGAGCAGGAAGCAGGACCCGGGCCAGCTCCTTCTGAGTCACATCTCTGCAGCATGACTGTATGATTCCATCTGAAGTGAATCCCTCTTGAAATAAAAAAAAAATAAATAAATATAGACACATTCATAAATGAGAGCCGATAGCATGTTATATTTTGTAACATCCATGTTTATACTTGCCATTTTATTAGCCCCATCTCCACGTTTCTCCTTTTTTTTTAGTTCCAACTAAGTCTACATTAACATTTTATTCATTTTTTATCATTCTTTTTTACTAATTTTAAAGAAAATTTACAGAGACTTTGGATTTCCATTCATTCATTGTTACATTTTTCTCCCTGCCCACCCCTCCCCCCAGTACACTCTTCTCTTTGAAAAGTAAAAGAAAAGTTCATCCATTGTTTTACAATCCCTCCCCCCAGGTCCACTCCACTATGCAGCCTTCATTTTGGTCTCCTGTCGTGACAACAATACTTAATCACATATCCCTTTTAAACAGTTTTCTCCCTCATCTGCTTCAATGCAGTATACATTATTTATCCCATCTTTCTCTGTCTCCCCCCACCCCAATCCGTGTGGGTTACCTGCAGTTTGATGGGTTTATTGAGATGACTTATATCTCGAAACTTCATTCATTGGTCAAGGGTATGATATTTTAGCATCAGAGTTACCATGTCCTAGTTATCTCTTTGCTATAAATTAGGCATAATTGACACTGTACAAGTTATTTGTTCAACTACAATGAACATTTAAGGGGGAAAAAGATCTTTCTTTTTTTTACCATCAAAAATGTATAACATAGCAAGCAGCAACTTATTTAAGACTATCATCTAAATGCCCATGGGAGAATAGAGTGGGTCTCTCTCCATCAAAGACATTTCCCAGAGATTAGCATAATGTTCTTCTGATTCATAATAGGAGTTCAAGATATACTTGTAGAGGGAATTATTTATTCAGATCCTCGACACAATTCTCCATTGGATCTAATGAAATGCTTCAACTGCTCAGAAGGGATCTTCTCACTATCATCATGTTGGTTCAAAGCTTAAATTCTCCAGCAATATTCAAATCAAACTGATGAACTAATCATTCCCATTATTCCCTGTTTGTCTTTGTGCCCTATAAATCCCTGTTTAAAGCAGGATTCCTTGTTATTCTCCTATCTTTTGTCTGTTTTTGTTATTTTTTTAAAAGAGTATGTTTCTTTCAGAGTCTAAATTAAGGGTAGTCACTTCCACGTCAAACTAATAATAACAGTATGAGTGGAGAATACTTAGTCAATTTTATATTACTGGTCAACAGATGAGTCCAATGTAAAGGGGAATTTTCTTGATTCTGGGACCAAAAATCAATGGGAGAAATTTTGGATGATACTAAGAATCCAGTAGAGAAGGATGAAAAGAATTCAAAGGCGAATTTAGAGACTTTGGAAACAAAATACTATGATTTGTTATCAGATTTAATTTCTTTACAAAACCACTATGCAATCAATGAGGAGAATAGATTAATTACAGGAAAAGAAACATTATTTTTAAAAAGCAACAATACTATTAAAATACTATATAAAAGTATTTACCAGTCTCTTTTGCTTTCCCAATAGCACAATTAAATGTCCCCATGTTGGTTTTAGGTACCTTAATTAGTCTCCAAGTCAAAGTGAATCTATGTTTACCAGAATGAAACATCCGGTCACTCGACAACACCACAATCGATGCTATGCTTGAGTCCATTGTTGAAAACATCATCAATCCATCTCATTCAGAGACTTGCTCTTTTTCATTGGCTCTCTACTTTACCAAGTATAAAGTCCTTCTTAAAAGACTTGTCCTTCCTGATAGGACTTGAGATGAATTGAGAAGTCTAAAGTACTTAAGATGAATTCTCAATGTCTTTGTTTTCAGGAAACTAGGATTACTTCTTCAAAGACAGATTTCTTTGTTCTTCCAGCAGTCCACAGAGCATCCAATATTCTTCAGCAACACCGTAATTCAAAAGCATCACTTCTGCTTAGTCTGCCTTATTTATTGCTCAACTTTCATATGTGTATGATATGATTGGAAATAATATAACTTGGGTCAGGTGCACCTTAGTCCTAAAAATAATACCTTTTTTTTTTTTTTTTGTTAAGCCTTTAAAGAGGTTGTTTGCAGAAGATTTTTTTTGTTTGGTCCCTTAATTGTTGCTTCTATGAACCCAAATTCATATATGTTTCAAAACCTGTTCTTTTCACCATTGTACTGAGAGTCTAAAATGAGAATATATTTTATTTCACCTTTAAAGTCACTAAAATTTAAAATTACCCATATTAATGGGGGGGTTATTTAGGAATGGAACTATAAAACATCCATATCAACATTACTCACACCTATGCCTATGAAAGGGAGCTTGGTGGAAAGTAGGTGAAGCATGTGTTGCTAATCCAAACGTAAGTGGTTCAAATCCATCATGAGACCCTAAGGGGAAAATATAGGCAAATTTTCTCTGTGCAAGATTAAGCACTCAACAACTAATTGAAAGATGGGAAGTTTCCAGAGGTTTGTTGGATGAAAGGTCTGGAAAGTTTCTTCCTAAAAATTAGCCACTGAAAATGCCATGCAGCACAGTTCTCCTTGGACATACATGCATATGAATTGGCCTGAATATGAATTGCTTCTTTTGTTTTCATGCCAGTGAAAGATGTTGTGAATGGAGACACTATGAAACTTTAATCCCCTTCAACATAGTTCTTTCCAAAATTATCATCAATCTGGAAATTGGCACATGCCAAGAAATCTATTTGCTATTGCAAAGCCTTTAGAAGCATTTGTTGCAAAACAGTGTCACAATGTGCGATGTAGAGCATTTTCATGGGCTTCTATCTTTACATGACTATTTGCTAGAACTCTTTGTGTTATTGTCTGTTGGGCAATCTTCTTGGGTTTCTCTTCTGAGAGCAGGCAATGATCATGGTGTTGACCCAATAGCTGTTTCAACCAGGTACTTTCTTTTGGAATTTGTTTTTCTTGAGATGCTAACTCTATTTTAAAAGTAGACTTTTCATTTATTTTTGGAGATTTTTCCTTGTATTATTGTTCTTTGAGGCAAGAAGCTAGACCTGTGACAGTCTTGACACACATAATGAGTGTACTGAGTGGCTGATGTTAAGTATGTCGAGACCCAAGAAATAGACACCAATACTAAAGCCAAACTTACTGCTCTTGAATAGATTTGGATACATAGCGATCCTTGGAAGCCTAGAGGGTTCCTAAATCCTCTTTCACCTTTGGAATGGTTCAAATCACCAATATCTTGGTTAGCAGCCCAACACCTTAGACCACTATGCCAAGAAATACAGAAGTATAAGCAAAGACAGCCCTGGTGGCCTAGGAGCAAGAAGCTACACTGCAATCCCAGAGGTACGCAGTTTGAATCTACCAGATGCTCTGCTGGAGAAGGAGGGATAATCTCCTCCTGTACCAGTCAGATCTGATTTGACAGTACACACACAAAAAATTTAAAAAAAAAAAGAAGTATAAGCAAATCCTTCAGGAAAACCCCTCCAAGAATAAATCCAGTATCTAATATCCTATAAGACCTATTTATTGTGTTAACTGATATAAAACACTTCATTTTTATATAATATTTTTAATATCTATGTCACCTCGATGAGTTATGCATATGTATTATCTCCCGTTCTCAGAGGAGTGCATTGAGGCTAAGAAAGTCTAGGTAAATTGTCCCAAGTCACACAGACGTTTAACATCAGAGTCCAGTCTTAAACCATAGTATGTTTGATTCAAAAAGCCATCTTCACCATCATGCTGTCCTGCCTAGGATGTCAATGAAAACACTTTTTCAACAAAAACTAACTAAAGACTTTCTTGTAAAACTTCATGTTGAGAATAATGTCCTTTCAAGTAATAAATAGGTCTATTTGTTCTGTGAAAATGGAGCATGAGGGTGGTGGATATGATGAGATTTTTAATAAACCTTCAGGAAAGGAATTCCTACCACTCACCAAACAGAAGCATAATAGAGAATAAAGAAATCCTAGCACAGGGTCCTTTGACACCTTCAAAGTATGCGTGGCCATGCTGTTTCTAAGTCCCTTCCCCCAACACTTCTGTCCGTACTGACCTAAGAGAAAATTGGAGGCATTTCCTCAATTACATTATTATATAGCTTAAGAAACATCAGATCTATGTTTTCTGCGGATGTCCTCAAGACCTGGCACAGTAACTGGTACACGGCAGGCATTGAATGAATGAATGAATGTTTGCTGGATGTATGAATGTTTAAATGTAAAGGATAGAAGAAAGAACCAAAAAAGAGGAGGAAAGACAAAAATAGAAAAAGAAGTATTTCCGTTATCCTTGTGTCATCCTCCTGTCTGTGATGTGAACAGTCTACTCATTAGCCTGTGTCTCTGCATCTACAAATTTACCTATGTGGTCCTCTATCAGGCGTGGACTGTCAACCCCCTGAATGTTTCCTACTCTGGGCTTTTTCTGTCCCTTCCTTTCTGCATTGTTTGTACCTGAAATGTTCCACTGTTTATTACCTCTTTTCTGGGAAGAAATAAAGGGTGAATCAGGGATGGAGTGGAGGGCAGGAGACATGGACTCCAGGTTCTGACCTCTTCCAGTTTGGAGCTGTCTCTCACCTGATCAAGGTGCATTCAGAGGATTCTAATCAGAGCTTCTATCCACCTCTATCCAAATCCAATTACCATTGGATCTAAGTGTCAGTATTGGCGATGTGGAAAAAAGGAGGTAATCTGCCTAGTTCTGAGCTTGGTTGCAGTTTCTGTCTAATAAAAGAAGTCATTTCATCTCTATTGTTGTGTACCGTCAAATCAGAACCGACTCATAGCTGACTGTCCATAGGGTTTTCAGAGGCAGTTAATCGCACAGGAGGAGATTGCCCATTCTTCTCCTGCAGAGCAGCTGGTGGCCTAGAACTGTGTACTTTTGGGACTGCAGTGCAGCTTCTTGCCACTATGCCACCAGAACTCCCTAAACCTTTTACCTACTGCCTTTGCCTTGAAAAGTAGACACTGTACTCTAGATGTCATACTATAAGTCACACTATAAACACAACCTCAGATTTTCCTTTCAGCCTCTGGAGCTTGATACTTATAGTCCCCGTGTCCTTTCCTCCAGTCAGTTCTTTCTTTGTGATGGTGCCTCCATTCACCCAGTTGGTTGAGTGTCTGTCACTCTTGACTAAACGCTTTTCCTCACCTCCCATATCCATACCATCATAATCTTTTAATCTCTACATTTAAAATGAATGCAAAATCAGGTTTCTTTGCACCACTTTTATTATTTCTGTGTCCTAAATAATTTTCATCACCCACCATTTAAGTAGACTCTTAAGGAGCCCCCACAGCCTCCCTCCTAGATTCTCTGTAATCCAGTCAGCAGATGATCCTTTTTTTATGACCAGGTCAGACCACTACACTTTTCTGATTAAAGCAGTCCGATTGTTCCTCATCTTATTAAAAATAAAAGCACAACATACTTAACTTGCTCTAAAGACCTTACAGAGCTGGCCTTTCTTTAGCTTCATAGCCCCATCCCCCAACTCACAATTCATCACCCATTATGATCTACTAAATAGGCTCATCGCTCTCCACGAATATGGCAAAATCTTCCCACATTAGAGCCAATGTGTTTTTCCTTCCTTCTTCGTAGAATGCTCTTCCCCAGATATCAGCATTGCTCAGTCCCTCATGCTATCCAAGTCTCTGCTCAAAAGTCACCTGTCAACCTTTCTTTGACCACTTGTCCAGAATGATAAGCTCTCCTTGTCCCTAACATCCTTTTAACTCTATTATTGTGCTAAACTTTCCTTCATGACACTTATCCCCTTTTGAATCATTGCACTATAGATTCCGTTATTCATGTATTGAGCTGGGATTATCTCTTCATTAAACACAAGACTTATAAGGGGAGAAATTTAATTTCGAGTTTTAGGATCCCTCAGCACGTTGTCTGGAACAGAAGTATTTAATAAATAGTTGTTAGAGCAAAAAGAGAAAAATGTCCAGGTAGCTTCTAGAAAGTTTCTATGGAAGATTGAACATGAAGATTCAGATTTGACCTAGAAACAAGTGAAACTGTGGTTTATCTATTGAATGTGCACCCCAGACTGCAGTTCTGCACCAGATTTGAGCCTTTTCTGATTAAAAGAAGGTCTTTTCTGAGCAAAAGTAACAATTGGCTAACAGAATGTCTTCAGCTATAACATTGGCCCTTTTGCCCCACCTTGGACCCATAATTTCGACCTAATAATCTAACAGTTCTCAAGAGTAGAGAATAAATAAGTGGAGCCTCCCAAGCAGTGAAGCAAGTATTCCTTTTCAAAAAAGAAAGCAAGGCACTAAGGCATGATAATGGTCCCAAGACCATAAGGCAGTTGGGCAAGAAATTAGGATTAAACTCTAGACCACATCCCTTTTTCTTTTGGGTGTTGGTTATTGAAAACATTGTGCTTGGAGCTTATCCAGGTTTCTTGGACTTTTCATTCAAATCCAAATGAAAGAGAGTCTCTGCCTCGCCCTCCCATCCCCCCTAAACAGACTGGCTTGTGACCTTTCCAAAGCTGTGGTCATCGTGTGTGATACCGCAGATGAGTTGAAGTGAACAGAGCATTAGCAATCGGGCCTTTGGGTTTCTCCAACTCTGCTCTCTGTTTGCAGACATAACATTTCATTTCTCCAAAACATCTCTGGTTACTGAAAGTAAATTTTGTGGGAAAATGGTGACGACGGTCAAACAAAGAGTTAACACAACCCCCTCCCCCCCCCAAAAAAAATCCAGTTTGAAATATTTTTACAACGGTCTTTACACTAGAGAGCGGTGGAGAAAAAACAGCATTTTAAGTGCTGCTCTTTTTCCCATTAGGTTGTCTGCTTTTACAGGTGGCAAATTTCAGCAAGATCTAAAGGTAAAAGGCTCATGCCGAGATGGTCTGGAGCAGAAAGGCTTGACCTGCCTGACCTGCTGCCCGTGCATACAACATAATCACTCACAAAATAGATACTAAAATAATGTCAGCAACCGCCTGGCCTAAACTAATAAAAGCAAGCAGAAGGCCTGTCCTTACCTCACCCCCTTGGTCTCGGCATTACCTCTTTCCTGGCCTGAATTAACGAAGCCCAAACCAAATGGCTTTTTGCACCTCCCTATTTCGCTTGTGTCATTCTGACACTCTTTTTTTTTTTTTTAATTCTAGCAGGGCCTGACTCAGTGAGTTTAAAAGTCCTTCTCTTTCTCACTCACCACATTCAAACTTTAATTAAGGCTGTCTCTACATAACACCAACATAACTTGTTGAGAAGTGAAACGTTTAGTCAAATAACTAAGTTTGGGGCCTGAAAAGAGGAGGGAGAGAGGAAGGTCAGGGGGGTCGTATGTGACAGCAAAAAATATTCCAAGTGTTTAGACAGGTTCCCTTTCACTACATTCCCACCCCCTCCTCCCAGCTGTAAGCACCCAGCCCTTGTCATTTCATTCTAGAGCCCTGCAATTTCTTCATGAAGGAAACTCGCTCCGTATTTCTACAAAGTGATCCTCCTCTCCTGGTCACCTAGGACTGCTGAACTCGTTCCTGTCTCTTCACACTGTGCTCCTTCCTTACTCATTTCAGCAAGGAATCTGTCAAATCACAGTAGCCCATTTTATAAGAAATAGTGGTTAACGACAATGCGTTTTCTTTTCCTGCTTTGTTTTTCATTCTAATGCTGTTATTATAATCATTTATGGTTCTAAGAAATACTCTTCAGAGATTGATTTCCAAGTCTACAGCTCCAGTGAAAGATAGTCACACAGCATGGGGCTAGCTTGCTCATCTCAAAGTTTCAGAGGAACTGAATCATTGCACAACATATTGGTAGTGAGGTGTCTGTCATCCAGATGTTGATTGCTACCAAGCAAGTCAGGTTATATACGTGTCATCAAGACATGCCTAGAACCCATTTTTCCTTGTAGAAGCCTATGTGGCTTATACAACAGAGATCATAGAATGGGTAACCAAGTAATCCTAAGCTTTACAAACTAAGGGGGTATTATTGACTTTACTTAGAGAGTTCCCAGACATTTGTACTGATACCCAATGACCCTTCAAGAGGGAGCTCAGAATTCCTTTCAGGCAGTACGATTAACCTACGGAAAGAGAAACAGAAAAAACGTCAGGGCTTTGGGAAGGGCAAGAAGAGTCAATTCCACTTCATATATGGATGGGTTGGCACAAGTAATCTGTATTAGAAATATGGGTGACAAGCACTCTGACTTGAAATTTGAGCTTTGGAAATATTTCAAATCATTAAATTGACGATGGACAGTAGCCATGGTGCTAACAGTTATAGCCCTGATTTGTTGGGTTTTGGCTGCAATGTGTCCAGCCCCATGAAATGGAATGAATATAATCATAGTAATAGCTTTTGGTTTGTTATAATGGTGGTGATGATAATAACAGTAAAACTTGTGCATAGAACTACACTCTTCCACAATATTTTCAATGGCCATAAAGTTATGGAAATAGTCAAACCTTTCTTCTGTGGTGCCACTGAATCTATTCAAATGCTCAACCTTTGTGTTAATAACCAAGTGCAAACTATTTATGCCACCCAGGGACCCCAATGATAATGATAGATAACGTTATTATCTTTTGTGTATATGACATATATTATCTCATTAATCTTCATTGCTATGTATTAGATAAACATGCCATTTAAAACTAATTTAGAAATTCTTAAGGATAGTTACTTTAAGGAAGGAAATTAGAAAATATGATCTCTTATGACTACTATTTTAAGAAATATCATTTTACATCATGTCTTAAAAATTATATATTCTTGCTGAATTTGAAATTTCCATTTTGGCCTTTACAGAATAAATTGACTGTTGTCCAGAATTCACTTGTTCACTGATTGCCATCAAGTCAGAGTTGACTCATGTTGATCCTTCAATGAGTCTTCAGAGGTTGTAAATTAGCTAAGAGGAGATGGTCCATCTTTCACCCAAGGAGTAGCTGATGGATTTGAACCACTTATATTTGAGTTGGCAGCATGATGCCTTATACACTACGTCACCAGGACTCCCTATAAACCCATTCCCATCAAGTCAATTCCAGCTCACACTGGCTCTCCATTGGGGCTCTTTATTGGAGGAGACTGCCTTTCATTTCCCTACAGAGTGCTTGTGGTTGGCGTTGTGTACCACTGAGTAGAATTAATTCCTAGCTGACCCTCCAGCAGGTTTTCAGAAGCAGTTAATTGTATGGGAGGAGATTGCCCATCTTGTGGAACAGCTGGGAGATTTGAACTATGTGAATTTCAGTTGGCAGCACAACTCCTTACCCCTAAGCCATTAGATCTCCCTGACAAAGTAGTTAATGAATACAAACCACAGATCTTTTAGTTATCAGTTCATCACATTACAAACTATACCACCAGGGGTTCTCTTTCTGCATAGATATATTCACATAAGGTCATATGTATATAGTCTTAGCTTTATTAATGAGAAAACTATAAATAAAATAAATTTATAAATAATCAGGATGGGTGTGTCAGAGGCAGTGTCATTGGCACAGGATAGAGCAGGGTTTAGGGCTGTTGTACACAGGGTCACTATGAGTCGCAAATGACTCGACGGCACATAACAACAACAACAATAAATAATTTGTAATTTCTCTGTAAGATTTTCATAAGTAAATCATGAAACTTGTGTAATAAAAAAGTTAAAAGTACAAGGCTCAAGTCAGAGAATTCAGGTTTAACTTTACTTATCCTGATCTGTGAGGATCAGATTCTTCACCTGTTTTTCTTCACTTTCCACTCATAAAATAAAGAATAGAACTCATCTCGACTTGTGGTTGTAGTGAGACTTAGAGAGGGTACCTAAATCGCTTGGTGCAGCAAAAGACACACAATAAACAGTAAGTATTAACATTCTTTTTTGAAGAAGGATGTGGTGCTTGGAAAAGTAGAGGGTCAGCAAAAGAGACAAACCTCAATGGGACAACGTCATCCTACACGCTTTGAGCATGTTGTCGCAAGGACATCGTCCCTGACAAAGAGCATCACGCTTGGAAAAGTTAAAGGCCAACAAAGGAAAGGGAGCCTTTCAGTGAGATGAGGAACTGACAAAACAATGGGCTTAAGCAAAGCAGAGATTTGTAAAGACGGCACAAGACTGAACAGGAGTTTATTCTGCTGTATACAGAATTGCTATCAAATGGAAGCTGACTCGAGGGCACCTAACAACAACAGAAACAACATTCTTTTATTAGAATTATTATAATATGATTCTGTAGACTACTACACAGCTCTAAAAGTGCTGAAGTCACTTAGCATGTGTTGGAATGTTGAGATCATCACAACCATGCAGCAGCCATTAATATTTTCTTAGTGAACGTACTTCCCTATTAGGTTACTAATTTGTTCTTTATATCTCAAGAGCTAAAAAAAAAGGCCTTGATCTTAGTGGCTCTCCCCTTTTCCACATGGCCAGTGATTAGATTGTGACCTCCACTTTTCTGAGTTTTTGAGGCTGAATTTTAAGGGTATGATATGCCCATCTTTCTGCTCTCTGGTGGATTTGAACTGGTGGCTTTTGGTTAATAGTGCAATACACTAAGGGCTCCTTAACATAGTAACTGCTCCCAAAAACTTTTTTGAATAGACACATTAAAAAAAATATGATTGAAAGAAAAGCATGATACTAAATGTTGAAAAATCTGACATGATATTTGTGTGCTTACGTTGGAAGAAGATACAACAAACTGCTGAGGAGTAGAATCATGTGAGGAAAGTGAATTTGTGTCCACTTTTCTACTTCTCCAGTATTTTAAACGTTTTTGCAGCAAGGTGATAAAAAGCTAACTGATGCTCAGACCATCAGACCACAACCCTGTGAAAATGTGTATGCAAAGAGAAAGAAATTGAATCATGTGGAAATATGAAAGCAGCTAATAGTGCATCACATTTTCTTTTTACTTTGTTTTTATTCTTATGCTATTGTTGAAAAAATGTAAATAAATAGCATTTATTATTCTATTTAGTAAGGAGCTCTGGTGGTCTAGTGTTAAGAAGCTATACTGAAACCCCATAGGCACACAGTTCCAGTCCAGAAGCTGCTCTGTGGGAGACGGATGAACAATCTCCTCAGTGATTACTCTCTCAGAAAACCTGCTGGAGGGTCACTATGGGTCAGTTCCGGCTCTACGGCACAAAACAACAACATTCTATTTAATATACTTATTCAGTTTGTATGATAAGCAGTTAACTTGAGAAACTGGACTGTGAAGGCAACTATAGGGTCAGGATTGGAAGAAGGTTCATCAACAAGTAGCATTATGCAGATGACACAACTTTGCTTGCAGGAAATGAAGATTTAAAGCACTTGCTGAGGAAGATCGAAGACTACAGCTTTCATTACGAGTTTCCTCTCACCATCAAGGAAAAAGTCTCATTACTGGACCAAGAACATCTTGGTAGATGAACAAAAGATTGAAGTTGTCAATAATTTCATCTTACTTAGATTTACAAGGAATGCCTATGGTAGTATTAGTCTAGAAATCAAGGCAGGTTGCACTGGGAAAATCTGCTGTCAAGGATGTCTCCAAAGTGCATAAGGACAAGGATGCCAATTTAAATATTACGGTACAAACCCAAGCCATAGTATTTTCAATTGATATCTATGCATCTGAATGTTGCATAATGATAAAGGATGAAAGAAGAATTGATGCCTTTGAATTGTGATATTAATGAAGAGTATGGAATATTTCTCAGACTGCCAAAAGAATAAAAAAGTCTGTCTTAGAAGTGCATTGGGTTCATAATAAGAAAATTACTTAATTACAAAAATTATGGAATTTTTCATATAGTGGAATGAACCTATGAGAATCTGACCGCATGGGACTGTCCTGTTTTTCTAGGCCTCACAGGTTGTCCACCTTTGACAGGATGCAGTCTCAGATCCCTTTCTGTTCTTCTGTTAATGGAATATATGTGAATTTTCCTTTGATGACACTTTCTGCCTTATACAGGATTTAGCTTTTCCATGTTCTATTGTATACCATTTGGAAAATACAGAAAATTAATTAAAAATATAAATTAGAAAATCTGAGGGGAAATTCTTAAAGATTAGCTCTCAATCTGCATTATAATTTAATGTTATCTAGACAAAGTTCTATTTTCAATTCAAGTGGTTTAGAAAAAGAACATTTATAATTAAAAGATTGTTGTTGCTGTGTACCGTAGAGTCAGAACTGATCCTCGAGTGGGTTTTCAGAGGCAGTTAATCACATGGGAGGAGACTGCCCATCCTTCTCCTGAGGAGCAGCTGGTGGCCTCGAACTGTGTGCCTTTGGGATTACAGCACAGGTCCTTGCCACTAGGCCACCCAAACAGAAGATTACACACTTAAAATACTCATTGTCATCAAATCAGAACTGATTTATAGCTGACCTTCCAGTGGATTTTCAAAGGCTGTAAATCGCACAGAGAGAGTTTGCTCGTCTTTCTCCCATGGAGCAACTGGTAGATTTAAACCACCTCTGAGAACCCAATGGAGTGTCAGTTATGAGTTGATTCCAACTCAACAGTACATGACAACAACCACCTTTGAGTTGGAAGCACATTTCCTTACTCTTTAGGAGAATTCCAATGTAGTTAACTTTGAATAATACAACATCTATTACAAACATACACAGGATATTGATCTCCTTTGAAATGTATAATCTTATTAATTGATTTGTTAATAAATACACTGACCTAAATTGGAAGCTTTCTGGGGGTGGGGACACTGCATATCTTGTCCTTTTTACTCTATTAGCTTTTAACTTAAGCTAATTATAGAGCTTCACATATTGTGAGCTCTGTGTTTGCTTTTAAGTAAATGATCTTTGGAAATCTGATAGAGAAAACTTTTTAAAATAAGTAACAGAAGATAAGAAATGATAAAGCTAAAAAAAAAAAAAAAGAAAGAAAGAAGGAAATAGTAGAGACAGAAAGAAGAGAAGACATGAGCCAGCCCTTTCAATCTGTTTTCATCGGTCCCCTCTGAGATTACCATGGTCAAGAGAGGAGTCAGGCACACCAAGTCTTTTTTCAGAGCCTGACTTCAGTAGCTCCTATGGTAACACTTTCAGAATTTATTAGCTTCTGGAAAAAATAGGATGAGACTTGAAGAGAGGGCCTACAACAACATTTATTCTGGCGCTCAATTTAATCTTAAACTACACATCTGGGAAGGTATGAAGTCAAAAGGCCCAATTCAACCTTTCAGATGTGGCAAAGGGCAGATTATTTCTTTATAAATAGTTTGGGGGGGAGAAACACCCACAAAACAAATAAGCTAAAAAAAGGGGGGGGGAGAACCTTAGACAATAGCATGTTGAAGCTGTCACTCTATTTCCTAGCAGGTTGTGTTAGCCAAAGAACTCCTTCCCGGAGTGAGTGAGCAGGGACAGTAGATTGTTGGGAATAACACAACGTGGCATCCTTAAAAGGGTTTCCTTTTTATTGCTTCAAAAATGGGAGCAGAGAGGTGAAAGAGAAGGTGTAAGGGAAAGAAAAAGTCTAAATATAATACAAAGGTGAAGGTAACTCAGACATGATTGCAATCTTGCAGAAGGACCAGGTGAAAATAAAGAAGAAAATGTAAAGGTCAAAAAGATGCTAGGCCCTGACATGATCCATTTGTACTCTGTACAGATCATAAATAGAATAAAATGCTAATAAAGAAAGCTGTATTGTGCTAATATAAATTTAATTACTATATAAGAAGACAGGGAATAAAAAGCCATCAATTCCTGTACCTTTAGTGTAACTTGAACTTCTTCTTTCATTACTACTCATTCTTGATCATATGCTACTTCCTGAAATTATTCTATGCCAACTAATTATTTTTTTATACAATGACTCTGTGTATTACTTTCATCTTAATTTGATATCCTTCATTATTTAGGAGAAAGGATACAACCCTGACCTACATATTTCCTAATTTTAAACCATGTGGTGTCCCCTTGCTCTGTCTGCACATTTAAGATTTTGCCTATAGAATCGTTCAGTATTTCAACTGAAGGCTTGAATTGAATGTTGATAAACCAAATATTTATAGTAAGATTAAGGGTAGAATGCTACATTTCCTTATTCTATTGTAACCCTAATAAGACATAAAGGTAGTTCCCCCAGAGTATGGTATTTTATCCCATTAGAGATACAAGCAGAGGAAAGCAAGCTGAAGGTATATAATTATCAAAGGTAGAGTACATCTTTTTGCACCCAAGTCCCTCTTAATGAAGCTCTTTGTTATTGAGGAGCATCAGAACACATCGAACTGGCTCCCTGAGTTTGGACTTCTTGTCTCTTAAACTGTAAGCTCTTTGAAATCTTCTGCTTATATCTTTCACCTCTGAATCTTTCCCCTTGTTTTGGCTTCAGTTTGGGATACCAGTTGAAATGTTTCAACAAATGGATGCAGCCTTGGACATGCTTAATAATCTGTGCTAGGAAATTTGGAAGACAGCTTCCTGACCAATTGACTGGAAGAAATCTGTGTTTGTTCCCATTCCCAAGAAAGGTGGTCCAACAGAATGTAGAAATTACCAGAAAATTTCATTACTATCACATCCCAGCAAAATACTGCTGAAGATCATCCAAAACCAGCTTAGAACAGTACATTGATAGAGAATTCTGGAAGTTCAAGCTGGATTTAGAAGCATCAGGGATATCAATGCTGATGTCTGATGTATCTTGTCAAAAAGTAGAGAATACCAGAAGGATATCTATGTGTGTGTGTGTGTGTGTGTGTGTGTTTAAGACAGCAGAAGAGATGATTTATTGTGCACATGACATCCAACCACAACTAAGCAGAGTTAGTCCAGAATATCATAAGTCCAGAGCAACAGATCAAAAGGACCTGGTTTCGGAGGAGGAAAGTGGCCTCTCAGAGATGTTTATGGCGATCGAATGGTGATGGATGTTCTAGATCCCTTGAGTTGGAAGTTCTAGACAGGAATATGCAGTCCAATTCGCATCAGCGTCCCCAGCCTGTGGCATTCTCTACTCCTGCCGCTGGGACATCTGTGGGAGCACATGCTCACGTTTACTCGGACCTCTGCCTCATCTTTCTTCTTTTATGCTTCAGCCTGTGCATTCTCTTTTTTCTCCACTTGGCCCTCATGGTTCAAGATGGTGCTAAAGTGGCTATTTGTGTTTTATTGACTATGAGAAGGTATTTAACTGTATGAACCAAAACAAATTATGGTTGACATTGAAAAGAATGCAAATCCCAGAATATCTCATCATGCTTATGAAACTTTTACCTAAACCAGAAGCTGTCATCTGAACAGAGCAAGAAAATACTGTATGGCTTAAAATAAAGAAAGATATGTGTCAAGGCTATATCCTTTCTCTGTACCTATTCAGTCTAGAAGCTGGACTCTATGAAGAAAAATGAGGCATCAGAATAGGAGAGAGACTCTTCAACAACTTGCTATGCAGATGACACAACTTGTTTGCTGAAAGTGAGGAGGAATTGAAACTCTTTCTGGAGAAAATAAAAGATTATCGTTTCCAAGATAGATTGCATCACAACATAAAGCAGAGAAAAATCTTCACCAGCGGGTCTGATAAGCAACATCATGAGAGATGGAAAAATAATTAAAATTGTCAAAGATTTAATCTTGCTTGGATCTCCAGTCCACTCGCTTGGCGCCAGCAGTCAAGAAATCAGAAGTCCTAGCGAGACACCCATATCCTAAGTACCTCTCCAAATACTGAGGAGCAATGGTGCCAATCTGAAGACTAAAGTGCACCTGCTTTAATGTTTTCAAACACTTGCTATGTATCTGACAATTGGACAATGAGTAAAGATGACAGAAGGAAAACTGATGTCTTTGAATTGTCATGTTGGAAAAGAGTACTCTATATACTATGAATTATCAAAAGAACAAATAGATAGGACTTGGAAAAGGTTCAGTCAGAATGAGCTGTAGAGACAAGGAGGGTGAAGCTTTGTCTCATATACATTGGGCATGTTGTTAGGGGAGGCTATTCCTTGGAAAGGGACATTATGCACGGAAAGGCAGAGGCTCAGCAAAAGGGAAAAAGACCCTCAGTGAGATGAATTGACACGGTGGCTGCAGCTATGTACTCAGGTGTGTCAGAGATGATGAGGATAGTGCAAGATAGTACAGGGTCAGATCTGTTGATCATAGGATCACTATACGTCATACTCAATTCAATGGCACATAACAACACCAAAACTGTAAGAAAGTAAATTTTCATTTATTTAAGCCATCCACTCACAGTATCTCTCTTGCGGCAGCTTTAGATAACTGGAACTAAACATCTAATAACTGAGTTTCAATATGCTTTCACTGAAAGCTGACAGAGCAACAGAAAAATAAACAAATCAACCTTAAGATAACATAATATTCCCTCTTCTGTAATTTATAGACCAGAACACTCAAAAAGTACTTTACTGTTGAGTTGGAGCCAACCCATAGTTGATCCTCCAGTGGGTTTTCAATGGTTATAAAAGTGCATGGGAGGAGATTTCCCATCTTTTCCCCCTTAGAGTAACTGGTGAATTTACAGAATAAGTAGTCCAAAATTTATTGATTTCCTATTGAGTCATAAAGTAAGGATATATTCGCTAATGATAATGAAAAGAAATGCCCAAATATTTGAGAATTAAGAAATACGTGTCTAAATAACCACAGCAAAGGAAAAATTAAAGGGGAAATTAGAAAACATTTTAAACTGAAAGATTATGAAAGCATAATAAATCACAATTTAGGGCATTCAGTTAGCACAATTTTTGTAGATAGCTCATAACTGTAAATGTGTATTTCAACACACATGTCACAAAAAAGATCTATCCCTAGGTATCAGGAACCTTCAAATTAAAATGACAATAAGATGTCATTTCACTGGAATGGATAGAATGTCTAAAAGAATAACAGGATTTAATGCTGGGGAGGCTGGAGAAAAAGTGAAATATCATATGCTGCTGGTGGATATGGAAAGAAGTACAACTGTTTGGGGGGGAAAAAATAGCATAAATTTTAAGGCACACCTTTCCAGCAACTGCAATCTCAGTATTTACCAAGAAGAAATAGTAACATATGTCCATAACAAACTTTGTAGAAGGATTTTCCTTTCAGTTTTACTCATAATAAGTCTAAGCTGGAAACAACTTAGAAGTTTATAAAAAGAACAGATAAACAAATTGTGGTATAATAATGCTATTGTTAGGTCATAGTAAGTCAGAGCTGTCTGATATCAACAGATGCAAACACTGCCTACTCTTGGGCCTTCCTCATAATTGCTGATATGCTTGAGTCCATTTTTGTAGCCACTATCTAATCTATCTTAAAGATACTCCTCTTTTTCCCTGACTGTATACTGTAATAAGCAAAGTGACTTTCTCCAGGAATCGGCCATTCTGATAACACACCCAAAGTAAAAAAACCACAGTTCACGCTCATCATTAATTACTTAGTCAGAGTGCCTTAAGAACTTGAATATAGCAAAGTTCTTTTTTCCTCAGTCATAAATTTTAATGGAAAAACCTTGCCTTATAGTTAGGCATAATGGTATTTATACTCTATTTCCAGGAAGATTTTAAGATGATGCCCTCAAATCACACAAAAATTACCTAAATTAAAAACATAGGCAAGAGAAGAAGAGAAGCAAAATCAAAATCAAAAAATGAAACTAAACGTGCATCTAATAAAAACATTCTATTATGATTCCCATAGCAACATCAGGCGAGCTTCTGACATATATATGAGCTCTCAGGCAGCCAATAGGAAAAGGGTCATTGGGGCAGTACCATAGCTTTGTTTTATTTGTGAGGGTCACAGTGAGAAAAAACTTGAGAGTGTAGTGTGATTGAGGTCTATTCACCAGGTAGAGTGTCTAGGACTTGTAAATGTGACTCTGTAGGAGAAAAAAAAAATATTTGCAGATGCAATTAAATTAAGACTCTAAGAGATCATAGTGGATTAAAGTGGATCCTGAGTCCTGTGATAATTGTTCACATAAAAGAGTTGTTGTTACTGGGTGTTATTTAGAACCAACCCATAAGACACATGGAAGAGAAGGAGATGTGATGACAGATGCAGATACTAACATGATGATTCTGTTAGTCAAGGATTATCAACACCGTGACAAAATGTTGGACCAATGCATCTCATTCTGTATTTTTTAATTATAAAAGAGACATTATAACAGTGTGATAAGTAGGTATAGGATTCATGGGTATTGGAAATGGTTAAAAGCTTATCTGCTAGTAGAAAGTTTAGAAATCTGAGCTCACTCAGCAGTATTTTGGAAGAAAGTTTTGATGATCTGCCTTTGAAAAAAATCAGGGCTGGGAGGGTAGAGAAGTGCAGCAATGAATGAATGGAAATCCAAATTCTCTGTAAATGTTCATTAAAATTATTAAAAATAAAATAAAATTTAAAAAACCCCTTATAGAATAGGATGAAAACTTCTTTGAGTTTGTAATATACTTGTTGCATTTTTTTGAAACATGAATGAAAACTTAAAAGCTAAACCTCACCAAAAAATATATTGTTGTTATTGTTGTTGTTATGTGCCGTCGAGTCGTTTGCGACTCATAGCGACCCTATGCACAACAGCCCTAAACCCTGCTCTATCCTGCACCAACCGCACTGCCTCTGACACACCCATCCCGATTACCCCAGTCACCGAATCAATCCATCTCATAGAGGGTCTTCCCCTCCTGCGCCGTCCCTCCACCCTCCCAAGCATGATGTCCCTCTCCAAGGACCCATCCCTCCTGGCAACATGTCCAAAGTATGTCAGACGAAGCCCCAGAATCCTTGCTTCCAAGGAGTAGCTTGGTTTAATCCTCTCCAAGATGAATCTGTTTGTTTTCCTGGCAGTCCATGGTACATTCAGTACTCTTCTCCAGCACCACAGCTCAAAAACATCTACTCTCCTTCTGTCCTCCCTAGTCATTGTCCAACTCTCTGATGCATAACAAGCGATTGTAAATACCATGGCCTGTATCAGGCGCACCTTAGTCTCCAGAGAGACACTGTTGCTCCTGAGTACTTTAGAGAGGTCCCTAACAGCAGACTTTCCCATCGCGATACGCTTTTTGATTTCATGACTGCTGGTGCCAAGAGTGTTGACTGTGGAGCCGAGCAAACTGAAGCTGTGAACAATCTCAATCTCTTTGCCATCCATCCTGACGCTGCCAATTGGTCCAATGGTGAGAATCTTTGTCTTCTTGACATTGAGCCTCAGTCCATACTGAAGGCTGCAGTCCTTGACCCTTTGCAGGAAGTGCATGAGGTCCTCCTCAGTTTCAGCAAGCAGGGTTGTGTAATCTGCATAACACAGATTGTTAATAGATCTTCCACCAATCCCGATGCCACAATTTTCCTCATAGAGCCCAGCCCCTCGGGTAATCTGCTCTGCATACATGTTGAAAAGGTATGGAGACAGGATGCATCCCTGGCGCACACCCGTCCCAATTTTGAACCATGCAGTGTTACCCTGCTCTGTTCTGACTACTGCCTCTTGGTCCAAGTATAGGTTTCGCATTAGCACAATTAAATGTTCTGGGACTCCCATTCTTCTCAGAGTCAGCCACAGTTTGTTATGATCCACGCAGTCAAATTCCTTTGCATAATCAATGAAACACAGATAGACATTCTTCTGGTATTCTCTGCTTTCAGCCAAGATCAATCTAACATCAGCAACAATATCCCTAGTACCACGACCCCTTCTAAACCCAGCCTGGACTTCCGGCAGTTCTCTGTTGATGTGCTGTTCTAATCATTTTTGGATAATCTTCAGTAGAATCTTGCTTGCATGTGAAATCAATGACACTGTTCTGTAGTTAGTTTCAACACTCAGTTGGGTCACCTTTCTTTGGAATGGGAACAAATATAGATCTCTTTCAGTCAGTTGGCCAAGTGGTTGTTCTCCAAAACCTCACTAACATTGAATCAATTCCAACTCGTGGAAGCCATCGATAGGTTTCTGAGGCTATAAACAATAAGAGGAGGTAGATCAATGGTGATTAGTTTTATAGCACACAATGTATGGGAATGATTGTATGAAACAGTGTGAAATAAAGAATGGGTACAATATGTATACTAATTTTGTATGCAAAACAATATAAAAGAAAATGGAATAAAAGATAGGAGACTCTACCTGTGGCCAAGAAACACCCATTAATTAGCCCCAGATGTCCAACCACAATTGAATGGATTGGGAAATTATGGTACATTCACATGACGGAATACTATGGAACACACAGGGGCAATGATTTTGTAAATCACTATCTAACTTAGGAGGAACTGGAGAATGTCAATACCAAAAAGGAAGAGGAAGCAGCATGGCTTTTAGGCCAGAGATTCTTTCACCGGACTGAGATCTACACAAAACCAACAGGAGCCTCCATAGAAAACCAGACACTAAATGAGACTAACACAGTATTTTTGCCCCATGTTACTAGAGTCAGAGATCTTCAACCCCAAGTTACTTGAGGGAAGATGCCAGAACTGCCAGGACTAAGTGAGTTTAGGAACACTGACCTGCGCTGTGAGGCTGAAGGTGAAAGGGTCTGTGACCAAGCTTGTGAAGCTGTCTAGACTGAGGCATAGTATTCTCCTGCCAATCTGAAATGTTGTTGTTGTTGTTGTTGTTATGTACCATAGAGTTGGAACCGACCCATAGCTGACCGTCTGGCGGGTTTTCAGAAGCAGTTAATCACACACAGGAGGACATTGCCCATCATTCTCCCACGGAGTATCCAATGGCCTAGAACTATGTGCCTTTGGGATTGCAGCACAGCTTCTTGCCACTAGGTCACCAGAGCTCGCCAATCTGAAATAGAGCCTTTTAATTTTTCTAATAAACCCACACATGTGAGTATGGTTCTGTGACATCTGTGTGGTCATTACAATGAATTTCTGACCTAAAAAGCCAGAAGATTGGTTATGGAATTAGTAGAAGTAGGTGCAGGAGCATAGAAGACCTTGTCTAACATTATAGGAATTAGTTTTGTAAGGTGGATATTGTTAATGGGGACAGCTCCCCTTTGTGAAGTTAGTAGAAGTCAGACTTGGCCATCCCCATGCTTCCTACACTCATTTTAAAGTGAGGATCCAGAGTGACTGCTACATAAAATTTGTATTTCATTATTCTAACTCTACTAAAAATAAGAGAGTCATGGTTGGTAATTCAGTTGTAAGTCTAGTCATTTGTTCACTGTGTTCTCTTCTTTGATACCTGGAAGTGGTTTAACAAGTCCTCATATATAGTTTTCATTTTGTACAATGAAAGAAGACAGCTGTCTGGCAGGCTGTGCAGTCCTATGTGGTCTGATGTGATTACTTTGTGACTCACCTCAAAATTCTGATTCTTGTTTCCATCGCATGGTCATGTCCTTCTTGTAGTAGTCATCACCCATAGCAATGAATCAAAGAATCAACATAAACTCTTTTGCAAGCCAGATTCACAGCCTTTGCTGTGGGAAGTTCTTGGCCTTAATAATCTTTTCCCCTGCTTTATAGATTGAAAGTCTGGTGTCTCGGTTCTTCTGACTCTCCTATTAGACTTGTAAACATTGACACCAGTCCCCAAGAGTTGTCAACACTATCAAGAAAATCAAGTTTCACTCTATGAACTGAATGAAGTGAAAGGTAACCCTTTCCTCTAGTCACTGATTCCGTATTACAGTAACAAAGATTTTGAAATAATATCTCAGTGCCAGGAACCATTGCAAATGATTTTAATTGTCATGATCTCATCCCTCAATGGCCTGGTCGATTGTCCCCATTTTGCAGAAGAGAAAAATGATGTTTAGCAAAGCTAAGCAATTTGAGAAGTCAGCTCCAGCAAGGAGCAGAGCAGGAATTCAAATTTAAGTCTTTCTTGCTTTAAAGACTGTGGCCTACTCCCAACTCTATGCTGCTTCCCCAATTTAGTTCTGCTACATGACTGCCTGAAATGAAGTATCTGCTTTTTCTCTACCATTTTTGTCATCTAACTGTACTTAACAATCATGTATATCTTGTTCTGTGAATGAATAACAGATCAGAAGTCTTGCCATAATACACCTTTGGCCTGGTTCTTGAGAATAAGAAGTCTCTGTATTGAGTCTGATATTGGCAACCATCTTGAAATCATCAAAGAACTAATGTTTCCACCCATCTTTGTAATTAATGTCTATGCATTCTAAAAGGCTTCTTTATATTCTATTTGGGCAAATGATGCCTTCCCCCCCCCCCAAATTTTTTGGCCTGATTCTGCTTATTTATTTAGGATATTTTTCTTTTCTTTATGGAAATCCTCGAGACAGCTTTCATTGTATGATTACAGGCTGGCATTTGACACCATGTCTGTCTGCCAACAAGGCTATTGATTCCTGAGTTTACTCATGTACAAGGGTATCTTAATCCTGAGCATTAGTCTTTCCTTGCACATTTCTGAGCACTGTCTGATAGTGAAAGCAAAAACGAAGGCTTTACTTCTTCTATAAATATTTGTGCGGAGACCTATGACTCTTGGCCAGCCTGCCTGCCAACACCCCATTAGAAGCCGTCCCTTTTACAATCAACTACTATCATTTGATAACCTCTTGGGGTTAAGAGTACAGATGTAAGATTTTGGAGATTTCTGATGGGAATACTTCATATCCCAAATATGTTTTCCCTTAAAAGTGACATCACCACAGGGATACATTTTTCAAATAATTTGGCCATCAATTATGAAAGCTTCCTTAGAAATATAAAGAAAGAAGCACTTTCCATCTCAATTATTTTTTTTAATTTTTTTTTAGAATCTAGGGATGAAAGAAAATAAAAAAAAAATCTTCCCAGTTAATTGGGCTTACAAGATGTTGGCATAGTGAGGTGACAAAGACCATCTAGGAATAAGGTCACTATAAAGACTGCATTATACAACCTTGTGTATCAAATTTTAACATTATGAAAGCTCACAGTTAATGGACTTTGCTTGAAAGATAACATTTCTACTGCTGGACTGGAGAATAGAGATGAGACAAATATAAGTTTTACTCCTGAACAGAGTCACATGGTACCTTATGAGTTAAGATATTCATCCCAAGTTTCCTCTTACTTGCTATAAGTTGAGTTAAGTTGAGCTGTAGTTGAGTTCAAAGCACTGAATTCTTCCTAAAATGCAATGTTTAGAATAACTGTAGTACAAGGAAACAGGAGCTGTGAGAAAGACTTACCCATTTAAAACTAGAAGTGGACTACCACAATAACAACTGGTTACAGGCAAATTTCTCAAATTCCAATTCCCAAGGTGTACACACGTGCATGTGTGTGTGTGTGTGTGTGTGTGTTTCCACCTTAAGTTTTATTGCAATACATAGAGTTTAAAAATAATTTTACCTTAAAAAGTTATTGAAGACCTGTACATAGTCATCGGGGCTATAAATGTGCCATACAGACAATATAGTAATGGTAGTCTTTTCCTATGCCATTTTCAGTCCCTGAAAACCCACTGGGGGTTTTGCTATGAACAGTTCTGCCTCCACAGGAATGACTTTGAATAGTAGCAGTAACACTTACTGTCTACTAGGTTCTATCCGTTCTAAGCACTTTTCAGGTTTTATCTAATTTTCTTTTTATAACAACCCTATAAGGTAGATGTCATTATTAACCATTGCTTAAAGGATGAAAGTGAATCTTTAAAAAGGGAAGACATCAAGGATGCACAGTTAATACAAAAGATTTGAATAATGGAGTGAGAATTTAAGTCTAGGCTCTCTGAATATGGGCCTCATATTCTGAATCATTATGTTATAAAAACTTGTTCTTGCTCCCCAGAAGCTTAGAATCTGGCAAAAAAGGAAGCAAAATCAGAAACCATGTTATAAGTCTGAAGAAATAAGGTATATGGATAAAGGAGGAAGTTATTCATCTTCCAAGTGCAGGTGTCAGGGAGGACTTAAGTCATGGGATTTTAAAGCTGACATATGGAGAATGAGTAGCTTTTCCAGACGGATGAACTGAGGGAGAGAATCTCAGATAAAGGGAACCGATGACCCCCTGTTACATTGGTAGGCACTATCAAGTTGACTATGACTCATAACTACCCTATAAACAACCGAGGCTTGCCCTAACCTGTGCCGTCTTCATGATCTCTGCTATGCTTAAGTCCACTATGTCGATCCATCCTGTTGAGGATCTTCTTCTCTTCATCTGACCTTTATACATTTCCAAACGTGATTTCTTTTTCCAAGGACTAGTGCCTCCTGATAACATGTCCAAAGCATATAGGATCAAGTCTCACCACCCTTGTCTCTAAGGAACACCCTTGTTCTACTTCCTCGAAGACAGACTTGTTTATTTTTTTGACAGTGCATGGTATATTCAATACTCTTCACCCACACTTTAGTTAAAATTTTTCTTCTGTCTTGCATATTCACTCTCCAACTTTCAGAGGCATAGGAAGCAATTGAAAATAACATGACTTGGATCAGGTACACTTTAGCCTTAAAATGACATCCTTTTTTCTTTAGCACTTTGGAGAGGTGCTTGACGACAGATTTTCCCAAAACAACAGTTTTGATTCGTTGTTTGTTTTTTTTTTTTTAAAAAGCAACAACTTGTAATTTGATCTCTTGATATCTGCCTACATGAATATTTATTGAGATCTAAGTAAAATAAAAATAGTGGTATCTTCAATCTTTTCTCCATCTACCATGCTGGTGCCTATTGGTCAGTTGTCAGTCCAGACGTGAATGTGTGTAATGGGGTGTAGTAATAAGGTCACTGTTATGACCAGTGACTATTCAAATGGGAGACATGCACAAGTGAGAACTGGTGTAAGATGAGCTAGATGAATGAGCTGGAGTCAGAAGATGAAGGACCTCATATCTTATACCTCAGTATGAGGAATTTTCTATGTACAAAGATCCTATGAAGCCAGACATTTATTTGCATGATCGAATTTTCATAAAGTAACCCTAAGAACTATGTGAGGTCAAATTTGAGGAGTTCAAGGCTGGAGTCTAGAATGTTGACAAAGTACTTAGGGAGGAGGTATGAGAATTTACTCTGGTTGTGGAAGAAGATATATCACAGAGATTTTGAGAAATATTTGGTGTAAGAATTGGTAGAACTGAGAGGCTGACTGGCTTTAGGTTTGGGCTGAAGGGGAAATTGAAGTCATTGTGAGTTCTCAAGTTAATGGTTTGAGTAACTGTTAATTGGTAATGCCTCTCATTTCCATGAAGCATATGACGAGTAGCTCTGTGTAACTTTGGAGGTAACCGTCTCACTTTCTGCTTCTCATTCATCCCTCTCTTCTCTAAGTTCCAGCATCACCTTATGATGTCATTACTTGGAACTTTAACTTGCTTTGTAATTGTTTATACATCTGTCTTCAGCACTAGACCATAAACTTTAGGTATTAGTAAGCACTATAATATATTTATAATTCAATAAATATTTGCTAAATGAGTGAATAAATAATAACCTTTTCTAAAATAAATGAGCCCTTTCAGAATTTGAGATAAACGTCCTCTCTGTAATGATCAATCTTTTGTTCCCCTTCTGCTTTTGAAATACTTAGAATAAAATGAATCCTTCTTCCATAAAATACATTCAAGAGAAAGCAGTGATTGCACTATTATTCTTCTGATTCTGGTTATTTTCCAGTCCTTTTGAAAGCTTCACCTACAACATACTGCCCATGTGCTATATTATCCTACTCACGTTTGTCTGGACATGTTTATGTCTGCATTCTTCTTAAATTATGATATTCTACTAACTTGACCCATACAGAATACATTATGGCCACTATTTATGATATGGGGTAAAAGCAGTTTTTAAAGGAAAAAAATTAAGACTATAATTGGTTTTCAGAAAGATATTGCATTTAGGAAATTAACTCTTTAGGCTGTTTAAGGTAAGACCAAAAGATAGAGACAAACTATTCAATAACGGAAATTAGTAAAAATTAGTAAATAAGGAAGAATTGTAGGTGATTAATCAAAGAACTTGGAGAAGAACGCTGCATATCCTATGAACTTCCAAAAGAACAAATAGAAACGTCTTAGAGAAAGTGCAACCCGAGTGCTCTTTGGAGGCAAGGATGGCGAAGCTTCATCTCCTATACTTTGGACATGTTGTTAGGAGAGGCAATTCCTTAGAAAGAGATAACATACTTGGAAAGGTGGAGGGTTAGCAAAAGAGAGGGAAAACCCTCAATGAGATGGATTGATACAGTGTCTATGACAATGGACTCAAATGCATCAGGATGATAGGATGGTGTAGAATATGACAGGGTTCAGATCTGTTCTTCATAGAGAAGTCGTGATTAATTCTCAATTTGATGGCACTTAACAAAAAATAGTCAATGAACTTTGTTTTTATTAAAAAATGCACACATTAATTGAAATACAGCGTTTTATACTTAAGTGCTTTAATCCCATGTGTACATAAAACTCAATGAATTTTCACAAAATTAGACCAACCAGATCATGAATGAAAAGCATCATAAACACCTGATCCTATTTTGCTTTATTCTAATCATTTGTCCCCATCAAAGGAGACACTACTCATCTTTAGAATCTTGTTTCTCTGTCTCTTAGCTATTACCTTCTGCTGTGGTCCAAGCCAGCATTCTCTACTCACAATGTGCATAATTAACAACTGTCTCTTGGGCACCATGGCTGCAGATCATCAATGTCAACTGACCATTAATCTCCGATTTTAGGACCTCACTACTTGTTATCACTTTCCCTCCCTTAGAGGAGATCCTGTCTCCCATGACTACAAAAATTCCACTTTACTTGCCAAGGTTTTAGATTAGTGTTTAACCTTCTACCCCACAGAGATTTGAATTCAGAGAAAGGCCCTTTAAATGCAGGATTCTGTCCCTTCTGTTTTACAAGACCATCAGAATCTCTGCTACTTGCTTTGTCTCATCCGTCATCTTGTGTTCCAGACAAACCTAGATTCTCAGACTCTAGCCTAACCAAGAATCAACAAATACTCCCAGGAACAGCTGCAGTCATTCAATTTTTATCTGCATCTCCTTCTTTCTGTGAAATCTTATTCCTTTTGGTCCTCAATCCTTCTAAGGCTCTTTCATGCTTTTAAGTATATCGAGAGTCAGCAAACTTTTCTGTTAAGGCCTGATCATAAATGATTTTGACTTTGTAATTCATATGGTCTCTGTTTTAACTATTCAACTGCACCATTATTGCACAGAAACAACCACAGACATCACGTAAACAGATAGTGAAGGTCATGTTTGGCCCGCAGGACATAGTTGACTGTCCCAGCAAGTACCTCATTATTGTCGTTTATACACTATTTTTGGATGTTCTTATTGAGATGATTAGTTCACCGGACCTATTCTGCCATAGGTTAATATTTCTGTTCCATTCTCAGTTGTCACAAATCCCAGTGTGCCTTAGCCACTGGGAAGTTCTCTCTTTACTCCTGACCTTCTCAGAGGAAAGTACTGCCATTGTTCAGGTGAAGCTACTGAAAAACACAGGTCTAGAGGCAGCTGGGGTGCCTCTGTGCCTTTGATCTAGTGATCTTTTGCATTTTTTTCTCTAGTACTCTTTTGAAAGTGATTATATATCTGCCCCTCCTTGAAATAGATGATTACTTTTTGGAATTAAGCTCACCTTGGATTTCTAGTGTTGTAGTCTCTAGGGAGTTTCACAACTAACTCAATGGTCATGCCTCCCTGGGAGCTCCCGTTTCTGAGGGGAAAAGATGGGGAATCTCCTTTTCTGTAATTTACAGCCTCAGAAACCCAATGGAAAGTCAACAAGGAGGAAGTTTCAGACTGATGGCCTTGAGTTTTGTTTATTAGTAAGGAACTCTGCTCTTAGCATGTTTCATTATTAAAGAGAAGTCTGCATGCCTCCGACAGTTCAAATCTATCAGTGGCTCCATGGAAGAAAGATGAGTGGTTCCCCTTGTTAAGAGCTACAGCCTTGGAATCTCCCTGAAGGGTGGCTTTGAGTCGATATGTATTCAATGTTAAGTGTTGGAGAAGAGTACTGAGTATCCCCTAGACTACCAAAAGAATAAACAGATATGTCTTGGGGAAAGTGCAGCCAGAGTGCTCTTTGGAGGCAAAGATAATGAAGCTTTGAGCCTACTTTGAGCATGCTGCTAGGAGAGGTTATTCCTTTGAGAAGGACATCATGCTTAGGCACACAGAAGGACAGAGAAGGAGAGGAACACCTTCAACCAGGTGGGTAGACACAGTGACCACAGCAATGGGCATGAGTGTGTCAGAGATTGTGAGGAGAGCACAGGATAATACAGGGTTCAGACTGATTGTTCACAGGGTCACTATGAGTCGTACTCGATGACACTTAACAACAACAATGACAGTGCATGTTGATTAATATGGTGTTGTGGTGGCATTAGGAGTTAAGCATTGGGCCTCTAAGTTCCAGTTGGAATTTCAAGGTCATCAACCTCTATGCAAGAAAAAGATGAGACAATCTGCCTTGTTAACGATTTATAGTCTTGAAAACCCTATAGCATAGGTCAGTATGATCCTGCAGAGTCTCTCTGAGTTGGAACTGATCAGATGACAGTGAGCTTTTACATTTAAGATCTCAGGTTTCTGACAGGCTACAAAACAGCTGATTTGCAGATCATCTTGGTTTTATTTATTTGTTTTATGGTTCCAAGGATAGAAGTGATATCTTCTGGTTTTCTCTATCAAAGGCTTTGACGTAATTCTCATTTTTATTGTAGTATATAGACATACACATATATCGTGGGATTTAATTCGTTAATGGGTTCTAAACCTGGGACCTAAGAGCTTGCTGGGATGAAATCATATCTTGGAGCTCACTAACCTCTAGCTGAAATTTAGTATGTGCATCAATTAACACCATAGGCAACATATCTGACTCTGCACCAGTAGTCACCTATGGCAACTGCAGAGAGAGTCATTCATGGCAGATACTGTGAAATGTTCCCCCACATTCATCACTACCCTGAAACCATGCTAGTAATTACATCTGCCATTAACTCCTACTAATCAATGCATTCATGAAAAGGTAAAGAAGGAGTGCCGTCGTGATGCAGGGGTTAAATGCTTGCTAACTAAAAAGTCTGGGCTGTAAGCCCACCACCTCGCTACAGGAGGAAGATGTGGCAGTTGGTTTTTGTGAACCCCCTGATCCTCCCATCTATTTTGCTTTCTCTCTCTCAGAACATTATTTTGAACAGAGTGTCTGAGCTTCACTGACTACAAAGCAGGTTCGTGAACTGGACAGAATTCCTGTACTGGAGGAGCTCAACTGTGGTGGGTCTGGGTGGTAGAGTTGAGGGCAACAATGCCAATCCTACCAGTGCACTGAATTGGGCATTTGGGGTCAATATCTGACAATCCTCTTCTGAGGACCCTCAGCAGAGCTGGGACAGAGAGCCGATGACCCCGGCCTGGCAATTTCTGAGACGTTTTCCTGAGCATTCTTGTAAAACAGCAACCACATTGCCACATGTGCCTGGAATTTGATTTCCAGGCCAACTGTCAGCTTTTCCATGCTAAGACTCCCTCAGGTTTTGGCTCAGGTTCTCTTGCTGTCCAGGCCCAGCCCTTTCAATACCTCAACCACCTGCCAGAAAGAGCAGATTAATGGAATTTTGGCGGCCACTTCTGAGTCACGTCCTCAGCCACAAGCTTCCACCTGCAGCCTCGGGAGGCCTGAACTGCAAGGTGCCTGAGGATACAACTGGCGCTGACCCTGTCCCAGCCAGGGCAACACGTCCTTCATTTCGTGGGCCAGGCGCCTTTACAAACCGGGCCAAATTCCTCCTCTCTCCTGTAAAGAGGCATTTTATTCTCAGGGAAGGAGTTCAAGATTTTCTATCTTATCTGGAAATCTTAGTTTCTCCCAAGTTATTCTTTTTTTCTTCTATGCAACAACAGATTTACCACAGGAAGTGGTGAGGAGGAAGGCTTATGAGTGGGAGAACGCTGTTATAAATAGGAGTCCTTGCTTTAACTCTCTTAAATAAACAGGTTGCTAATGTTTTCAAGCAGTGGTAGAGCTACCGTTTAGAGGCTGGTAAGAATGTTCTTGTTAAATGGAGTTCCTCTCCTTCCAAATGATTCCTTCTTCAAAAATGAAACAAACTCTACTGTGACCTTGGAGAAATAGTTGAGAAATAGATGGGAGAAGGGTTAATCTAGAGATGATGTGTTAAATAGTGTGCATTATTGTTGTTGTTGTGTGCCATTGGGTCAACTATGATTCATAGTGACCCTATGAGCAAAAGCTCTGGTACCCTGCCCTTTGCTGAGCCAATCTTACTGTCTTGGACACACCTGCCCTCATTGCCACTCATTGTCACTGTGTCAATCTATCTCATACAGAGTCTTCCTCTCCTGCACTAACCCTCTACATTTCCAAGCATGGAGGGACCATAAAAGCCCTCCTTTACAAATTTTCTTCCTTAAGCCATGGAGCTAGAAACTGAAATGTTGATAGAAAGACAGAATTAGAGGGAGAAATAGATACTTAGTACTTGTCTGTTAGTTTGTAGTATTGTGGTGACTTATATGTTGCTGGAATATCAGAAACTGTGTCCCTGGTATTTCTGATACCAGTAAGGTCATGCATAGCAGATGAATTTCAGGAGAACTTCCAGATTAAGACAAACTAGGAAAGATGGCCTAGCAATTTCTTCCTTAAAAACAATATGAACAAATGAGAAACTCACCAGTGGAAACCAGATGAGTAACAGCACAACACCCTCTGATAGAATACTGCAAGCTGAGTGCTTAGGATAGTTGTTGTGTACTGTTGAATCGGAACTGACCCATAGATGACCCCCTGGTGGGTTTTCAGAGGCAGTTAATCCCATGGGAGAAGACTGCCCATTCCTTTCCTGTGAAGCAGCTGGTGGTTTTGAACTCATGCCTTTGGGATTGCAGCTCAGCTTCTAGTCTCTAGGCCACCAGTGCTCCCCGCTTAGGCTAAACAACACTCTAATTACAACTGTGGAAAGAAAAGCTGCCTTTTCAAAGTAGATCCCATCTTAATAGTATGGATAGAGTAATGCTTTTAGGATCTTTATTTACTGATGTGGTACTACTTGAAATAAGAATAAACAGCTGTAAATCTCTATTAATAATCAGACTATGGAATGCACAGAACATGAATCTAAGGCAATTAGTAATCATTAAAAATTAAATGGATCACATAAAGATCAGTGTAGAAGGCATTATTGTTGTTGCTGTGTACTGCCAAGTTTTAACCAACCCATGGGTGATCCTCCAGCAGGTTTTCAGAGGTACAGAGTGTTACTGTTGTTATGTGAACTGTGGATTCAGAATTGACTCATAGTTGATCCTCTGGTGGGTTTTCAGAGGCAGTTAATTGTCTATCCTTCTTCTGCGGAGCAGCTGGTGGCCTTGAATCATGTACCTTCAGGATTGCAGTGCAGCTTCTTGCCACAAGGCCACCAGACCTCTCTTATGTCAGGAAGGACAAGTTGAAGAGGAATAATAGCACATTCATTTTCAAAAGATTATTTCAGTGATTTTTTCCCCCTTCCTTTTTTTCTGCCCTTCTCCTCTCATAGGAAAGTCTCATCGGGGTTTGAAAATGTGGAGTGATTCTAGGCATAGAGCAAGGACAATTAATTACATGAACTGTAATGTTTATGAATGATTGTATAAACCACAAAGCAGATGTACAAAAACATGATGTGTATGAGTGATTATGTGCAAACTAACAAAAATTTTAATAAAAAAAGAACATTTCAAGATCTATCCTAAAGCACAATGAACATGCTAGGTTTATTCTGATGTATAAAAATAGCATAATAACCATGCACTTAAATGGCAGACTACTATTTAAATTTACCCAACGATCAGTAATGTCAAACATTAAAAAAAATTAAAAATGGGTCAAACATGCAATGAAATACATTGACAATTGCTAGTAACTGAAATTTGAAAACAGAAACAAAGAAGAATCAATAGTAGAAAAATATTGCCTTGATAATAGAAATGATATCAGAGATCAAATGATAAATTTTTCAAGACTACATACTTATTCATGACAAATCCCTTTTTTTTGGACAAGTATCTTTTTACAACAATATAAATGATAACTTTATACCTCACCTGGTAGAACACACAGAAAATCAAATCAATTACATATGTGGAAAGAGGCAATTCCAAAGTCCAAATCATCAATCAGAGTAAGGGCAAAGGCCAACTGTAGAACAGAACATTTAATAAAAAAAAGAACATTTCAAGATCTATCCTAAAGTACAATAAACATTCTAGAGCTCTTGCTCATATATAAGTACAAGTTGAAGCTGAATGAGCATAAGTCCACATGAGCTTAAGTTCAACCTTGGGTATGTCCCACCTGGTCTCAGAGACTATCACAAGAATACATTTGATGTGTTAGACACTAATGACTTAAGACCAAGAAATTATGTGATGCTATTATGGACATCATGTATGAAGAAAGAAAAATATTATTAAAAACACAGAAAAGAAGAATGGATGCCAAGCGAGACTCTGAAACTTGCTTTAGAACATAGAGTGGCTAAAGTGAATGGAAGAAATGAAAAACTAAAAGAGCTGAACATAAGATTTCAAAGGGCAGCTTGAGAAGATAAAGTGTAATAATGAAATATGTGAAGATCTGAAGTCAGAAAACCAAAAAAGAAGAATACATTTGGGATTTCTATACTTGTAAGAACTTAAAAAAAAAATAAAATCAAGCCTCATGTCATAATAGTGAAAGCTCTTTTGGGAAAAATAATGAATGATGCAGAACACATTAAAAGAAGATGTAAGGACAGTAGAGTAAAAGAAAAAACAAACAAACAAACAAACAAAAAAACCCCAAATAATGGTACAGGAAGAAGTCCAAACCACATTGACTGTATTGGTGTAAAACAAGATTCTAAGAATTGACGCAATACCAATTGAGATATTTCAATAATTAGATGCAATGCTGGAAGTACTCATTCATCTACACCAAGAAATTTGGAAGAGAGACAAGTTGGATCAACTGACTGGAAGAGACCTATATTTTTTCAAAATTTATCATTAATTTCAATTAAAGTTTACAGAGACTTTGGATTTCCATTACTTCATTGTTGCACTTTTCTACCCTCTGAACCCTCCCCTCTAGTACACTACCCTCTTGGAAAAATAAAAGAAAAATTCTTTCCTTGTTTTACAATCCCTCCCCCAAAGTCCACTCTACTATACAGCCTTCCCTCTGGACTCTTGTCATGATAAAAATACCTAATAATTTTCCCTCTTAAACAGTTTTCTCCCTCATCTGTTTCAATGCAGTATACATTATTGAACCCATCCTTCTCGGTCTCCTCCCAACCCTAAGATCAGTCCTGCTTTACATCAGTGGCACCATGCAGTATTTGTCCTTTTGTGACTGAAATACTTCACTCAGCATAATGTCCTCCAGGGTCACCCATTTTGAATAATATTGCATGAGTTCCTTATTTTTCAATGCAGGATGGTATTCCATTGTGTGAATATACCACAGCTTCTCTATCCATTTGTTTGAAGAGACCTATATTTGTACCCAGCCTAGACTTCTGGCAATTCTCTGCTAATGTGCTGTTCTAATCGTTTTTGGATAATCTTCAGTAGAATCTTGCTTGCATGTGAAATCAATGACACTGTTCTGTAGTTTCCACACTCA
>NW_006400032.1:519908-543678 GCF_000299155.1 Elephantulus edwardii | reverse complement strand
GACCGTTTACACTCTTCCTGGATGATACCTTTGACATCCTCCCACAACTCATCTGGTCTTCACTCATTAGTGTTCAAGGCCTCAGACCTGTTCCTGAGATGATATTGAAGTGTCACTAATATCACACAAAATTTTGCTTAATGTAATTTAAAAAAATTGGTTATGGCAGTATTAAGAGGGAACAGTCAGAAATTCAAGTCAAATATAGAAAAGAATGTAGAATGAAAGTTATTGCTAATGTTAGATGGATCTTTGCTGAAGGCAGAGAAGACCAGACAAAGGTTTAGTTTACCTGTAGTATGTTGACTATGCAAAGACATTTGATTGTGCGGATCACAATAAATTAGGAATAGCATTATGAAGAATGAGAATTACAGAGCTTTAATTATGTTCTTATGGGAACTGAATGTAGGCCAACAAGGAACTGAAACAAAAAATAGAAGAAGGGATGATAAAGTACAATCAGGACAGGTGTGTGCCAGGACTGTAACCTTTCCCCATATTTATATGAAGAACAACACAACATTAAGACTAGAGGAAGACTCTTTAACAACCTGTGATGTGCACATGATATGTATGGCCTTGTACATTGAAAGTAAAAAGAACTTGAAGCTTTTTCTAATGAAAATAAAAAATAGACAACAAAAATCCTCACAGCTGAACAAAAGAGAAAATTTTAATAAATGGAAAAATGGGTTGCACAATTTGATGGGAGGGGTGAGGGAAATTGAAAGAATTTGTTCGAATTTGTATTTGAGTTTCATAAATAAATTAGTGGGGGGAAAATAAAGTGCGCACACACACACACACACACACACACACACACACACACAAGAAATACATTTTGTGTGGGTCCACAACCAGTGTCATTGGAATTAAGTCAAGAAATTATATAACACATTGTATTGGTTGAATCTGTTGCAAAAGATCCTTTTAAAGTGTTAAAAGTAAAGATGTCACCCTGAGGACTGAGGTGTGCTTGACTTATTACATGGTATATTCAATCACCTCTTATGTAAGACCTCTCCAAAGTGCCAAAGAGCAAGTATGTCAGTTTAAACACTAAGGTGCACCTGATCCAAGCCACCGTATTTTCAATTACTTCCTGAGCATCTTAAAGTTGGACGGTGAATACGGTGACAGAAGAAGAGTTGCTGGCTTTGAGTTATGGTGTTGGAGAAGAGTACTCAATATTCTATGGCCTACCAAAGGAGAAAAAGGAGTCTGTAATGCGGAAGTGCAACCAGGATGCTCTTTGGAGGCAAGGGTGGTGAAACTTCAGTTCACATACTTTGGGCTTGTTATCAAAAGGGGCCATTTCTTGGAAAAGGGCACAATATTGAGAAAGGTGGAAACAAGAAGATTCTCAACAAGATGGGTTGACACAATAACTGTATTGATGGGCTCAAGTGTAACCAGGATTGTGAGGATCATGTAAGATAGAGCAAAGTCAGAACTATTGTTTGTAGGGTGGCCTTGACACCTAACAACAATAACAATATCTTCATATGAAAGCTGGGCAATGAATAAGGGAAAATAAAGAAGGATTGATGTCTTTGAATTATGGTGTTAGTGAAGAATATTGAACAGACCATGAACTAACAGAAGAATGAACAATTTTACCTTGAAGAATTACGCTCAGGTACTCTGTAGGAGGGATAGTGTGTACTTTGGACAAGTTATCATGGAGTGGTTAGTACTGGATAAGGATACTTGGTAATGTAGAGGGTCAGTGAAAAAGAAGACCCTCAATGAGATATTTCAACACACTTCTAGAACAATGGCCTCAAATAGCAAGGATTGTGAGGATGGCACAGAAACACTCAGTGTTTCATTCGGTTACAAAAAGGAACTCTCTTAATGGGAACTTAGCTAGTAGGTACCGACTAACACATAATGAGATAGATAACTATTACATATATTTATCCTATTTTCAAATTCTGATGCTGCTAAGATAAAAAAAAAGTGTTCTCTTTAGCAACACCTTCCTGTTAATGATAATATACATCTAGTAAGAGAAAGAAACAGTACATTAAGACTCAGGAAGGAAGCTTTGAGAATCCATATCTCATGAGATAAAGTGGAACCAATTATTCATGGGATCAAATGATGAAGAGGAACCAGATACTAGAATGTGGTCGAGGACATACTAGGATGCTGACGAATATTTATTGGCTGAACCATTACAGATTAGAAGAACAGAACTGTTACTGCTTATTGTCATCTTAAAATGTCCAACTTTCCAACTGAGGAAGAATTTGAGCCCCGAGAATTGTACATTTAAAATTATTTTTTTAGTTTTATGTCTCAAAGCATGTTTATTAATGGGTAACTGACTAAGGAATGCGTGTATTTCTTTTAACTGTTAGAAGCAAAGGAATACAACTCAAAATAGGGAGAGGGTGGGAACGAAGCAAAGGAAATAGCATCACTTTTAAAATAACATGAAACATTATTTCCACTGCAGACAGTCTTGCAAATTACAAAGCAGATAGGAAACTATTTCTCTTCCTATTAGTTTGAGTCTATTGCCTCTAAAAATTGAAATCTGTTCATAAGAGGTGTATTTATGCATGGTTTTCATCATAATAAATATAGATTTCTCAAATAGTGTGGGGGATGAATAGAGAAATGAATAGATAAAGAAATGAAAGAAAGCATAAACTCATCAAATGTCTACTGAGACAATAATATAATAACAGTATTAATAGGTTTTTACCATTCTCTACAAAATGAAAAATATAAATATAAGAAATTACCTTTGCATTTTGTTATTGGTAGACTTCAATAAAGATTCAGCTTTTATTATCTAGAATAATCTCTATCTTAGTTTTGCCCTATCCCAATGTGGTTTTATTGTTGTTTGGGATGTGGGTTTTTTTCCCCACCTCAGGGGAAAGCACAAATGCAGACCCCCAGCACATTTCCCACATTTGGGGACACTGAAGGGGTCAGCACACCTGGAAGGCAGTGGATAAATCTTGTCCCAGGGCAAACCATCTTGGTAATCATGGTATCTCTCCTGCCAAGTAAGTATTCCCCGTGTATTTCTGTGGAAAATATGATTTGATAAAATATCAACTAGATTCAACAACATCTGTTTATTTGTGCATAATATTTAAATCCTCATAATTTAAGTGAATGTAGGCATAGTTTTTATGTGGTTTCAGTGTCTTATATCATAAATAATTTTAAAAAGGAAATGTTAAAAATGTATTTTAAGTAAACTTTACCATATTTTAATAAGTCCCAAATTCCCAGCTAAATAGGTTTTCCAACACTATGTGTCTAAAAGAAGCATTTGTTTTAGCAGATATATGTCAATAAATACTGTCATCAAACTATGTAATCACTTTGGAAACAGCTATTCAGTTATGCTTAAATTCATTGTATATGTGTTATAAGTGCTAAACCTAAATTTCTTTTTGCCCATTAGAATAATTTCTAATATGAATTTGAATCAACAATAAAAAGAAGTAACAGCCTTTGAATATGCAATGGAAATGTCACTTCATTCCAACTCTTGGCCACTGTTCATTGAGGACTTAGACACAAATGGCTCTTGGCATACATTTGGGGTTGCTTACAATTAGGAATTGGGATTTTCATTTTCTATATCCTGATAATTCTACAAATAGAAAATATTTTAGAATTTATCTTTGTAAACATCACTGTCATGGATAAAGTCTAACTTCTGTTTTTGAAAATTTTTTAAGAAATGGAAAAAGAAGAACAAGAGCTTTCTGACCATGATGCTCCAATGTCTTGCCAATTACATTGCACATGATTCTTCAAAATGAATTTCACAGTATTTAATGCTAACTTAAAGTGATTTCATATGGTGTGTTACTTTCTTCTATGATTTTGCAAGATTTATGGATAATCTAATGTATTCTTATTGGATAAGTTAATTTAAAAGATTTAAAAGGGGTACTTATTTTTCTATAATTTTCTATACAAATCATTAATCCATTCATAGCACTTAAACATTTCATTCCTCGACTCTCTAAAACATCAAGACATGGGACTGTGTATAGGAAATGGTACAAATTTTATCTTCTGGTATTGAAATTAAAATGGAAAAGTACCAGTATAGGATTAATTTAATGAGAAATTTCAGCGTGCAATTGACATAGACTTAATGGAATGAGAATATAATGAACTAAAAAGTGGTTCATTCCTCATTTTACTATACTGTTTGGCAATTTGCTTTAATATGTACCAGCGTAGTCAGAAAAGTGGATTTCTCATTAACTACTCCAAGGTTCAAGTGAGATACAGTCAAGCTATCATCATCTTATTGATGAGGAAACTGAGTCATGAATTACTTAAATATTTTGCTAACAGATGTATGACTGTTAAATATGTAACCTAGCAATATATGTCTCAACTCACTGAAAGTCATTTCATTGGAAAATGGTATTTTTATTATGAGTTCTGAGTCTGGCAATAAAAGGATGACTGAGTTTTGTGAATGTGTCCCAATTTTTCAATTCGTTTGTTTGTTAATAGGCCTCTGGGCTACTTCTATTTTCTTCCCATTGTCTACAACACTGCTAAGAACAAAGATGTACAAATGTCCATTCTCATCTCATTTCTGATTTCTTTGGGATATATTCCTAGCAGTGGAATAGCTGAGAAAGATGGGATTTCTATGTTCAGCCTTTTGAGGAAATGCTAATCTGCCTTTTATAGTGGATGTACCATTTCACAGTTCCTCCTGCAGTGCATTAGAATTCTGATTTTTCTACATTCTCTCCAACTTTTATTGTTTGCTATTTTGTTGAACTTTGCTCCTCCTTCTGGGGTGAGGTGGTATCTCCTTGTTGTTTTGATTTGTACACGTCTGATTGCTAGTGATCTTGAACATTTCCTCATATGTTTCTTCGCCATCTAAAGGTCCTATCCTTTGTTAGAGTCTTTTCAAGTCTTTTACCTATTTTGCAATTGAGTTATAAGTCTTTTTTGTTGTGGAGGTCCTGTAGTATTCTATAATCTTTAGTTATGAGGCCTTTGTCTGAAGTATCTGAAATGTTATTTTCAAATATTCTTTCCCAGATCCATAGACTTTCTTTTTACTGCACTAGAGAACATTTTTAATGCATGAGGCCTTGAGCACCAATAAGCATCGACCAAATGAGCTCTGGGAGGATATCAAGAAAATCGTCCATGAAGAATGCAAAAGATCATTACAAAGGCTAAAGAAGAAGAAAAGACCAAGGTGGATGTCAGATGAGACTCTGAGTATTGCATTAGAGCACTAAGAAAGAAGCCAAAGCTAACAGAAGAAATCAAGAAATCAAAGAGCTGAGTAGAAAATGTCAAAAGGCAGCTTGGGACGACAAAGCAAGATACTATAATGAAATGTACAGAGAGCTGGAGTCAGAAAATCAAAAGGGCCAGACTCACTCAGTGTTTCTTAAGCTGAAGGAGTTGAAAAACAAATTCAAGCCATGGATGGCAATACTTAAAGATAGTTTGGGTAGAATGTTGAATGATCCAGGTTGTATAAAAAGAAGATGGAAGGAGTACACAGAGTCACTGTATCAGAAGGAATTGGCTGACACAGAGGAATTTCATGAAATAACATATGAGCAAGAACCTATGGTGACAAAGAAGGAAGTTCAAGTTGCTATGAAGAAATTGGCAAAGAACAAGGCTCCAGGAGTTGACTGCATACTAATTGATTTATTTCAACAAACAAACGCTGCCCTGGATTGCTCACTAAGTTGTGCCAGGAAATCTGGAGGACAGCCAGCTGGCCAACTGACTGGAAGAGATCGATATTTCTTTCCATTCCAAAGAAAGGTGACCCAACAAAGTGTGGAAATTATCAAACAATATCATTGATATCACATGCAAGCAAGATTCTGCTGAAAATTATCCAAAAACGTTTGGAACAATATGTCAACAGAGAACTGCCAGATGTGCAGGCTGGATTTAGAAGAGGTCATGGTACTAGGGATCTTATAGCTAACGTAAGATGGACCTTGGCAGAAAGCAGAGAATACCAGAAGAATGTCTATCTGTGCTTCATTGACTATGCAAAGGCTTTTGACTGTGTGGATCACAACAAGCTATGGCTGACTCTGAGAAGAATGGGAATCCCAGAACATTCAATCATGCTAATGTGAAACCTATACTTGGACCAAGAGGCAGTCATCAGAACAGAGCAGGGAGACACTGGATGGTTCAAAATCAAGAAAGGGGTCCTTTGGGGATGTATTTTTGTCTCCATACCTTTTCAATCTGTATGCAGAACAGATCATCCGAGACGCTGGGCTGTATGAGGAGGAATATGGCATTAGGATTGGTGGAAGAGTCATCAACAACCTGCGTTATGCAGATGACACAATCCTGCTTGCTGAAGCTGAGGAGGACCTGAAGCACTTGCTGCAGAAGGTCAAGGACTGCAGTCTTCAATATGGATTGAAGCTCAATATCAAGAAAACAAAGATTCTCACCACTGGACCAATTGGCAGCATCTGTATGGTTGGTGAAGAGATTGAGATAGTTAACTGTTTTAGTTTACTTGGGTCCACAGTCAACACTCTTGGTAACAGCAGCCAGGAAATCAGGAAATGAATTGCGTTGGGAAAGCCAGCTGTGAGGGACCTCTCAAGAGTACTGAAGTGCAACAACGTCAGGCTGGAGACTAAGGTGAGCCTAATTCAGGCTATAGTCTTTGTAATTACATGCTATGTATCGGAGAGTTGGACAGTGAATAGGGATAATAGAAAGAGAATTGATGCCTTTGAGTTGTGGTGCTGGAGAAGAGTGTTGAATATACCATGGACTGCTAGGAGAACAAACAAATTTGTCCTGGAGAGGGTGAAACCAGAATGTTCCCTGGATTAAAGAATTCTGAAGCTTTGTCTGACATACTTCGGGCATGTTGCAAGCGGTGACTGGTCCTTGGAGAGTAACAACATATTTGGAAGAGTGGAGGGACAGCGCAGGAGAGGAAGACCCTCGAGGAGATGGATCGATTCTGTGAGTAGAGTGGTGGGAATGAATGTGTTTGAGACAGCGAGGTTGGCACAGGATAGAGTGGCATTTAGGGCTCTTGTACATAAGGTCGCTATGAGTCACAAATGACTCGCTGGCACATAACAACAACAACAACAATACTATGCAGCAGTAAGGAGCAATGATTTTGTACAATGCTGTATAACATTGGAGAGACTAGAGAACATTTTGCTGAGTGAAATATCTCAGTCTCATAAAGGCAATTAGTGCATAAGGCCACTATTGTGAAAACCAGAAGGTAACTGAGTCTGATGTGTATAAATGTTCCAAAGGAAAAGGAGATAAGAGGGGCAGGGAAAAGGGAAGGTAGGAAAACCCCCCTACTGAGATAGCAGAAGTTACTGCATGGTGCAGGGGAGGGTTGAAATAGTGGGAAAGGTTTAATGGGCGCTTGAAAAGATAGCGTGATAAGTGGCATAGGGCTATGGTATTAATTCTCTAAAATATAGTGCTTACCAATGATCTGAACCTTGCCTATCTTAATACTTTATGTGCTTGAGCCTACTGTCAATCCATCTTGTCGAGGGTCTTCTCTTCCTCTGACCCTTAATGATGTCAGTAGCAGGTTTTGTTATGTATGTAGAGGCAGGAGAACAGAAGAGCCATAGTCTGAGTTCCAAACCATTGCTCAACTTTACGAACCTTGGACAAGTTATTTCAATTATTTGGGGTCAGATCAAGTAATTGAAAGATCATGATTATTTTCATCTGTAAGATGAGACATCTGATTATTTTCATATGCAACATGAAGGTATTCTACTAGAATAACTTTAAGGCTCACCGTATCTAAAATGATAATATTTTATCTAGTTTCATTATTCACCTTTTAATCTCCTTCATATGTTTGCTAGACTTTAAGTACTAAAAAAGGAGACATTTGGATAACCACCCGAGTTCCTGGGTCATGCAAATGGTTAAGATAATTGACTACAAACCAAAAGGTTGGGGATACGAGTCCACTCAAGGGCCACAGTAGACACGGGATCTATTCCTGAAAAATCCCCCATGGACCAGCCTCTGGGGCGCATATGGAGTTGCAATGCGTCAGAAATAACTTGATAGCAATGGTATTGGTGGGGTTTGTCTGTTTGGGTTTCTTTGTTGTTGATTTTTTTTTTTTTTTTTTTACGACCTGGACATGTTTAGATTGTTTATTGTCTTTGGGTCGAGCACGACTCATAGTGACCCTATCTATGAACAAAAGGCCTGAAGGCCCTCTACAACTATCGACATTTATCATTTAGATTAGTATTATTTATTTTTCAGTGGTAAGGAGTTAATGCCGGCAACCCAAAAGCAGGCGGTTCAAATCCATCAGCTGCTCCATGGAGGAAGATGTGCTGTCTCCTCTCGTGTGATTCACAGCCTCTGAGAACCTGCTAGGAAGGTTTAGGGTCAGCGCCCCAGCTGATGAGTTGGTTCTGAATGGATGGCACATAACAACAGCATTGTTTCACAGTTTGACACATTTGATAAAATTTGATGAACTAAAATCTCTAGGCCAGCATGATAGTCCTGATAGTTCAAATCAGGCCCTCAAACTGCTTCTTTGCAAAGAGGCAAGTGTTTTGTTTTTGTTTTCTGTTTGTTTTGTTGGTTTTTTGTTTGTGTTTTTTTTTTTTTTAAAAAAGTCATAATGCTGTTGTTAGGGCAGAAGTCACAAGAAATTCCAAGTCTTTACTAGTAAATATTCTAAACAGCCATAGTCTTGTGACAAACATTCTAAGAAAGAATGCCTTTGGAACTGCGTTAATGGTTCGTTTTGGGGATCTCTAGTGGCCTACTGGCAAGAAGCTGTGCAGCAATCCCAATGGCACACAGTTCGAATCCACTAGATACTCTGGGAGAAGAAGGAGCAATCTCCTCCTGTACCTGTCGGATCTGATTCCATGGTACACAACAAGAAAAGAAAACAAAAAAAAAATCTTTCTGTTTTTGGGGGGATTAGGAAAGAAGAAGAAATGTACTGCTATTTATATATATAAAAAAATCTGCAAAAGTGAAACTACATAAAGTGAAAACCTGTCACAGAAAGTGAGTATTTTTCAAAATAATGAAGGTATAAAAATAGCGAGACTGCTGGCGAGCTCTGGTGGCCTAGTGGCAAGAAGCTGCAACTGCAATCTCAGAGATGCATGGTTCGAATCCACCAGATGCTCTGCTGGAGAAGGAGGAACAATCTCCTCCTGTACCAGTCAGATCTGATTTGACGGTAGACACAAAAAATAATGAAATAAAATAAATTTTTAAAAAATACCGAGACTGCACCCTATTAAGGAGCAAAAACTTCAGAGACCTAGAAGATCAAGGTCATCTTGTCAAGTTCTAGCTAACATAGGATGTATTGTTGTACTTTGAATATAATTTTATGTTTCCTATTCTTAATTTTGAAAAGCAGAATAGCTCAAATTTTCTTAAAAACCAAAACAAAACTGAAATTACATTGCTCTTTATATATGTAACCCTCTTTGCCCTGGAAATTTGCCTATTCCACTTGAGTTTCCACCCGAGCTTTATCCAGTCTCCTGAAACACATCAAATTTCACTATGGAAACAAGTGAATAATAATAAAGATGCTTTCGGGGCTCCAAAATTCTCCAGACAATCAGATCATGGTGTCTTGCTTTCCTCAGAATTTAAGGGGAGTCAGTAAAATGAATAGCTCCTAAGCATGTTGGAGCTGTAAGCATTTCGTGATTCTGGTCTGACTGACAAAAAGCTAATACCTAACCAATTTCACTGGAAAATTCAGTATTTTAGCAAAACAGACTCATCTAAATATGGCCTGAAACTACAAAGGAACCGAAAAACCAAGGAGCAGCCCCTTTCAGTTGAGAAGTACAGATGCCTTTGCTTTTTCATTGGCAAGGGAAGCAGTTTTTGCCTTTAGACATTTTATTTTCAAGAAACAGCTGTCCAGTTTGGACCTGTCATTTCTGTGACTATGATTAGTTAGAAACAACGAATTGCTCAAGGAAGTAAAGCCTACCAAAGCAGAAATCCCACATCCCAACCATAAGTATTTTTTCATTTTAAAAAATCCAAAACATTACTTAGTGGAAACTAAGATAATAATTTTATTTCTGTGAGTGATTGTCTTGATATGTTCCTCTTCAGAATAAAAGCTAATTGGAATGAACAACTATTTCTAAATATATCGTTAATTGCCATGTACCCAGAGGCCATTTTTCCCCCCTTGGTTTGCTTACAAAGTTCGTATACATTGTGTTTCACACTATTCTTCATTCACATTGTATTTCATACAATCAACCTCATGTGCTATATTTTTTAAAATTCATCACCATTGAACCTTGCCCATCATGACCCTGTCTTTTCACCCAGATATTTCCCAATTCCTTCCCCCTTCCCTCTAGTCACCAAACTGTGCAGCCCTATAGTTTCACCCCTACTCATCAACAGCCCTTCCCTCCATCGAGTACCCATACATATTTTACTAGTTAACCTTCTATTAGTTCACTAAGCATAGTTCTCTCCAGCCTGTCCCAAGTTATGTAGTATTTTTCAAAATTGTTGCTCCTGAGTGTTGCATAGTATTTCATTGTGTGACTACACCATAATTTCTTAATCCATTCAATTGTGGTTGGATACTTGGGATGTTTCTATGTTCTAGCAATGGTGAATAATGCTGCTATGAACATTGGTGTACAAATTTGTGTCTCAGTTCTAATTTCCTTGGGTTATATTCCTATTAGTGGAATAGCTGGGTCTTATGGAGATTCTGTGTTCAACTTTTTGAGGAAATGCCAAACTGTTTCCAGAGTGGTTGTTCTATTTTACAATCCCACCAGCAGTGTTTTAGAGTTCTAGTTTCTCCACATCCACTGTAATATTTATTGCTTGCTGCCCTACTAATCTTTGCCACTGCTACTAGAATTAGATGGTATCTCTTTATGGTTTTGATTTGCATTTCTCTTTTTGCCAGTGATTTTGCGCTTTTCTTCATGTGTCTGTTGGCCACCTGAATGTCATCCTCTGTGAAAACTCCATGTCTTTTGCAGAGGACATTTATTAACTCCATGTTCGTTTGAGAATTTGGAACAAACGTGAAACAGTAACAGCCAAAAGTTACACACTGCACAATTTTGACTACAGACATGATATTTTGGAAAATAATAGAGACTGGAAAGATCAGGGGCTCTCAGATCAGGACAGGGAGAGGGATGAATAGGTAGAACACAGGGTTGCTTCAGGGTGTAGAAATTATTCTGTGTGATACTGTTACACTGGGTGTGTGGCATTCTACTGTCAGAACTCACAGGGCTCTACAACATCAAGAGTCAAACCTAATGTGAATTGTGGCCTTTAGGTTAACAATAATGCATTAAAACTGGTTCATAAATTGTAACAAATGTACAATATAAATGCAAGATGTTAGAATTGGAAATAAAACACTCTACAGAGAAGAGAAGGAAAATGTGGGAATGCTCTAAAAATATAAATTCTTTTCCTATAAAAATAGATTTTTCTATAAAAAGTATAATCATTTAACATTTAGGTTTTACTTTGCATTATAAAACTATTTTGACTTGTATTATATTTTATCCTCTCCTGTCTGGGGAAAATATCATTATTCCAGATTCACAGATGTCTTAATTAATGGAAATCTTGTTAGGTCTGATTTGTCTGAAGTTTCACAACTTGTCTTGAAACAAATCATTATGAATAAGTTCAATATCGTCACTTATTTGTGCTGGTTTTAAACCACAATCCAGAAATGGTAGGAGCATCGTGTAATGAGGATCACATTGACTATAACCAGAGATGGCATGTAGTAATGTTAATAAAAGCATACACTTCAACTTCTCAGAATAGATGCCACACTAATCTAATTGCAATGACAATGGCCAGAAACAAGTGGAAGCCACATTTGTGAACACAGTCTGCATAACATTCTGACAATAGACAGGTAATAAATACATTGTCCACCAAGTAATATTCCCAAATCCCTATAGTAAAAGGAAGAGAAAGTTCAAGGAATGAATTCTACCATAAAAGGGATTTGAGTTCCATATTCTTACATGCTTGAAAATACTATATTCTCTGGATGCTACCTCTGGAAATTCAATGCACATTAGCCTGTTAAAGGTTCGAAAAAGCTATAGGCTATTTTTCTAAAGTTAGTTTTACTGTGAAGCTTAATTTTTGAAAAGGTATTAATGAGGTGCACATGAAGAAAAAATACTTCATGCTTAGAATTGTTTTGGTTTTTGTCTTCCTTTATTTTCCGTTTCACTCATTTGATTTTATTGTGTATTTAATTCATACCAGGAATCTCTGTAGGCAAAGCACATATAATAACACCAGGAAGATGTTCCATTGTTAGGCTACTAAGAGACTCAACTGCCTGCACATGAATGGGGCAAGATTTTCAGGCTTGCTAAAGACACATTCTAAGGAGAGAAGTCAATCATTAGAAACAGACCTGATAGAGTTGTGGTTAATATGTTAAAAGTTCTAATGGAGCAAGGAGACAACAAGCAAGACTAGATGGTAGTATTAGCAGAGATAAGAAATCTTCATGAAATAATCAAATAAAAAAACAGAGCAACAGAAACAAAGAAAGGTCTTTGATGGGCTCACTAGCAGACTCTAAGTAAAGATCCAGTGAACTTGATTTTACTGATTCAGTCAATAAAAAGAACTCAAACTGAAATGCAGACAATTTTTTTTTAAAAAGGAACAGAGTATTTAAGAACTATGAGGCGGCAGCATATTATATACTTGAGATGCAAGAAAAGAAATATTTGCAGGAATAATGCCTGTAAGGTTTCCAAAATTAGTGAGAGACACCATGAGACCGGAGGCTCAGAAAATAATAGCCAAGACAAATGGATATACACATACAGACATGGATGCATGTGCAGTAAGCACGGCATATTCAAACTTTGAAAACCAAATGCAAAGACAAAAATTTTGAAAGCAATGGGGTAGGGGGGCGGGGGGAGGTAAACCTTATTTACTAAGGAGTTGGATAAGAATGACCAAAAAAAAAAAAAGAAACGTGATGTACAGTAAATCTGACTGATTTCTTTTCACTAAATATTTAAGATGCCAAGTCACTATAAACTTGGCATTTTTAAAAGCATCAATTAGGAACACCTCTCAGAATTATAACCTTAAAGTATGGCTGATACATTTGGTTGAACAGCAGGCACTGGATTGTAAGCATAGAACCCTGAATCCGTTACTCTATAAGGTCAAAGAGGTCTGATGGCCTAGAGGACATGGAGTTGAGCTGTCAACCCAAAGGTAGGCAGCTTGATCCACCGGCTTCTGAATGGGAGAAAGATGGACAATTTCCTTTCATGTGATTGACAGCCTGTCTGAAAATCCGCTGTAGGGTCAGCTATGAGTCAGCTTCTACTTGACAGCAGTGAGTTTGAGTTTGATAAGGTCAAATTATCTGTTTACTCTTTGATGCTTCAACTGATTCTCATCTCTTGACAGTATTATCTGCTCCCCACCCCCACCAAAAATATTGTTCCCAAACCATGAGAGAAGTCGTATAATTCTTAAGTTAAAATGAAAAAGAAATTAGTATTTTAGTACCAAGAATTCATTAGTATATTCTTAATTACTTCAGGAAGCCTTGACAAACTTACAAAAAGCAGAATTTATACTCCGCTCTCATATTGGATGAGCTGTGGTTGGTTAGTGTTTTTCAGCAAGTGGTTCAGAACCCCATTTCAACTATTTGATACTATTCAAGTTACACAATTTAACTCAAAATATGATAATATCTTAAGAGCAGTTTACAAATGTTCTTGAACTAGAACCTTTCACAGAGCTACTTGTATCTCTATTTTGTCATCTGAATTTCTTAATTTTTTGGGATTGTCCTTGAGATATATCTACAGAATGAGTGGTAACTGTAGACTCTTACCTGATCAGTATCTGTCCCATATATTATCCATAAGCTTTTCATACATGATCTGAGGTGCTCATGAAAAACAAAAACAAAAAATCCAAGTTGTTTTCAAATATTGTATTTAAAAAATCTCTCTCATTAACTTCAAGAACTGGAAATCAACTTCTTGGAATAGATAATGGAAATAACGATTTCTAACCAATGATTTATGCACTGGTATTCACATATTTGGACACGTAAGACATTTTAAGCAGTAAAGAAATTCTTCTGGCAGATTGATTTTCATCCTAGAAATGAACACTGTACTTTGTCCCAAACTGAATTTATTCACAGAGAACATTCACCACCCTAGTTTATACAAGTTAGCTAACTTGACAGGCTCCAGAAAGACTTGGGACAGAATAAAGAGTGAAATCGCCATGGAACGGCATAGAAGCATAGACATACTTGAATATACAGTACAGACTTTTACCTTTATATAAGTAAACATTTTTCTTTCCAAAGAAATCAGAGAAGAAGAGAGTTAACAAATTTGAGTGTACAAAACACAGGTTTACATAATATAAAAAGCACAAAAGTAAGGGTTTTAGAAAAGAAAACCATCATTTAATGTGCCTATAATGTGGCAGACACTATATGTTTTATTTGCTCACTTTCCTAACAGAAATTTTAATCTCTATCAAACAAAGCCTCTCACGAAACATAAGGGATTTAGGCTAGACCTAAGAAGGCAAGTAAATATGCTTCTCCATGCCAAGACTGATCAATTCAAATGGAATTGGGGGTTTTATGGCAGACAGTGTTTGGTGGCCCTCCTCAATTAAAACAAGCTTAGAGCAGGCGTGGCATCCACTTCCATAATAGCTTGCCTCCAGAAACAGAAAGTCACACAAGTGTTGAGGACTTTCATTCATAGGGTCACTATGAGTTGCTTATGACTTGACTGCACTTTACAACAACAGCAACAATGCAAGTTTATAGAAAGGTTGTGTTTTCATTCATTCATTCATGCACACTTCCTCCTTCCTCCTTTCCCCCTCTCCCAGTTCACTTTGTAATGCACTTCTTGTTTCAAATTGTTAACTGTCATACATACAATGCATAATGACACATTTCTTTCAGACAGCTCTTTCCTTCAGTGCAGTGTTCATTATCTAGCCAACTTTTTCTTGTTCTTTTCTCTCCCTGAATCAATTCTATTTTTATAATCATAATTGTCTTATTTAGTATTTGTCCTTTTGTGACTGAGATATTTTACTCAGCATAATGTCTTTCAGACTCATCTATGTTGTATAATGTTTTACAAGTTCACTGTTTTTCAATGCTGAATAAGATTTCATTGTGTGACTGTACCACAGTTTTTCTATCCATTTATTCTCAGGAATGTGGGCTACCTCCATCTCTTCGCTATTGTGAATAATGCTGCAAGAAACATGTGTGTGCACATGTCTGTTCACATCATAGCTCTGATTTCTTTAGGATTTAGTCCCAATAATTGGATAGCTAGGACAAGTGGGACTTCTATCTCCAATTCGTTGAGAAAGCGCCAGATGGTCTTCCATAGTGGTTGGACCATTTTACATTTCTACTAGCAGTAAAGGAGAGTTTCTATTCTCTCCACATCCCCACCAACATCTGTTGTTTACTTCTCTGTTGACCTTCACTGTTGTTGTTGGTGGGTGATGACATCTCATTGTTGTTTTGATTACGGTTTCTTGGAATCTCAGATCACTAAGACAATCAGTCCCACAGACATTGGTTTGGGTTATTCATTTGTTTGGCTTGGTTTGGTTTTGGTTTAGTCTTAGACTCCCAGAGTGGTGCTAAGGGCTAAGAGGTACTAAGAGTGCTAAGTGTTTGGATGGCTAAAGGTTGGAAATTTAAGTCCACCCACAGGTACCTGGGGAAAAAAGTCTAACAATCTAATTCTGAAAACACAGCTATTGCAGTCCCTCTGGAGGTCAGTTCTATCTTGCCACACGTGGAATTACTAAGACATGGGATTGACTTAAAGGCAATCTTTTGTTTTTATTTGTTTTACGAAAGCTAAAATAAGGAGGATGGTGAAACCCTGTCCAGGCACAGGAAAGATGAATTAGTGGTGATGACAGTCACTGGCCTGAGAGTCAAAGCACATATAACATATCTTTCCAGATTATGGACCAGATCATCCTAAGGTCAAGTTCTTAGTCTAAATTTTTAACAACTAGCATGACTCAGTCAGAACAAATAAACAACCAATTAGAATGGGCAACAGGCATTAAAAACGGTATGGCGTTAAGGGTGCATATGGGGTGAGATGGAGTTTGACTCTAAACCAACACTCAACATCAACAGTTTTCAGTTATTTTGATCCTCAGAGGCCTATTAAATGTTGAAGAATTGTGGTTGGCATAGACAGCCATTTGCTTATGCATATAATTATTTAAATTTTATATATTATGTGTAGTTTTCCCTCTTCCTTTTAAAAAAAATGCCTCTAGGGCTGCCTATGTCCACTTTGGGAGTGGTCTTTTTGCTGAGCTTGGTGGATTGATACAAAGATAAAGCAATACTTTTATTCTGGAATGGGAAGATTGTGGCTACCATGTAATTAACATATCTAGATAGTAAGTTTAGATATTACATTATACTGGCAGAGTTGCATCTCTAAAATGTATGATCTTTCTTGAATACTGGAGATTTGCTTTCCATGGAGATAGCAGAGTTGTGAAAGCATTCTAAGTAGGAGTGACAGACTACAGCATTAAGCAGAGAAGATGGATGTAGGCAGACCTCTACAATGTGAACAAAAAGGAAACTTCTAGGGAAGATTTTCGCCCATATAGTTATCAGTTATATGTCTGTTATTTGTTTACCAGAGTTTATTACATTGTTGCTCTTTCTAGAAACAAACAGAAAAATAATCAGTTGCCTTTGAGTTGGTACTGAGTCATGATAATACTTGTGTATCAGAGTAGAAGTTAACTTCACTTGCTCTCATTGGCTGTGACCTTTTTGGAAGTAGGTGACCAGGCCTTTCTTCCAAGGTATCATCTTTTTCATTAATAGTAGAGCTCTTTTTGCCTCATCACCGAGAGACTCCTCCTCTACTAATATTCCACTTGCCACTTTCAATACAGTTTTCTTAAACCTTGGACATGGCTGTTTTGTTCTGTGAAATGAAGAGTCAACTTCTGTGTTAATACTTAAGGCAAAAAGGCATAGATAGCACAGCAGATGTCTGAGGAGAGCTGGTCTGAATGAAAGGAGAATTCTTGGAAGGGTTGAAGGACAAAGGACAATCAAGATAAACCTATAGATCTCATTTTTAAAAAGTTCTGTGGTCAGACAGTTGAGATTTGAAGGCATAGTCTACAGAGAGTCGTGCTATTAACCCAAAGGCTGCACTTCTCTGGAGATTCAAATCTCCAGCTCTGAGGGGTAAATATGAGGAGTCTCCTCCAATGAGATGTACAGCCTCCAAAGATGGTCACTATGAGTTGGAAATAACTCAATGGCGATGAGTTTGAACTTGGACAGAACCACCTCAACAGCTTTGAGAAAGAGAGAGAGAAAGTGGTTAAACATGTGAAAAGTGTATACCATTAATTAGATGTTAAAAGACAGTATAGAAATTAATATGGTTATGATTGGGTAATGTAATAATAATTGTTGTTGTTGTTACATGCCATCGAGTTGCCTGTGACTCATAGCGACCCTGTGTACATCAGCCCTAAAACCTCCTCTATCTTGTGCCAACCTTACTGTTTCTGATACACCTACCCTCATTACCCCAGTCACTGAATCAATCCATCTCATCTCATCTTTCTCTCCTATGTTGTCCCTCCACCCTTCCAAGCAAGGACTGGTCCCTCCTTGCAAAGTTTGTCAGACAAAGCTTCAGAATCCTTGCCTCTAAGGAGCAGCCTGGTTTCACCCTCTCCAGGACGAACCTGTTTGTTCTCTTAGCAGTCTATGGTATAATTAGTCATTGAATTATACATGTTTGGCATAATCAAGTCAAAAATTAAACATTAGTAGCAAGCAAACCACAAAACATAATGAGTCCTGAAGGTTCTAGAAGCAAACAAGGCAATTTGTCTTAAAATCCTCAGAGTGCTCTGTGTGCTTGCTTGGAATGTCATAGACATTCAGTGCAAGTGAGAAGGATTGAAGGAACACAAAAATGAATGTTATTTCCTTTGCTCCTTTGTTCCCCCCCTGACTAACTCCTACTCATCCTTCAAAACCTGACTTAAATGACATGTCCTTACTTCTAGGCGTTCCCTGACATGCTTGGCTCAATGAGTCACATCCTCCCTGAGCTCACACACAGGCTGTGTGTGCCTTCACTTGATTGCATCGTGTTAGGGTTGTGTTATGTGTCTCTCTCACTCACTAGTCTGTGAGCCTAATCAGGCTAGTCAGCGTGGACTTTTCATCTTCGCATTTCCAGGCATAAGGTAGTTGCTTAATAATTGTTAAAGGTAGGCGTAAAGTGAAGAAGAAGGGAAGGAAAAATATAAGAAAGTTATTTCTCCGTAGCTTCTAAAAAGTGTGTAAATCAACATTGCTTATCTTCTAGCCACATTCTGGAGGGAAAACTATTTTTCAGGGAATGGACTGTGGATCTGAATTGAGATTCGATGGGGTTTCAGCAGGCTAATGCGATCATGATTCTTTTGCCACATTCTCTCAGGTTTCTTGTCAGTCAAGCGATCAGAAGCACTGATGGAGAGGAGGCAGAGCTGGAGTGAGGCTATCTGTGCTGAAACCTCAGTCAGGATCCCCTCCCTCTCCGTGCCTGCCTCCTCGACTTCCCAAAGAGGACAAACTTGTATCAACTTTCAGACTCTATTAAGATTCCCTGTATAAAACATGTAGCCTAATTTCTGGAAATCAGCAAGCGTTCAAGAGATAGCCACTTGAAGTGTGTGTATGTGTGTGTTTTGAGTTATCTTCATAAAATATTCTCTAAGCAGCGCTCAGGAGCAACAATTTCAAAACATACTATTTAACTTGGGAGAGACAAGAGCATGATGCTAAGCAAACTAAATCAGCCTCATAAGGACAAATAATGCATAAAATCACTATTGTAAAAAGAGAAGAATAATTAGTAAAACATGTATAGGTTCCCCAGGGGGGAAGGGGTGGGAGCAGAGAGATCAGGATGGGTAGGCGTGAAACCACAGAGTTGCATAGTTTGGTGGGTGGGGGGAATAGAATGGGGGAGGAAGTGGGAAGGATTCAGGTGAAAAGACAGTGTAATGATGGGCAAAGTCCAAAGGTGTTTAATTTTAGACAATATAATGCAGGGTAATGCTTGTATAAAACACAATATGAGTGAAAAATAGTGTGAAACACTATTTATATAAACTTTGTAAGCAAACTAATGTACATCAGAGAGTTGGACAGTGAATAGGGTTGATAGAAAGAGAATTGATGTCTTTGAGCTGTGGTGCTGGAGAAGAGTGTTGAATATACCATGGACTGCTAGGAGGACAAACAGGTTTGTCCTGGAGAAGGTGAAGCCGAAATGCTCCTTGGAGTCAAGGATTCTGAAGCTTCGTCTGACATACTTTGGGCATGTAGCAAGGAGGGACTGGTCCTTGGAAAGGGACATCATGTTTGGCAGAGTGGAGGGGTGGCAAAGGAGAGGAAGATCTTCGATGAGATGGATCGATTCTGTGACTGGAGCGGTGGGAATAAGTGCGTTTGAGATGGCTAGGTTAGCACAGGATAGAACAGCCTTTAGAGCTCTTGTACATAGGGTTGCTATGAGTCGCAAACGACTCAATGGCACATAACAGCAACAACAACAACAAGCAAACTAATATAAAAAATTTCTCTTCACAAATTTTCTTTAGCAGTGCAATTATTAAGCACTTGGTTACCAATTGAAGGACTGATAAGCCCAAACTACCAACAGTGCCACAAGAGAAATTACCTACTTATTTGTTCTCAGAAGACTTAAACCCAAGGAAACCGTATTTTTAAAGACATACCTCATTGCGGTTGAGCCAGAGATGACTCGTAGCTTACCCTCCAGCAGGTTTTTGGAGGCTATAAATGACACAGGAAAAGACTGCCTATTTTTCATACAAGGAGCTGCTGGATTTGTGTTACCAGAGAGATGCAGTCTTTGAATTCACAGCATAACTTTCTACAGATGAGGCCATCAGAGTTTCCTACAGAAAATCACGTTGAATGATTCCACCTGGTCATATAGTGTCGTCATATGACAAAATCAACTCGATGTCACACACAAACAGCAATGAAAATAACCCTTGCTTCTTGCACAGTCCTTCGGAATGGCACCTATCGAAAGTATAGCATTGCTTTTTTTATTTTAAAACTTATTATTCAAGAACAAATAGGAAAACATACCTGAAGAAATAAAAACATAGTCACATAAAAGACAAGTCAGTACCTTCATGGAATTTGCTGTTTACATGCAACATTTTCAATCTTACATCAATCAAGCTGGAGGAAGAAGCAGAGCTAACACAGCAGAAACTGCTCTTACTCAACTTCCCACAAGCAAATGTTAATAAAATATGACATTTAAAATTGGTATTTTTAAACACGGAAAATTAGAGATCAAAAAAATGTCACTTTATGCATCCTCCCATCTCCCAGTGGCTCCGTTTTGAGTGCAGAGGAACTGGATCTTTTAGTTGTTAATTTCTCACTTTTTACAACATCATCTACAATTGCATGCTTCATAAACGTTATTAGCATGAGTGAGACTGATCAAAATCAGCAATGGACAGAGATTGCTTTGTTCTCCTGAGTGCAAAGAAAGAGAAATGTTGATTTCAAGGGAATAAGTATATAAATGAGCCAGCCTGGAAAAATAGTGTGTCAGCAGAAGAGCCGAGGACCTCCAGGAGATCTATTGAGACCATGACTCCAACAACGGGCTAGAGCACAGAGGGGATTGTGAAGATGGTGCAGAATAGAGCAAGGTTTGCATCTGTTGTTCATAGGGTTGCTATGATGTAATAAAAACAATAAACGAGCCAGAGTTCAAACTCAGAGAACCTGGACACCCTTATCTCTTTATTGCACAAACCAATACTATTCGCTCGGAACCAGCTCCGCACAGAACTGGGGAGCATTTGGAATGATATCTCTCGTAATTGAGTGTTTCAGTAACTCATTTAGCTCTTGTTCTAGCGACTGTTGTTAGATGCTCCTGGGTTATTTTTGTCTCATAGCAACTTCATATAATAAAGAAGAACTGAACTATGGAGTGTTCTAAGCTTTGGCCTTTACAAGACCAGATAGTCAGATCTTTTTCCCACAGAGTGGCTTGGTGGCTCCAAACTCACTAAACTTTAGGTTAGTTAACCATTAGGCCACTGGAGCTCCTTATCCTAGGAAATGGATATTATTATCCTCATTTCACAGGTAAAGTAAATCGAGGCAGAGAAAGAGTAAATGACTTGTCCATGGCTACACAGTGAAAAGTATATTTCTAGCTCTTCTAAGCTAAAAGGAAACAACTGTTCTCAATGGTTTTAAGAATAGGTAGGAAGAAAAAAGCATCCACTAGAATGAATTGCCTGGGGATATGTGGGTTTTCCTCAGAAACCAAACCACATGTGGAACAGCATCTGGAATTGCAGTCACTACCTAGTTGTTTTTGTTGTTGTTATATGTGCCATCATGTCAACCATGACTCATTGCAACCCTTTAAGCAATAACTGTGAACCCTGCCCAGTCCTGAACCAGGATCCCTGACCCCATTGCCCCAGTTACTGTTATCAGTCCATTTCATCCAGGGTCTTACTCTCTTGCATCCTTCTGAGCCTTCTCCAAAAACTGGGCCCTCCTGGCTACGTGCCCAATGTATGCAAGACGGAGTTTCAAAATCCTTGCCTCCAAGGAGCAGCCTGATTTCACCCTCTCCAGGACAGATCTGTTTGTTCTCTTGGCAGGACAAGATATGTTCAATATTCTTCTCCAGTACCACAATTCAAAGGCTCCAATTCCTCTTCTGTCGTTGTTAGTCATTATCCAGCTGTCTGTCTCAATCTCTTCTCCCTCTATCATGGCACTGCCAATTGGCCCAGTGGTATGAGTCTTTCTTTTCTTCCCTTGTTCCTTACTGAAGACTGCAGTATTGTTCTCCAAGAGTCATCTGTCTCCTGAAGGCCAAATACTGTGTCTCATGGAGATGTAGTAGCACCACCATTCCTGCATCTTTTCATTCATTGATTCTGGTACTAATTTTTAAAAAAATTTTATATTGGTTTGCATACACAATTTTTACACACTGTGTTTAATTTGTGTACATTGTATTTCACATATTCTTTCATTCACGTTGTGTTTCAAATGATCATTCCCATAATCTGTGTTTTATAAAATTGTTGTTGTTGTTGTTGTTGTTGTGTAGCATAGGGTGAGAACCAATCCATAGCTGACCCTTCAGTGGGTTTTCAGAGACAGAGAGTTGCACAGGAGGAGACTGTGCATCCTTCTCACGTGGAGCAGTGGATGACCTTAAACTGTGTGTCTTTGGGATTGCAGCTCAGCTCCTTGCCACCAGGCCACTCCCATCTTTCAAGTCCCCACTGGATCTTTGCAAATTCCTTCACCCTCTCCCTTCACCTACCAAATTCTGCTATTCTATGATTCCACTTCCTTCCAACTGTTAGCCCCCTTGCACTCCTCCCATTCCCCCTTTGGACTTTTATATACCTCTTACTAGTTAACCTTCTGTTTTTATAATAATAATCTTAACAGTATTTGTCCTTCTGAGACTGAGTTAGTTCACTCAGCATAATGGTTTCTCGCCTCTCCCATGTTACATAATATTTTTCAAAATTGTTGCTCCTGAGTGCTGCATAATATTGCATTGTGTGAATATACTGCAAAGAAAATAGAATTGAGACACAGAGATTTATAAATGATGTTCATAGCAGCGTTATTCACAATAGCAAGAAAATGGAAACAGCCCAAATGTACATCAACAAATTAATGGCAATGAATGAGTGGAAGCCCAAAATCTCTGTAAATGTTTATGAAAATTAATAAAATATAATTATAGGAAAAAAAACAAATTAATGGTTTGTGAAATTGTTGAATACTATAGTACTAATATTTTAACTCTTTCCAGAATACATAACTGATTGTGTTTTATTGTTTGGGCAAGGAAAGGCAGGTCTAATGGCCTTCAGTCTACAACTTATACAACCCAGTGTCTCTAGTGTGAGCTCTAGCTGACCAAAACACCATTGACCACCAATCTCCATAAGCTGCTGCTCAGACAGGTGAAGCACAATGGCATTTTTAGTTTCCAGAACTTAGTGTCTGTTCAGAGACTGTGTCCAAATATTCTATTTTCCTTAGCTCTGTATATGTAATCTTGGTAATTGACCAAAGGAAGGTGCTTTGGGGAAAAACTTAGAGAACGTTTGATATCACAATGGCACAAGGTTCAGCATCACAGCAACCTCAGGTTGCCTCAAGACAGAAAATTTATAGAAGAGTGTTGTACCATTTGGAAGAATGTTCCTTCAAAATATAATAACTGACTTTTTAAAAAATTAATTTTAATGAACGTTTACAGAGACTTTGGATTTCCATTCATTCATTGTTGCATGTTTCTCCCTGCCCACTTCTCCCCACAAGTTCACTCTTCTCTTTGAAAAGTAAAAGAAATATTCTTTCATTGGTGAACATGTGTCTTCCCTTCCCCCTCTCCCCTCTCAGTACACTCCACTATGCAGCCTTCATTCTGGACTCTTGTCATAACCATAATACCCAATCATATATCGTTTTAAACAGTTCTCTCCCTCATCTGTTTCCTTTTTTTTTCTATAATTATATTTTATTAATTTTCATAAACATTTACAGAGATTT
>NW_006400032.1:513709-519698 GCF_000299155.1 Elephantulus edwardii | reverse complement strand
TACTCTAAAGGGCCCCTTTGGCAGTAGGAAACACATAGACTATTATGGAGATTGATTTTGGAATTTAGATGCACTCCTATTGATTGTGCTTGGCTGTACATATTCATATCCTTGAAGATGTATCATGGGGGTGTTGCAACCTAGAAGACACAAATTTGACTAACAAGTTATTCCCTCATCTGTTTCAATGCAGTATACATAATTAATCCAATCTTTCTCAGTCTCACCCTAACCATGATGTCAGTCCCATTCTACAACAGTGGCACTATGCAGTATTGGTCCTTTTGTGACTGATATTTCACTCAGCATATTGTCCTTCAGGGTCACCCATTTTGAATAATATTGCACAAGTTCCTTGTTTTTCAATGCAGCATAGTATTCCATTGTGTGAATATTCACACAATTAACAACTTACTTTTAAATACAAAGGCCCTCCACAGAGGATTTGTTGACTCTAAACAAGAAGCTTAAATAAAAAAACAACCAATATAATACTGTTGTTGTGGTTACACACTATTATGGTGTATTTCTACACATACCCTCCAAATTTCTGTCAATCTAAGTTGAAAAAAAAAATCAGTCTTCGAGTCTTGCTCACTCTTTGGAGTCATCTTGTAGGTTGAGAAGCTAGAAGAGATTGTGTAAGACTCAGCAGTCCCTTGCAAGACAGGGACCTCAGGGAAAGCCATTACCACAGAAGAATAACTTCAGGAGAAATAGGAGGACTAATTCTACTGTCAAAGGAGTCTCAACAGAATTAAGGGGCTCAATATCTCCAGCTTGCCTGGAATCTGCCATTTGTCCCATCCCACTTTTCAGAGCCCTACTCTTCTCAATCAATATCGTTATTTTAACAAAAGAGACTCTCTATACATTGTAGCAGTAATTCAGTCATCCATAGAATTGGACTCTGAGTTTAATTTTTTATAAATTTTGGCTTTATGTATACAGAAGATAAGCTTTCTTGAGATATTTTCAAGTCCACATAAACTTGAATAAAGCCCTAAGATCATCATTTCATTTCCCCAACTTTCCTAGCATACTTAAAACAAGCAAACAACTAACCACATTACACTAATTCGTTTCATGGAAATATTTTTGTATCAAATACTTGATCATTTAAGTCCACGCTTTATGTGGGCACCTGATTGCACATGTCACCACATGGTAAGTTTTATCTGTTTTGCCACTGTGTGACAGGGACTACTAGTGACCCCACTTCACTAACAATAAGTTAATTAATACTTTCAATCTCATCTAAAGGAAACTTGATGGCACAGTGATTAAGTGGTAAATTGCTAGAGGAAAGAATGGCAGGGCAGATCCACTGACTCTTTCATGGAGGAAATACAGTGATGGGCTCCTGTAGAGATTGCAATCTACGAACTCAGAGGAGGTAGTTTTAATCTATTAGGGTCACAATGAGTCAGAATTGAGACAATGTCAAACAACACCAAATCTAACTAGATTAGAAAATCAGTTACAGATTACCCAGATGAAATTCATAGACTCCTTCTTTAGAGAGTAAGAGAGAGAGAGTCCCTTCTTGTAGGTGAAGGGACTTGGGTGAAGGACTTGAACTTAGACACTTGTAAATAGTTTCTTTCAACCATTGTTTTATATATAAATATATATTATATAGTTATAAATAATATGCACACCCATCCAGGTGTACATATTATTTATAGAAAAAACATTTTAAACATCTTCTTTTTATTAAAAATAAGCTCTTTTAGTTCATGTATCTCTTTGAAATTCTAATAAAATTTTTGTTTTACACTGTTCCAGAAGAAAAAAAACTGTAGACACACTCATGTATTCACATGCATATGTGTATCTTTATGGGCCTTGGGAATTCACAGATACCTCAAACCCATGTGTGAAATTTTTGGAAGGCTACAAATTCTGTAACTAATAAATGCTGATGAATTAAAGAACAACTTCAAAACAAAGCAGATATTGATAATTCCCCTAGTCATTTAAAAGAAAAGAAATGCTGTAATCAACATTAATAGAAACACTTCTCTGTTACTTGCCGGTACTTTGTCTTTTCTACACTATACAAGATTATTTTTGTTGTTGTCGTCGTTTTTTATGTGCCATTGAGCCACCTGAGAACCATAGCAACCCTATGTACAGCAGCTCTGAACCCTGCCCTGTCCTGAGCCAGTCTCACTGATTCCAACACACCTACCCCCATTGCTCTGGTCAGTGTACCAATCCATCTCATCTGGGGTCTTCCTCTCCTGTGCTGTCCCTTCTCCCTTCCAAGCATGATGTCCTCGCCCAAAGTATGTGCGATTGGAGCCTCAAAGTCATAGCCTCCAAGAAGAAACTTTGTTTCACATTTTCCAACACAGACCTATTTGTTTTCTTGGCAGTCCATGGTATGTTCAGGACTCTTTTACAGCACCACAATTCAAAGGCATCGATTCTACTTCTGTCTTCCTTAGTCATTTTCCAGCTCTCTGATACCTTTTCAATACAGGACTACATTTTAAAAATAAGTAACGTTAAAATATTTTTTATTCTTATTTACTTGATTATTATCCTTTTCAAGGCTCTAGAATTAGTCTATTTCTATCCCTTCATCTCAGCCCTCTATAGCAGAGAAAGAGAACATTAAAACATGTGGTGTGATCGTCATGATATGAAGAACAAGTAATCCAGCTACCTCCCCTAGGTAAAAAGCCAGACATCCAAGATGTCAGTAAAAGTCATGGGACATTGTCATCCATCATTTCCAGGGTAGACAGCTGGGGGCAGAATTTTCTTACTTTATCCATTAGAAGGCAAAAATCGTTTTGATAGATTGTGTTTAATAGATGGATCTTCAGAAATTTACTTTCATTTATCAGATTTCAGATTTAAAAGAGAAAACATAGGATCTATTTAATAAAATGGTTTTGAATAATTATGAATAGAGGATGCATACAACCCTTGCTACTTTACAGATTACTTCTCTACCAGCAGACCATGGTCCATTTAGGTGACACCTAGGATCTATCCATTTCAGCACTTTGCTATATAGTGCCAAGGAGGGATGCCAACACAATAGGACATAGCTACATCCTTCTGGGGCTTATGGAATGTAAAACCTTGTGACTTAAATGATATTGATATTAGAGCTGATATGCTGGAAGGTAATGTAAGTCTTATTATTCTATATTCTACATTTTCCTTCTGTGATATCTTTGGATTGCACACATAATCTCTTGCTCTCTGCCTCTTTCTCCTTCTCTCTTAATGTAGCCCCAGCCTTCTTCCACAGTAACCTGTCTAATACACTTATGATTTTTCAGCTCAGTCCCACTTCTTGATATCTGCTTTGTATTTTCTAGTCTTTTTCTTAATACTTGTCTTATTATCAATACCATGATAAAATATTCATATTCTCCCACAAAAATAACTCATCATCTACAGTTCACTTTTTTCTTTGTTTTCCTGATCATCTTCTCAATTGAAGAGCAAATATTATTTACAATAAAAAAGAGAAAAAGAATGTGGTTTCCCTGTATCCTACACAGAGTTTAGACTCAAGTGGACTTTGGGAGATCTTGTATAATATTTCAAGGCAGAAACTAGCTTCACATTGCTCACATAGAAATAGACTTTACAGAATGATTTTTGCTTTGGGGATTAACTTGTATGTCTATTATTGAACATTTCCAATACAGTGTTTTTCTCTTGGACTCTGTAAAATATCACGAGATCTTGCATAATAGTCTAGGCAAGGAGCTGCATGAATATGAATCTTGCATTGTCTATAACCATTTAAACCATAAAACAATATTCTCTGTTGAGATTAACACTTCTTTACATAAATCCCTCAGTCGTTAGCTATAAACTACTGAAAGTTTTGCTCAAATTAAAAATAACCTCAACCCTATTTCTTATCTAATGATATTGTTATTAGGTTATATTATATTGGTTCCAAGTCTCAGTGATTCTGTGTGCAACACAAGGAAACACTGTTTGGCCTTGAGCCATCCTCACAATTCTAGGAATGCTGGAGTCTGTTGTTCCAGCCATTATGTCAATCCATCACATTGAGAAGATTCCATTTCTTCACTGATGTTCTATTTTACCAAACATGATATCTTTCTCCAGGGACTACTCCCATCTAATATTGTTGTTGTTGTTAAGTGCCATTGAGTTGAGCACATGTCATAGCAACTCTCTGGAAAAAAAAAAAAGACTTGAACCTTGTTCTATAACTATCATCATTTCTCTAAGTTCATAGAGTTTCCAGAGGCATGTTGTTTAGGAAATGGAAGCCATTTCTGCTTCCAAGCCTGTCTTAATCTTGGAGCTCCACCAAACACTTCCCACTATGAGTAAACCTTATGACATTTGACACACTAGTGACACAGCATTCACCATCACAGCAAACCCACGTTACCTCACTACAGCAAATTGACAGACCAGTGCTGAACCACTTAGAAGAATGTTCATCCCAAACACAATTAACACCAAGCCTGAGAGCCCAACTGACTTTTAAATATCAATGGCTGACTACAAGGTCCTGATTGACTCTAAACAAGAGGCTTCAACCCACAACTCATTGTTTGCTAAATCCAGCAAATCAAATCAGCTCATACATGTCCAAATTACTTTTAATGAAGTTTTGCTATCCATTCTTCTAAGATATATTCTGGCCATACTTCTTCTAACACATACTTTGTTGTTTTCTGGAAGTCTTTTATCTATTCAATATTCTTTGCCACAACCATAATTCAAAGTCATCAATAATTCTTCTTTGTTTTTGTTGTTGTTGTTGTTGTTGTTGTTGTTGTTGTTAGAAGCCATCGAGTTGGGTGCAAGTCAAAGCATCTTTATGAACAACAGGGCCTAAACTCTGTCCTATTCTGTGTCATCATCATCATCTCTGACACACTTGAGTCCATTACTGTAGTCCCTGGGTATACACATCTCATTTTGAGAGTCTTCCTCTATCTTGCTGACCTTCCACCTTTCCAAACATGATGCCTCTTTCCAAAGAAAAACTTCTCCTAGCAACATGCCCAAAGTATGAAAGACGAAACTTCACCATCTTTGCCTCCAAGAGTATTCTCACTGCATTTTTTCCATGACATATCTTTTTGTTCTTTTGGCACTCCAAGGATAATCAGCACTCCTCTCCAGTACCACAATGCAAAAGCATAAATTCTTCTGTCATCTCTAGTCATTGTTCAGCTCTCAGATGCATAGCAGGTATTTGAAAAGACCATGGTCCAAATCAGGCACACTTTAGTCTTCAGAGTGACATCATTGTTTTTTTTCAGTATTTTTGAGAGATCTCTGAAAGCAGACTTGTGCAATGCAATACAATAGACTGCTGATACCAAGGATGTTGGTTGTTGATCCAAACAAAATAAAAACACTGACAATTTCAATCCTTTTTCTCATCAATCATGGTGTTGATTATTAGCCTAGTGGTGAGGACCTATGTGTTGCTTTATTTATGTTGAGATGTAATTCATATTGAAGACTGTATGTATTCTTTAATCTTCTCTAGGAAGCATTTCAGGTCCTCCTCACTTTCAGCAAGCAAGGTTGTGTTAAGTAATCATAGCAAGGTTGTGTTAAGCAAGCATACATAACTCTGGTTGGTGATGAATCTTTCTCTGCTTCTGATGCTACACTCTTCTTTGTAGAGTCCAGTTTCATGAATTATTTGTTCAGCACATAGATTTAATAGGTATGGAAAAGTATACATCCCTGGTGTACATCCTTCCTTATTTTAAACCATGCAGTGTTATTGAAAAGATTGAAATTAAAATAGTCCCTATAGTTCTCAGCTGAATTAAACTCAATTTTCTATAGTTCTCAGCTAAGTTAAACTCAGGAATTTTTAAAGCCCCACACCCAGGTATCCAGGGCAACAGTATTTCAAGAATAGCTAGCAGAAGGGCAGAGCAAACAAGCAAAGATTGTTTCTCAACTGATAACCCATGTGCCTTTGTTTCCCGACTGATAACCAATGTAT
>NW_006400032.1:477019-513609 GCF_000299155.1 Elephantulus edwardii | reverse complement strand
CGTGACTGCCGCAAGTGCTACGTGCAAAAATGCTGTGTAAACCCTGAGCGAACACTGAACCAATGAATTCAAACTGTGCTTTCATCACCCAATGAGAAGCTGATACTCAGTTGTATCCCCCTAAAGTGTATAAAAAAACCCCAACTTTGTCTGCTGGTCGGCTCCTCTATCTCTTGCCAGAGATAAGAGTCGGCCCTGAGCTCCACAATAAACCTCTTATCTCTTGTTGTTGCATCAAGCCTGTGTCTTGGAGTCTTGGGTCTTCGCCGTCCACTCGGGACAGAACAGGACCAGCGGTTCGGGGGTCCTTCATTATCTTGTTCTATTAGGACAATAGCTTCTTGATCTAGCTGTAGATTTCATTTGAACATATTTAGGCACTCTACAATTCATGTTCTTCTTAAGGTTAGGCATAGTTCTTCTATGGTTCACATAGTCAAATGACTTGTCATAAGACAAGTCAATAAGTCAATAAGACACAGATAGACATTCTTCTAGTTATTCTCTGCTTTCAGCCAGGATCTGTCTGAGACCAGCAATGATATTTCTGGTACCATGGCCACTTCTAAATCCATCTTGAGATTCTGGCAGTACCCTGTCAATGTACTGTTCTAGCCGTTTTTGGATGATCTTCAGTAGTATTTTACTTGCATGTGATATAAATGATATTGTTCGATAATTTCCACATTCTATTGGATCACCTTTCTTGCAAATGGGAACAAATATGGATCTCTTCCAGCCAATTAGCCAAGTAGCTGTCCTTTTAATTTTCCGTCAGAGATGGAAAAGCATAACCATGGTTACTTGTGTTAGTTGAATCATGTCAATTGGTATACTGTCAATTCCTGAGGCTTTTTTTTTTTTTTGGCCAATGACTTCATACAGCTTGGACTTTTTCCTTTATTATCATTTGCTCTTGAAATTTTTCAGTGTCAGCCAGGTCTTTTTAATATAGTGTCTCTACGTACTATGTATTGTTCCATCTTCTTTTGATGCTTCCTGGATCATTAAAGATTTTGCCTATAGCATCTCTCTTCTGTTTTCCAGATTGAGGCTTGAATTTGTTTTTAAAATTCAATGATATTTGCATACCTGATTGTCTTTATGGTTTAGTGTTAGAGGGAGAATACATATCCATTAGTTTGTTATCTTACGGAATGATTTCTATGTTGCTAACTTGATTGTGCTAATGTGAAACCTATACTTGGACCAAAAGGCAGTCATCAGAACAGAGCAAGGAAACACTGCATGGTTCAAAATTGGGAAGGGCATACACCAGGGATGTGTCCTGTCTCCATGCCTTTTCAACCTGTATGCAGAACAGATTATCCGGGAGGCTGGGCTGTATGAGGAGAAATGTGGGGCCAGGATTGGTGGAAGATCTATCAACAATCTGTGTTATGCAGACGCCACAACCCTGCTTGCTGAAACTGAGGAGGACCTGAAGCACTTGCTGCAGAGGGTCAAGGACTGCAGCCTTCAGTGTGGATTGAGGCTCAATGTCAAGAAGACAAAGATTCTCACCACTGGGCCAACTGGGAGCATTAGGATGGATGGTGAAGAGACTGAGATTGTTCACAGCTTTAGTTTGTTTGGCTCCACAGTCAACACTCTTGGTACCAGTAGCCAGGAAATGAAAAGATGTATTGCCATGGGAAAGCCTTCTGTTAGGGACCTCTCCAAAGTACTGAAGAGCCATAGTGTCTCTGGAGACTAAGGTGCATCTGATACAGGCTATGGTCTTCGCAATCACTTGTTATACATCAGAGAATTGATGCCTTTGAGCTGTGGTGCTGGAGAAGAGTATTGAGGGTATGGACTGACTGGAAAACAAACAGATTCATCCTGGAGAGGGTTAAACTGGGAGGCTCCTTTGAGGCAAGGATTCTGAGGCTTCGTCTAACATATTTTGGATATGTTGTAAGGAGGGACCGGCCCTTGGAGAGGAACATCATGCTTCGGAGGGTGGAGGGACAGCACAGGAGGGGAAGGCCCTCTATGAGGTGGATAGATTCAGTGACTGGGGTAATTTGGATGGGTGTATCAGAGACATTGTGATTGGCACAGGATAGAGCAGGGTTTAGGGCTGTTGTACACAAGTGGCACATAACAACAACAATTTGGGAGGCTGAATTTCATGAGGAGAAATGTGGCATCAGGACTGGAGAAAGACTCATCAACAACTTGCATTATTCAGATGATAAAACCTTCCTTGCCAAAACTGAGAAGGACATTAAGCATTTGCTGCAGAAGCTCTAGGACTGTAGTCTTTAATATGGGTTGAAGCTCAATATCAAGAGAACAAAGATTCTCATCATGGTGGCAATTGACAGCATCATGTTAGACAGAGAGAAGATTGAGATTCTTAAGAGCTTTAGCTTGCTCAATTCCACAATCAAGATTCTTGGAACCAACAGTCGAGAACTCAAAAGATTAATTGTATTAATCTTTTATATGCTGTCAGGGACCTCTCCAGAGTGCTAAAGAGGGCCTATGTCAATTTAAAGACTAAGATGCCCCTGATCCAGGCCATAGTCTTCGCAATTACTTGCTATGCATCAGAGAGCTGGACAATGAATAAGAAAGATAGGAGAAGAATTTATGCTTTCCAAAGTCACATCTACTTCTTGTAACACATCAATTGGTATTCCATCTATTCTTGGAACTTCATTTTTTGCCAACGCCTATAGTGAAGCTTGAACTATTTCCTTTAACATCATCGTTCTATCTCATATGCTACTTCCTAAAATAAGGAGATCAAGGAAAATTTGATGTTTTTGAATTATAGCACTGGTGAGGCATATGCCATAAATATACCATGAACTCTCAAAAATAACAAGCGAGTCTATCTTGGAGTAAGTACAGCCAAAGTGCTTTTTAAATACAAAGATGGTGAAACTTCATACTTTGGACATGTTATCAAGAGGTACCAGTCCTTGGGAAACTATGTCACTTTGGGAACTAGAGAGTCAGTGAAAGAGAGGATGCTTTTTGTTTAATGACAAGTTTCAGAGTCTTTTCTTATGTCCATTTTTGGTCTTTTCTATCTTTTTAAATAACATTTTTCTTTCTTCATATGTCATGTCCTGTATGCCATCTCACAACTTGATTCATTTTTGGTCCTTAGAATATCTAATGACACATGATTTTAATTATTCAAAGTTATACAGGCCAACTCCTTTATCTAGATAAAACCCACATCTTTCTGAATTATAAAGTACTTTTACATGTTGAACATTTCTGAGTCCAATATTATTTCTTTACCACTTTCTGCTTTGATGCTAAGTTTGAGGATCTCAGATCTGAGATAGTTTAATTATATATCATGTTTTGATTGTTATTAATATAATGTCTTTAGTTTCTCTACATATAGAAATATTTTTAAAAAGCAATTAAATAGTGTTCTTCATTCTAGAGCTAGTGATACAATATGATATCCTATGGGCAATATATTCTCAGTCAATTTTCCTAACTCCACAGACAAGTGAGAATTTAGGCAATACACTAAATCATCTACTTTTCTCTATTATCTCTTTAAGATAACACTCAATTTTGATTGATATCTTATTATGTCTATTGAAAGGTTATTTTCAAGTACCCAAATTTAGTGACTCCAATAGCATAGCACCCACTAATGGGATTCTCAGATACTCACATTTCATTTTCTACCATGGAATTAAGGACTTAGACACACTACTATGTCAACATGTAAAAATGGGCTGTTGTATCTTACAGAAATGAGATCTATTAAATCATCTTTTCATGCTAGACAAAACAATATTATGGAAATATTCACACACACAAACACATGTACATACACACCAATCTTAAATTATTTCTATCTGATAAGTTTCAATTCAGAAAGTTAATAGCCCTTTAAAAAGTATCTCTATATATCTAGTACACTGTCCTTGAGCTAGAGAATATAAAACGTGTTTTTTTAGAAAATGAACTAATTAATAAATAAATAATTTCAATATACTGTGAGAATTACAGTGATAAATTTACATAGTATTATGGATGCATAGGAAAGAGAAACACTTAGTCTGACTTATGTAGAAGAAGATAAGGAAAAGACATCTTAGAAAAGTCTTGAAGAGTCTTTAAAAGATAGGTGAGAATACCTAATAAGGAGTCTTTTAAAAAAATCTTAAATAGAACAAGAAAGACAGAAATATTAAACAGTTGAAGTATTTCAAGATGAGGCAGGAAATGATATTAGAGAGGTCATTAAGGTTGAGTCATAGATGTTCCTGTGTGAAACCCAAGGACATTGGAGTTTTAACAAGATAATGGTAGAATGCTCAAGTCTTATTTTGGGAGTTCTGATGGCTTAATGGTAAGGAGTTTTGCTGCCATCCAATAGGTACAGGGTTCAAATACACCAACTGGGATTGAAAGATGAGTAATCTCCTCCCATGCAATTTACTATCTTTGAAAACCTAATAAAGAGTCAATGATGATTTGTTTCCAACTTGATGGTACATAACAACAACAAAGTCTTATTTAAGGGAGGATTTAGTCAAATTTGAACTTTGAATATATTATTTTGATAGTAAGGATACTAATTTTAAATGGAAAAACTGGAACATAAAACTACAGAGTGGGTACTATTCCAATAACCCACAATCAAGTACTGAAAGTACAACTAAAGAGAGAGGGAGATAAGTCTAAGGAAGCTATTTAAAAGAAAAATCTGTAGGATTAGTGAGTAGATGAAGAAAGGAAGTCAATTCCTGGGTTTCCAATTTGAAATAGCCAAGGGGTTGATTGGTAGTGATGATAAATAAGAAAACAAGAGGAGAAAGGTTTTCATGGCAAAAGAAGAGATCAGTTTGAGAACACAGAGGTTAAAAAGCCTTTGGGACATTCAAATAAAAGTTTCCACTAACTGTTAAATCTATAGAGTTAAACCCTATCCAATGGCATTATCCTTAGGGACTGTTGATGATAGCAGTTGCTGCCCAGTTCATCACAACTCACGGCAAACAAATCTGAGTGTTGCCCTATCTTGCATCATCTTCACCATTGTTTATACACTCCAGCCCATTGTTATAGTCATTGTGTCAATTCATCTTGTTGAGCATCTTCCTCTTTGTCTCTGAGTGATGCCTTTTCCAGAATGATGTCTTTTTCCACACACTGACCCTCCCGAGAACATGCCAAGGTGTATGAGACAAAATTTCACATCCTTGCCTCTAGAGATCTCCTTGGTTGCACTTCCTCCAAACCAGTCTTATTTATTCTTTTGGACGTCCATAGGATATTCATTACTCTTCTCCAATACCTCAATTCAAAGATAAATTCTTACATCATCCTTATTCTCGATCCAACATTCTGAAGTCTCAGAAACAGTTGAAAATACTATGGCTTGGATCAGGCACATCTTAGTCTTTAAATAGTTATCTTTGCTCTTTAGCACTTTAAAGAGGTCCTTGAGAGAGTTTGTTTTTGTTTTGTTTTGTTACAAATGCAGCACTTCTTCTGTATTGTTGACTGCAGCTACCCTAGGTGTTAAATTTGAATCCAAGTTAAAAAAAATTGGTGACAACTTTAAACTTTTCTCCAATATCTCATGCTATTGATCCAGTTATGGGTATTTTTGTTTTCTTGCAGTTGAGATATTATTCACATTGAAGGCTGTAGTCCTTGATCTTCTGTAACAAGCACCTCAAGTCTTCCTTGCTTTCAGAAAACAAAATTTTATCATCTGCATAAGGCAAATTGCTGATGAGTCTTCCTCCAATCCTGATGCTATATTATTTTTAATAAAGTCCAGGTTCAGACATTAGCAGTGATATCCCTGGTGCCATGGCCTTTTCTGAATTTTACTTCAATTTCTGCAAGTTCCTTGTTGAAATAATGTTTCAGCCATTTTAAAAGATTCTTTGGCAATATTGTATTTGTATGTGATAGTAATGATATTATTCAATAATTTCCAAATTCTATTGGATCACTTTTCTTGGAAATGGGAACAAATATGGATTTCTTTAAGTCAGCTGACCATGTTGGCATCTTACAAATTTCTTGTCATGGAATAGTGACATCCAAGGTTACATCTATTGTTGAAATATGTCATTTCCTAATCATTTTTGTTTTTCTTTGTGGCCTGAACTTCTTTCTGAAGTGTTATTGTCCACATAGGTTTAAAATATCTCAACCTTTTCTCCCATGAGTATATTCAGGACTGAGTAGTAACTCTGAGGGTATAACATTCAGAAAGAATTCTTCCTGCATCACTCAAGATTTTACTTACACAATTAGTATTTACAATTAAGGGTTAAATTTGTTTTTCAGTACTTTCCACTTGAGAAATGCCAAGTGTGTTTTTCTTTTTTGGTTTTCCAACTCCAATCCTTTGCACATTTCAATATTATATTTTGCTTTGTTTCCTAAGCTGTCCCTTGAAATTTTTTGTTCATCTCTCTTATATCAGCATTTCTTCCCTTTGTTTTGACTTCTCAACATTCTACTGTGAGTTCCAGAGTCTCTTCTCACACTCAATTTTGGGCTTTTGGTTTCTTCATGGATGTCATCTTTGATGTAATCTCTTAATTAATCTAGTTTTCAGTACACTAGTGCATTAGTGTTAAATGCATCAAATCTAATCTTAAGAGGGTTTCTAAATTCAGGTGGGATTGACTCAAGGTTGTATTTTGCTTCTTGTGGACTTGTTTTCATTTTCTTTAGCTTCAGTTTGAACTTGAATACTGATGATCTGTTCTCCAGGCAGCACCTGGTCTTTTTTGACTGCTGGTTGAGTTTCTCCATGGACTCTTCTTACAGTTGTGGTCAGTCTGATTCCTGTGTAGTCCATTAGGTTAGATCCATGTGTCCGTGAATAAATAATTCATTGTACAAATCTCTATTGTTCAATCTTATTTTGCCACCAAACTACCAGTCCTTCTTTGTTTCCAATTTTTGCATTCCAGTCATCAACCATTATTAAAGCATTTTGGTTACATGTTTAATCAATTTCAAACTGTAGAAGTTGGTATAAGTTTTCAATTTCTTCATCTTTGTCTTTAGTGAGTAGTGGTATATTCAAATAATAGTTGTATTAACAGACCTTCATTGTATAGATATATACATAGATAGTATCCTATTACTTATAGCATTGTACTTCAAGAGAGATCTTGAAATGTTCTTTATAACAATGTGTACATCATTCCTCTTCAATTTGTCTATCCTAGTTAATAGACCTTACAATTTTCTGATACAGAGTGCCCAAAATCAGTACATCTCAGCTAGCTAGTGCCTAAGAAGTCAATTTTTAAACATCTCAATTCATTTTTCACAACTTCCAATTTTCCTAGTTTTGCACTTCATACATTCCACATTTTAATTATTAATTATGTTTGAAGATGTTTATCCTCAGTTTTGAGTGCCTTACAATCTGAGAGGCTTTGTTTCCAGAATTACACCTAACAATATGCTTTAATAATAATTAATGACCAAAATGCAAATGTTAGAAACAAAGAAGAAGGATTTGTATTTGGAAACCATAGTCTTTAAAAGAGAGAGAGAGCAGAGACCAAATGATAGAATTATGTAAAACCAGTAGTTTATTTATTATAAATATATTTTTTGAAGAACCACAAGCAGTAACTATACATATGGATCATTCCTGAAGGAATACACAGGAATAGATTGACTGTATCTGTGGAAAGGGATAGTGGAAAATCTCAACTTCATCAGTCAGACCAAGGCCAGTTATCAAAGAGATCAATTACTCATATCAATATTCAAACTGAAGAGCAAAAACTAAAGCAAGGGCACAAGAGCCAACTATGATTTTTTGCTGTACACTTGAATTAAAAAAAAATCTCAGGAATAGACGATGCACTGAACACTAAGACCAGGGAAGCTGTAGAATCACACCAAGCACATCATATATGAAGAAAAAAAAGTCATCCAGAAAACAGGAAAAAATTCCCAAATAAATGTCAGAAGAGACTCTGTAACTTGCTTTCCCACATGAAGAGGCTAAACTGAAAGAAATAAATTAATAGACAGCTGAACAGAAGATTTCAAAGGGCACTTCAAGAAGACAAAACAACATATTGCAATGAAATGGGCAAAGACCCAGAGTTAGAACAGAAAGGAGAGAACACATTTGGCATTTCTCAAGCTGACAAAAAAGAAAGAAAAAATATTTACACCTTGCTTTTCATAATGAAGGATTCTATGGGCAAAATACTGAATGATGCAAGAAGCATTAAAAGCTTCATGGGAGCAAGATTTGGCTGTCTGTTTCTGTAAAGATCACTGGAAACTTTACGAGGTAATTGTATTATCTTCTATAATGTTGCTGTGAGTCAGAATTTGCTTGATGTTTATGAGTTTTGTCTGTTTGCATTTGCTTTGTGTTTTGTTTTGAATTATGTGTGAGCGAACTGTCAGGATTCTCAAATGTTTTGCTACTTTCCATGTCTTTTTCAGACTTGTAGAATGTCTTCCTACATTTGTACAGCTTAGTATTCTGTAACAGACTCAGGGAAAAACTTAGTCATATTTCCTTGTATAGCTTGCTTCTCTTTGGTTCTCTGCCGTGTAAATTCTGGCTTCCTCAAACTTCTTGAATCCTGATTTTTAGCCTCTCAGTTTATTGTACTCTATTTACTGTACTTTAACCGCTCATTGTCAAAAGATGCTTCCAGGCAGAAATCTGGGGCTTATGGGGCTCATCTCCATTCATATGCTCCCTGTGGTCCAGTGTCTTGAAAGTTGCTGTTTCATGTATTTTGTAAATTTTTCTCCTTCTTCACAATAGAAAGGAAAGTACAGTTCAGTTAGTGCATAATACATAAAAATTTTAGGAACTTTAAAAATATTCCTATGGCCAGCACTCCACTCACAGATTTTGATTTATTTGTTTGAGATGGGGCCTTAGTTTTTGTTTAAAAGCTCCCTAGGTTATTATAATGTTTATTCTGGGCTGAGAACCATTGAACAGAGGAAGTTCTTTCATCAAATGCTAGGAGAGATCAGGTTCGCTTAGAGTAGGTTACAACAGCTGAAGCCAGAGAATGCTTATCTTCAGGAATGGGAAGTTCTTATCCCTTAGGAATGAGGAGTTGTACGAGGCCTGAGCAAAAACAGCAGCTTTTCCACCTACTCAATTTTGATCAAGTACAAGTTGTTCTCCACACTGCCTTCATGTTTTCCTTCTCTTCTTTTTCTTTTTCTCTTTCTCTTTTCTCTTCTTCTGAGAGTGGCTGAGTGGAGGGAGACCCAAGTCAGAGTTAAATCAGTGATTCATAGTCTGTGCTCTGGAATCATCTGGCAAACTTAAAAAATTATCTATTCCCAGGCCCCTATCCAGAGATTCTGATCCAATAGGTCTCAGGAGCAACCTGGATGTAGGCATTTTTAAAGCCTCCCTAGGTGGTATGAGGCCAATTTTAAGAACCAGTGTTCCAGAGAAGTGAACTGATGAAAGCAGGTGAGTGTTTGTGGAGGAAATTCACTATAGCTTGTGGCTTTTCTACTTCATCCTTTAATGGACATTATTTGACATCTCCCATTCATTCAGATCACAAAAGTTGGAAAATCAGGAAATTCTAGTTATGGGTTCTTTCTAAGACTTCTTAGATAATAAAGTCACATAGGATCGATCTACTATCTCTAGGCTCCAGGATTTAATGTCCAAGGTGCAGTCACATCACAGCTGCAACAATTCTTCTATTAGCGTTATGCTAATAGAACATTTTTGTTTATTTGTTTTATATGACCAGGAAACCACTGCCAAATCATTCGCCTGTTTTTTGCTTGAGTGCTGTGTACGCTATTGATGTTCACTGGCTCACACCCAGAGAGGTGCTGGCTCTTGAACAGTTGTTATTGTTGGGAAGCCCTCCTTGACCCTGAGGTCCTGTTTGTGTCTGGTATTCTCAGCCCTTTCCCATTATCTCCCCCTACCCCACACACCTGTGTGGGAACAGAGACCAGGTCTAGCCTTCTCTAGCTTAGGCAACTGAGATTCCACACCTCATCATGTTTGGATAATACTTGTAGGAAACAGTTTTGCCAATGATAAAAGACTACCATGAGTCATTATCATTTTTCTTTGATTAATAACGAATCTTGGAGACTGATCACATTAAGACAGTTGGAGCAGCATTTCCTGTAGTAAAGACGGTCCCAGAAGATGTTGGAAGGTAAAAGGAAAGGCAGCAGGCCAAATAACTAACAAAGTGTTGTGCTTGTCAGGAAACATTTTTGGAACGTTTAACTGCTTGTTTTTATATCTGCAGAATGTTCCAGAATGCAATCAAACGTGTGCCTCTATAAAGACAAGTCTTTGGATATGGCACAAAAACAGTAACTACAAACACAGTATTATCATCTTGCATCTCCCCCACTTCTGTTAATTCTCCTCCTTAGCTCAAGCTTCAATTATCTGCCATCGCCTCCATTTCCACAATTCAAGCATACAGTTCAAAGCAACACATACTTACTGGACACTTCTGTTTGTCTGTTATTTCTCTGGTCGAAGGCTATAATTCCATAAGCCTTCATTCTAGAAAAAAAGGCAAACAAGAAATGAATTCCTAATCTGCTGGGTGATGATATATGCTGTGTGAAACTGCATAAGTAGAATACATTGTAGGAAATCATGATAGGGGCCATTTCTTTCTTTTCTTTTTTTTTAGTGACTGGAAAGAATTCTCTAATATATAATAATATCTGAAAAGAGATAGGAAGGAAGTAATGGATTGAACCATGTGGGAATCAGGGGAGCAGTATTTTAGGGGAAGAAAAATAAAAACAATTGTAAAATGCCTTTGAAATCCCATTGAAAGTAGAGACCTTGGTGATTTTTTTTTTTGTACCAACAAAATCAAACCGTGATTCTTGAATATAAGGCTCAGTGTTGATTCACTAACATGACTAGAGAGAGAAAAAATTAAAAAGAAAACTCAATGTGAAGTAGGTAGGTATTCAAATGTTACTTACCATTATGAACAAATCAGAAGTTTAAGGTCATCTTTATACCTTATTGGTCAGTGTTAGAACAAATATCATAAATGCCACTGTGAACAAGTGAGCAGAATATATACAATAATTACAGCAAATACACTATTATGCTCAGACTAACCATGTCAGGAGAATAAATAAATAAAGATACTGCCAATTTTTAAAAATAAGAGACTGGAAGGACTAAATAAAGGTTTATGAAATATTTATGGGTAAAAATTAAAAACATGATAAAAATATACATCTCAAGTTCAGACATTAGGAATCACCAGAGCATTTCACACAATATAATGCATAAGACACAACCTTGCTTGCTGAAACTGAGGAGGAATTGAGGCATTTGATGCAAAAGATCAAGGACTGCACCCTTCAATATAGATTGAAGCTCTATATCAAGAAAGCAAAGATTCTCACCACTTGGCCAACTAGAGATTGAGGTTGTTAATAACTTCAGCTCGCTTGGGTTCAGCAGCCAGGAAATAAAAAGATGAATTTCAATGGGAAAATTGGATGTCAGGGACCTCTCCAGAGTACTGAAAGGCAACAATGTCAATACAGAGACTGATGTGTGCCTGATCCAAGCCATGGTCTTTGCAATTACTGGCTATGCATCAGAGAGCTGGACAATGAATAAGGATAATAGAAAGAGAACTGATACCTTTAAGTTGTGGTGCTGGAGAAGAGTATTGAGTATTCCATGGACTTCTAAGAGAACAAACACATCTATCCTGTAGAGGATGAAAACAGGTTGCTCCTTGGAGGCAAGTATTTTGAAACTCCATCTCACATATTTTGGGCATGTTGCTGGGAGGGACCAGTTCTTGGAGAAGGACATCATGCTTGGAAGAGTGGCAGGACAACAGAAGAGAAGATGCTGGATGAGAAGGAGTGACTCAGTAACGTGCTGTGCCTCCACCATTCCAGTCATGATGTCATCCCACAGCTAATCTGGCCTTCAATAACTGATGTTCAATTTGTCAAAACTATTTAAGTTGATTTTTCAATTCAAGTGGGATAGACTTGGAATAATATTTATTTCCCTTGAATTTTACTTTTTTTCAGCCTAAAATTGAACCTGCACATGAGTAATTGGTGGTCTGCTATACAGTCAGCACATGACATTGTTTTGACTGCTGAAGCACAATACTGTGAGTAATAAGATGTTATTAATATACATACAAGGAAGACCTATTAATATGTCTGTTATTCAAATATATACACCAACAGCTAAAGCCAAAGAGGAAGAAAGTGAGAATTTTTCTATCTGAAATTGACCAAATACTGCCAAGAGAACAAACAGGTTTGTCCTGGACAGGATAAAATCAAGTTGCTCCTTGGAGGCAAGGATTTTGAAGTTCTGCCTCACAGACTTTGGGGATATTGCCAAGAGGGACCAGTCCTTGGAGAAGATCATCACGCTTAGAAGGCTGGAGGGACAGCTCAGGAGAGGAAGACAATGGATGAGATGGATTGACGTTGTAACTGCCATAATAGGGGTAAGGGTGTGAGAGTCAGTGAGATTGGCTCAGGATAGGGCAGGGTTCAGAGCTGTTCTGTAGAGGTTGCTATGAGTTGTAGTTGACTCGATGACACATAACAACAACATAGGGAGCTCTGGTAGCCTAGTGCTAAGAAGCTGTGCTGTGATTCTGAAGGTACACAGTTCAAATCCACCACTTCCTCCATAGGAGAAAGATGGGCAAACTTCTTTCATGTGATTAACTGGGTCTGAAAACCCACCAGAGGGTCAGTTATGATTCTAACTCTAGGATGCACAAAAATGAATATGATGATAAAGAGCTCTGGTGGCATAGTGCAAAACATGTTGGGTCTCAAACAGAATGATCAGTGATTTGAATCCACAAGATACTCCAAGGGTAAACAAGACAAGTGTCTCCTTCCACAGAGATGGATGCCTCAGAAACCTGTTGAAGGGTCATCATGGGTCATAATCAGCTGAAGTGCAGTGAGAATTGTGAGTATAGATCATCACAAGCACTATGCATACGCTGTAGAAAGTTAAAATATAAAAGTTAGTAAAAGTAAAAATAAAAACATGACATTTGCATTAATACATTAATATGCATGAATCCTAATCTTTTATTGGTTTTGTGTGGAGATGTGTATGAATGAATGTCTTTTTAATCCAAATCCATGTTATATATTACATGCTATTTATAACCTACTTTATCATTCTCAATTCATCTCTCTTTCTTCTAACCAATAAACATTATCGGATTCCCAACTTGGTTTCAAATTTGCCCCATTGTGCCAAAATGTCCTTTAAAGAGAAATAGTTCAAGCTAGGATGTAGGCCAGGAGCACACATAGCCGCTGGTTGTCTGTCCATCACTTCTCAATCAATCTAGCTCATCATTCCTACACATCTCTGGGTTATGACTCTGACTAGCCCTGACTTCCTGAAGTTAAAGGATTAAAGGAATTACACACTTCATAGGTGATATACTGAATCACCACAGATATAGATAACTATTTGGTTGTCTAACAAGATTGCTGCATTAGCAGTTTTGGCGGATCATAAATGTACAATTAGCCCACAAGAAAAATGAAATATTTACAAATTAAATTTAGCACCTAAAACATAGAGGGTAATAACTCAAGAACGCAGCATGAAAACAAACCTGGCATTGTTTCCTCCCCATGTCTGTGTTTGTGGCAACTGTCTGACATCAAACAGAACCTCCTCAGAGTTAACACTAGAAGCTAAATACAAAGATGAAACAAGAAGGATTAGGACGGCAACTGCTAAGTGTGTCCGTACAGTTTATACGAAGAAATGTCTGATTTTCTCTTAATATAAATTGTCTTTGATGAGGAGTCAAAGACCCAGTTAGAAGGTAAACTCTTTGCCATATCATCCTGAGATAGTGACCTCAGGGCACAGAAAACCCAGGGGGACGTTTTCTCTTTTACTTTCATGCATTTGTTGCCTCAGATAAAAGTTACTTTCTTTGAAATACCAGATAATTTCAGAAGAGGTTAAAAAACAGCTCTATAATTCCTTAGGGAGCTCTGGTGGCTTAGAAGAAGCTGCCCTGCAAGCCCGAAGACACACGGTTTTCAACACCAGCTGCTCGATGGGAGAAGATGCGTAATTTCCTCTGTTCAATGAACAGCCTCTGAAAACCCGCAAGAGGATCCGTTATGGCTTGGTTTCGACTCAGTGGTACATGACGACGACAACAACATAATCCCTTATTCAATCTGCAAGTGGCAGTTCCGAAGGCCCCCCCCCCCACTGTATCCCGAGTTAGAGTTTTGGTTGGGTAGGAATGGGGGGCCACACTGGGCCTGGGTGAGTGGGGCCATTGGTTCCCCTCTATGGACCTCATTGGATAACATGGGTTAATAGGAATCGATCCAGTGATTTAAGAGGAAAGAATGTACTGCTTGATCTAAAAGGAAGAGGAAAGTAAGAGCTACAGAAGGGAGGAGGCAAGAGAGGATAAGGAGACGAGGGACTCAGCTGTGTAGGAAAGGCACAGAAAGCTAACGCAGCTGCACCGTCAGCCATTAGTCATGACTCCATAATCCACATGCCAAATCCACCTCACCCTCCGCCTGTGAAGGGAAGAAGTCTTATGTCAGACTCAGTGAACAAGGCACTATTGGATGGTGATAAGCAGATGAATTTGTCGCCCGCGAGATTTTCCTGGCCTAGAAATCTCGAGGATCATTCTTCTGTGCTTCCAGCTGAATTTTTCAGAATGCTGTGGCTGGCCCCCAAACCTTAATTATCTTTCCCAAAAAGAGGAAACAGATTCCTGCCTCAGACACTGTTCATAGGTCTGTGGACCAAACCCAGAGACTCACACCAGGAAGAAGTATTGTGGAGAACCTGCCAGTGCTGGATGTTATCCAAAGTCAATGGAACAGAAGCCATTTCTGCCCTCAGAAGAGGTCATGCCTAGAACCTCGTCACAGCCTATACATTTGTCTGCAAAGTAATCCCTGCCTCCCCCCACCCCAGGAGAGGGGAGAATTTAAACTAGCGTGCTACTTGCAAAAGAGATTAAAATATTTTTGATGTGGTGGGATTATATTTTTGAGAATTTAATATTTTCCACTACTGTGTTCTACTTACTACCTTCACACAAGAAGCCAGGATATTCTAGGTTCATAGAATTAGGGGGGGGGGGACTATAAAAATATAAAAAGATGTTCTTCAGTGTTGTTTTTGAAAACTCTTGGTCATTAAAGCAATAAAGAGGTTTCTCAATGGCCAAGCCCACCCATGGAGTAAGGTCTGGCTCATAGCCACCATCTATTGGATTTCCAAGGCCATAAATCAAACAAAAAGTGATGTCAAGCCACACATGAAGAGATTATTCCTTTCTTATGTCCTAAGTCTTAGAAAAACTACTGATGTGATATTTCTGGGGACAAAACCCCTGTACTATCAATTCAACTGTATCAATTAGAGTTGATGACAATGAAGGATGAAGTTCAAGCTGCACTGAAGATACTGGCAAAAAACTAAGGTCCCATAAATCGGTGGAATACCAGTGGACATATTACAACTGATGGATGCAGGCCTGGACGTGCTCACCAATCTTTGCTAGGAAAGTTGGAAGACAGCTGTCTGGCTAACTGACTGGAAGAGATCCATATTTGTTCCCATTCCCAAGAAAAAAAAATCACTCAGCGAAGATGGAATTGTCTAGCAATATCATTAATATCACATGTTGTTGTTATTTCTGTTGAGTACCGTAGAATCGGGAGTTAGAACCGCCTCATAGCTGACCCTCTGTGGGTTTTCAGAGGCAGTTAATTAAGTGGATGGGGCAGCTGGTGGCCTTGAACTGTGTACCTTTGGGATTGCAGCACCACTAGATTGCCAGTAGGCCACCAGAGCTCCCTAATACCACACGGGAGCAAAATATTACTGCAAATCATCCAAAAGCAGACAGGATAGTACATTGACAGAGAAGTTCCAGAGGTTCAGGCTGAGTTTAGGAGAGGCCATGGCACCAGGGATAACATTGCTGATGTCAGATTAGTTGAAAGCAGAGAATCCCAGAAGAATGGCTATTTGTGTTTTAATGTCTATGCAGACTTTTAACTGTGTGGATCATAACAAACTATAGCTAACACTGAGTAGAATGGAAGTTCCACAATATTTAATTGTGCTTATGGCAAGCCTAAAACTAGATCAGGAAGCTACTGTCTGACCAGGGCAAGGGAACACCACATGGCTTAAAATCAGGAATGTTGTGCATGAGGGATGTATCCTTTCTCCATACCTATCCAGTCTTTATGCTGAACAAATAATTTATAAATCTGGACTCTGTGGAGAAGAACATGGCATCAGGATTGGAGAAATACTCATCAACAATTAATGTTATGCAGATGAAACCACCTTGTTTGCTGAGAGGAAGACTTGAAATGCTGCAGAAGATGAAGGACTACAGCCTTCAGTATCAATGACCTCTCAATATCAAAAAAACAAATGTCCTCACCACAGGACCAATAGACAGCATCATGATAGATGACGAAAAGATTGAAGTTATCAATTATTTCGTCTTGTCTGGATACACAATCAACACCCTTGGTAACAGAAGTCAGGAGATCGGGAGACATATTGCATTGGACAAGTCTGCTGTCAGTGACCTCTCCATAATACTTAAGAGAAATGATGTAAGTTTGAAGAATAAGGTATACCTGATTCAGGCTATGATATTTTCAATCACTTGCTATGTCTCTGAGAACTATACAATGAGTCAGGATGGTAGAAGAAGAATTTATACTTTTGAGGTGAAGAAGAGTGCTGAATATCGTCTGCACTGTGGAAAGATCAAACCAGTATGTCTTAGAAACACTGCAGTCAGAGTGCTCCTTAGAGGCAAACATGGTGACGCTTCAACTCTCATACTTTGGACATGTTTCCAGGAGAGGCTATTCCTTAGAAAGGACATCATGCTTTGAAAGATAGAGGGTCAGCAAAAGAGAGAAAGAATCCCAGTGAGATGGATTGACATAATCACTACAGCAGTGGACTCAAATGAGTAAAAAACCATGAGGGTGGCACAGAGCAGGACAGAGTTTGGGTCTGTTGTTCATAGGATCACTTTGAATTATTTTCAAAACAATGGCACCCAACAACAACAACAACCAGAGAGAGAGATTAGAATAAGAAATGGAGGTCAGATACAAAACAATCAGAAGCTTTTTAAAGTAAATCTTCTTTTCTAAGTTTTATTAGGAAGACATTGGCCACCTTCCATACTCCTTTCATTTATCAGAGCTGGCTTAGTAACGGGAATATGAGGAAGCCAAGGCTGACCACAGATAATAAGAGACAGGGATAAAGGTGTGTTCTAGCCAAGGTCCCAGCAGCTAACGCTGATGGAGGACTATCACAGTAGATGGAAGGTTTAATAGCAGTTTCATTGGCTTTTGCACAGAATGCAGTTTCTTTAAAATTTCCCCAAGAGCTGGTTGTCAGAGTCAGTAAATACACACTGCTTAATTATTGGGAGGGCCCAGGGCACCAAGAAAACTGACATAAGGATGGGCCTGGAGCCCTGGAGACACTTTAAAACATCTGGATATAGCAAGAGCACACAGATGTAGGTCTATGCCAAGTTACTCCATCATTTTCACCCCTCTGAACTGATGGGTCCCAGGGAGGAACTGGTGGCAAAAATGTAAGGGAGTTTAGAGTTAATGGTTACCTAATGTATAACAAATTACCTTTATGTTCACATAATTCTAGTGTAAACATATTAACTCTCTCCAATTGAAGGGTTAGGGATATTGGGAGTATGTGTTTATATGTTGGAATGTAACCCAGACTTTCATAATGTGACATTAAAACAGATAGCTATGTGGTCATCAGGGATGCAGATATGCCTGGGCTCTAAGTTAAGTCCATGCTCTGAGTGTCGTGCTGATGGAATTCTAATTTTGCAAAAATAATGGATCAGAACTAGGCAGCTTACAGACACCAGCTGGAAAGAGATCTATTGACAAGCACTTCCTGGAGATTTAACTATAGAACATGCCCTTCTCTTCCATTGAAAGACTTAAGGGTTTGATTTGGGATTGTTCCTGATATCTGAAATAAAAAGAGGAGCTAGAATTCACAGCATTTTCTTTCTTCATCAAAGTATGTTCTTTGCAATCAATGTGGACAGCTCAAGGGTAGAGTTAAAGGTCTCTGATCTCAGAGAAAGAGGAAGGATAATTACATTTTCTGAGATGAAACCTCTTAGTAGCTTGATTCTCTGACAAACAGATTCTGTGTCAAAGATTTGCATACAGGAAGTTTATTGGAAGTGTTTTGGCAAAAACCACTATGAAGGAGTGAGAATAGACCTGGATAGACAGAGAAGTTGAACTGGTTACACTTGCTATATAGTGCCCACCAGTCTTTTTGGTGCTGGAGAAGAGTCAGGAACATACCATGGACCACCAGGAGGGCAAACAGTTTGCCTTGGAGAGGGTAAAACTAAGTTTCTCTTTGAAGGCAAATATTTTGCAGCCCCATGTCACGTACTTTGGGCACAGGGCCAGGAAGGACCAGTCCTTCGAGAAGAACATCATGCTTGGAAGGGTGGAAGGATAGTGCAGGAGAGGAAGCTATCACCCAGAAGACATGAAGTGACATGATAACTGGGGTAATGGAAGTGGTTGTGTCAGAGTCAATGAGACTGGCTCAGGACAGGGCAAAGCTGTTGTACATGGGGTCTTTATGAGTCACAGGCCACTCAATGGCACATAAAAACTTTAAAAACAACAAGAACAGGCTTTTGGAAAACTTTGGAACTAGAGTAATTCTTCAGAGTTCTCCCCATTTGAGGGATGAGGACCAGGCCCTGTATCACACAGTAACTGAGAGTGCATTGCTTTTTGGGGATGAAGAATCACCTGAGTGAAACAACTTCCTTAGAGAACACGTCCTGAGAAGGTCTTTGAGTCAGTTCCAGAAGCTAAAAGACTAAGTGCCTCAGTCTTGGGCAGGCTCTGGGAGGTCCATAGCTATAGGAAGGAGTCCTTGTCTGCATCTCATGTAAGGAAAACACTATATATTCTTACACCATCCTCATAAGCACTACTTTACGTAAACCCATCATTGAGACAATTGTGTCAACCCATCTCATTGAAGGTCTTCCACTGTTTGCTGATTCCTACCAAGGGGCTCTTGGTGGCATAATGTGTTGTGCAGCAAATCAGAAGGACGAATATCTTCGACAGTTCAGTTCCAGCAGAAGTTCCAAGGGAGAAAGATGGGCAGCTTCCTCACATGAAGATTTGTTATTGTTGGTGCTGTCGAGTGGGAACCAACCATAATTGGTCCTCCTGTGGGTTTTCAGAGGTAGTTAATCACAAGGAAGGAGATTTCTCATCCTCCGCCCAAGGAACAGCCAGTGGATTCAAAGAGTATACCTTTGGGATTGTAGCACGGCTTCTTACTACTAGGCCATGAGAGCTTCCATAGTAAGATTTAGAGCCTCAGGAACTCAATAGAGTGTCATGATGAGTCAGAATGTACTCAGCAGCAGTGAATAATCAAGCCTGATGTTCTTCTCCAGAAATGATCTCTTCAGATAATATAGAAGGGATACAGGGGATTGGATATGTAGGTAACAGATCAATGAAAGAGTAGAAGACCCCACAATAAGGTGGATTGACACAGTAACTGCTACAATGGGCTTGAACAATCTTGTAAAGTTGGTGTAGGATAAGGCTAGGTTGTGATCTGATGATTCATTGGGTTGATATGAGTTTGTAGCCAACATGATAGCAACTAGCAAGAGAGAGAGCTGAGGAATTTTAACACTGATTAATTATTTACATTTAATAAAGCAGGCATTTGGGGACCAACTATTGAACAAGGATATAGTAAGCTCCCTGAAAAGCATTGTTGAACAGTTAAGTCTGAATCTGATTACGGAGAGGCTAGATGCAGGAAGTGGCAGAGAAGTTTACTGAATTCTATTCCTATCATTTGATGGGCCCTTCCCACTTGTGCTTACTTCTGGTTGCTGGTTGTTGTGGGTTTTCAGAGGGTTTCCAGTTTAATCAGATTAATGCTCATCTTTTTCTGTGGAGCAGCTGATAGATTCGAACTGAGTTACTTTGGGATTGCAGTGCAGCTTCTCTTCACTAGCCCACCAGTGTGTGTGCTTTCACATTTTCCACCACACTGAAGATTCTGCTTTTGGTGTAGCTGGCATCCCCCACTGTTACAATCTCACAGCACAGTCCTCTAGAAGCAGTCTCTTTTTAACTTTACAGTCCCTGGAAGAGATAGAGTTCCAAGTAAGTAAGATGAGCAGAGCCTTTGGCCTTATCTGTGCCAAAGTGACCAGTTACACCTAATTTTCATCATAGATATAGTAAAATAAAATAAACTCCATGTGAAACTGCTCATTATAGATTAGTAAATCTATCAGCAATGTGGTGGAAACCCACGTGAAATTGTTCATTGTATACTAGTAAAGAGATGTAAGTAAGCTCCCACTTACCTTGCTTATTGGGTAATCTTGGCCATACTTCAGTGAGCTAGTAACTAGAAGCAAAGAAAGCTTTCCATTATAGAGCCCTCTCTTTACCTGGAGACTCTCACATCCTAGGAACTCAAATGGCAAAAACTTTGACAGGTGCTGAAGTGCTCTGAGTCTCTGGGATAAGTTTCATGTTGAAAATCTGGTCTACGGCCAGCTAGGTGAGAAAGATCATCTGGCACTGGCACTCCCTATTGGCAGCCAAGGTCAGCTCTCAGCCTGAGGAAGGGGGACACAAGTAGGATGAGGAAGGAAAGAAGAGTAGGGGGTGCAAATGTAGATTCCTGGGAGCTGCGAATAAGAATGCCAAGGCAGGGAGCCAGGTGTATCACCCCTACCTGTCAGAGAATGACTAGGAGGCACTAGCACAGCCTAGCCAGCATTTTCCTGGCTGCAGACTCAGACCCTAATCCTTCTTCTATTTCACAAGAGGAGAATGAAAACAAGCCTGGTGATAATCTAGAGAAATAAAATCCTAGAGAAATAGGATGTTTTGTAGTTCTCTGTGTTACCCTCTTTCTTTTCTACAACCAATTCTCTCTGGGCACTTTGTGTCTATAGTTAAACAGACTTGCTTGTGAATACACAGACCCATAGAATCTAGTTCAACAAATTGGAAGGGCAACCATTAGCTTTCCATGGGAGAAAGGGAGAAAATGTATGCTCCCATAAACTTTACAGCCCTGGAAACCCTATGTGGCAGTTCTGCTATGTCTTATATATTGTTATTAAGTTGGACCCCATTATTAAGCCCTTGGTGCTAAGTTAAAGACTCATGCTTTAAACTCACTCACCTAGCATCAGGTCTGTCCTGGATGGGAGAAAACCAAGCAGCAACTTAGAGGCAAGGATTTTGAAGCTTTGTCTCACATACGTTGGGCACATGGCCAGGAGGGACCAGTCCTTGGAGAGGGACATCAGGCTTGGAAGGGAGGAAGGAGGAGAAGACCCAAGATGAGATACATTGACTCAGTGGCTGGTACAATGGGATTAGGCCTGTTGGAGACGTTTTATTGGCTCAGGTTCGATCATGTTTCAGAGCTAATGTACATAGGGTCACTATGAGTCGCAGGCACCTCGATGGCACATAATAACAACAACAGTGATCTTCTGTAAAGATGACAAAGAAAAAAATCATACGGGGCAGTTCTACTATGTCACATAACATCACTAAGAGTTGAAATTGACTTGAACTAATAAAAACAACATTGGTAACACACAACTATGTACCTCTAGAAAAATTATTTGAAGAAGTGATACATAGGGAAGAAAAGCATAAAGTGTAAATGGATGGGAGAAATTAAAATTTATGTTCAAGTCAGCAATAAGAGACAAAACCATCTTAATTGCTCAGGAAGTATGGAAGTTGTATTTGAAGCAAATTGCCACAATAGGGGAGTTATTGGTTATTGTCAGTCATGAACTTATAAATTGATCAGCTGAAGCTATTCTAGATGAGTTGTCTTATAAGTTTATGTTATGCAAAACCTATACTTGGACCATGAAGCAGCCCTCAGAATAGAGTAGGGAAACACGGCATGGTTCAAAATCAGGAAAGAGTGAGTCAGGGATGTATCCTGTCTCTCTTCCTTTTCAATTTATATGCAGAACAGATCATTCAGGAAGCAGGGCTTTATGAGGAGGAAATTGCTAACAAGGATTGGTGGAAGACTCATTAACAGCCTACATTCTGCAGATAACACAACCTTGCTTGCTGAAACTAAGGAGGGCCTGAAGTGCTTGCTGCAGGTCAAGGACTGAAGTCTTCAATATGGATTGAAGCTCTACATCAAGAAGACAAATATTCTCACAACTGGGCCAATTGACAGCACCATAATAAATGGAGAAGAGATTGAGCTTGTTAACAGGTACAGCTTGCTCAGCTCCACAATCAACACTCTTGGCACTGGCTGTTGTTGTTGTTATGTGCCATCGAGTCGTTTGTGACTCATAGCGACCCCATGTACAACAGCCCTAAACCATGCTCTATCCTGTGCCAATCTCATTGCCTCTGACACACCCATCCCGATTACCCCAGTCACTGAATCAATCCACCTCATAGAGGGTCTTCCCCTCTACCCAGCATGATGTCCCTCTCTAAAGACCTGTCTCTCCTTACAACATGTCCAAAGTATGTCAGGCGAAGCCCCAGAATCCTTGCCTCCAAGGAGGAGCCTGGTTTAACCCTCTCTATGATGAATCTGTTTGTTCTCTTGGCAGTCCATTCAATACTCTTCTCCAGCACCACAGCTCAAAGGCGTCAATTCTCCCTCTATCCTCCCTAGTCATTGTCCAACTCTCTGATGCATAACAAGTGATTGCAAAAACCATGGCCTGTATCAGGCACACCTTAGTCTCCAGAGAGACACTGTTGCTCTTGAGTCCTTTAGAGAGGTCCCTAACAGCAGACTTTCCCATCGCAATACGGTTTTTTATTTCCTGGCTACTGGTGCCAAGAGTGTTGACCGTGGAGCCGAGCAAACTGAAGCTGTGAACAATCTCAATCTCTTCGCCATCCACCCTGATGCTACCGATTGGTCCGGTGGTGAGAATTTTTGTCTTCTTGACATTGAGCCTCAGTCCATACTGAAGGCTGCTGGCAGTCAGGAAATAAAAAGATGAATTGCATTGGGAAAATCTGCTGCCACGGACTGCTTCAGATTACTGAAAAACAATGATGTCCGTCTACAGACTAAGGTATGCCTAATGCAGGTCACGGTCTTCACAATCATTTGCTATGCATTAGAGAGCTGGTCAATGACAAAGGATGACAGAAGAAGAATCGATACCTTCAAATTGTGGTGCTGGAGAAGTCTTGACCATACCATGGACTGCCAAGAAAACAAATAGATCTGTCTTGGAGATGGTGAAACCAAGTTTCTCCTTGGAAGCTAGGATTATGAAGCTCCACCTCACCTATTTTTGGCATGTGGCCAGGAAAGACTGGCCCTTGAAAAAGGACATCATACTTGGAAGTGTGGAGGAATGGTACAGGAGAGAAAGACTCTAGATAAGATGGATTGATACAGTAACGGGGCAATAGGGGTTCGGGTGTCAAAACTAGTAACACTGGCTTTGGACAGGGCAGGGTTCAGAGCCACTGTACATAGGGTTGCTATGAGTTGCAGGCGACTTAATGGCACATAACAATAAAGGCAAAATGGCTATTTCAAAGATCAATGAAATCTCCAAGGAAAATATTTAACTAATGTGAATTTACTCTCAACCTAGCATGTAGTACTATGATGGCGGTAGTTGATATTACAAAGACAGGAGAGACTTGGTCTGACATGCAGAGAAAACTGTTAGCAGCAATGTTTGCTTTCCCTTTATGGACATGTAAGGGAATCAGGCCATGATTTCCCTCCCTCATCCCCAATTTTAGCTTTTGCTACTAGGAACATTGGTAAGAAGCTGTGCTGCAATCCCCAAATGGCAGTCTCCTCCTGTGTGATTAACTGCCTCTGAAAACCCACTGGATGGTGAGCTATGGATTGGTTCTGCCTCAAAGACAAACAACAACTATGAACATCAGAATTCACCTTTGAGAAAGTGAATTTGTCTGATCCTATGACCTATACAATATGAATATATTGTTATGGATATAAATGAATGGTAAAATGATATTTTAATTACAATGTAATAAAACAAATTATGCATGAAAGATGGAACAAAAAACTCTATGTGATTTCTAAACTTTCCTCAGGTAACCAAACAGTAATTAACTGATTCATTTTTTTTTTAAATGTAACAACTAAAATAATGAGAACATTTACACGTTGAGATGAATGTAACTAATGTCGATGAACAATGTGTAGAAATTTCTGAATGAATAGTCCCATTGCTTCACTGAAAGCACAATAAAAATTGCATAAAAACAAGTAGTAACTGTTGTCATTGTTGTTATTAAGTGCCCTTGAGTCAAACATGACTCATAGTGACCCTATAAGCAAATAGATCTGAACCCTGTTCTATAGTTTCCAGAGACATGTTGTTTAGCAAGTGGATGCCACTCCTGCTTCTAACAAGCCTGTTTTAACCTGCGAGCTCTACCAAACACTTTCCACCATGAGTAACCATTATAGCGTTTGACACACCAGTGGCACAATGTTCAGCATCATAACAATCCCAAGTTACCTCAGTACAGCAAATTCACAGACCAGTTCTATACCACTTAGAAGAATATTAGTCCCAAACATATTAACACCAGGCCTGAGGGCTAAAACAAGTAGAAAAACACTAATTATTGAGCTGGTAATTAAATCCCAAAGAATAATGCAGATATGCACTATGAAATGAAGCTGATTAGTATTTATTATGGTACATTATTTTCCCAACCATGTGCTAAATGTTGGAGTTGGAAAGTTCAAAGAAACAATCCTACAGTCCTTGAGACACAAGGAAACTGAATACCTTTGAATTAAAATACGTCTGTATCTGATGTTATTTTCTTGATCTGTATATGATATTCTTTTCTTGTATTGACTATCCCCAAAGTACAACCAAGGTCAGCATCTCTCTGCAAAGAAAGTCTAGGTCACAGTAAAGCAGTAGGCACTATCTGCCATCAGCAGTTGGCCAGGAGGACATCATTATTTTAATCAGATTGATAGGGTGCTGAGCCAGAAATATATCAACTAATCACCATTTCTTATAAAAAGTGTCCAAAATATACAAAAGCAAAGGAGATATCAACAGGATACTGTTGGCTTGTGACAATACTCTGAGATGAATTTGAACCAACAGTTGACATATAGACAGAAAATTCCATTTTGGCATCCTGGCCAGGGCCTGACATATTGCTTCTAAATAACAAATTAGCAATAATCTCGGCCTTCAGTTTCTTCTGAAGTTCACTCTCCAATGTTTCAGACTCGACTATTTTACTACACCAGGGCATTTAGGAAACAGAATCTTCTTGATGACATTTCAGGTCTAACATTCTATTCAAATGTGCACCTTACAATTCACTCAATTGTTTAACAGCAACCAGTCACAAGGAGCTCAGCTGGCTCAGCTCTGAAACTACTGAAAGAGTTCAAGTTTGTCGATTTAAAATTTCAAAAAATACCAAATAAAATAAGCTGCGATTGAGTTTCAAGTGCTTAAATGAACCCCACAATGAAGCAATCTGATAAAATCACCTTGAGAAAGAAAAGCAACAGAGGATCCAAAGTTCTCTAGTGATAACCGAAGTAATTTTGTGCCAGAAAGCATGATCCTGTGAAACTGTTAGAGGCTAATCAGGATGAACATTTGCATGTTAAAGGACTCACACTACAGCTCCCTACTGTAAAATTAACATTTTCTGGTGTTTTGGGTTTTATAAAGATAGTGTTGGTTCACAAACATAATAATAATAATAAACCCTACCCTTTCTCCCCAGAGTCTCATCTTTACCCTTCAAACCCCACATTGCTTTCACAAACAATCAGAAGGAAAATTGGGAAGGATGTGAAAAGACAGTATACGTGAGAAGAAATTTGCCCCCATTGGTAATTTAATTTCTTGGCTTCTCCTTTTCACCCACTATAATTGTGTGGTCTGTTTCCAGAGAATGAAGTCAAAAGCACTCCCTAGTCAGAAATCTGGTGTCTAAGAGATGGAATCAGATTTCCATGGAACAAGTAAAAGCAACTTACTGTCATATTTATGCTATTCTTAAGTCAACTCTGAATAAAGCCCAAGTGAACCTCAAAGCAAATGGTCCTTAATTAAGAAAATGGCTCTGTGGTCCTGATTTTCAGGACAAGGATAAGGAGATATTCCCTTCTAGTACTAAGGAAACATCTGGGGCTTGAACACATTGATTTAGAAAATGGACTGGTAGACCAGTTTACTTTGCCAGGTAACATATTTATTGTAAGAAGAAAATGTTCACCGAAAGTTCAGACTGCAGAGAACACCTGTACAGGGAGGGGACACAAGAGGAACAGATACAAAGAACAGCCGCAGTACCTTCAGCAGGAGGACAACACAAAGTTTATGTATTTGTGGTTTGACTGCTTTTTCTTAAATTGTTATTCCCACTTTTCCACTTCCTTTATAAGCTAAGCCATTTGAGTGGGAAATCAAACTCCTAGGTGGCAAAATGTGTGAGTGCAGGTGGAGAGTGAAAGGTGATAATACAAATATTCCCTAAAAGACTAGCATATTAGATATGGTCAACGGAATCATACTGGGAGTTGATCATACTACCCTTGACTTGGCTTTCTCCTCTTCTGCTTGCCCTTGAGTTAGGTCATTACTTCTTCTGAGACTACCAGAAAGGAGCTGGGAAAGGTTAGAAGGGAAACTCAAACCTCAAAGTGTGTTACCTTGGAGCAAGACTGAAATGTAGGGTTCTGTATAGTTCTTAGTGTTTAATAAGACCGTCTTCAATAAAATATGAAGGGTAAACGACACTGTTGCAAAATAGATTTATACATTGGTCAAAAGCAATATTGTAATTTGTAAAATGGTATTATAATGTTAGAAGCTGTGGCCTGTGGGGAGTTGCACTGCTAATCTAAAGGTCATGCCTCTCTGGCAGTTTAAATCTACCTCCCATGTGGTTTACAATCCTCAGAAAACCAAAGGAGGGTCAGTTGTTTGTTGGTTCTGACTTAAGAATAATGACTTTTTTTAAACTAACAAAAATAGCAATAATCTATTATGATAAAATTCATAGCTAAAAAGGTATAAAATTTTGTGGAGAAAATATTTATTTTTTCAGTAAATTGCATTGCTGTATTGTGATGCCCCTCCATCAGAGAGCTGGACAATGAATAGGATGACAGAAGAAGAATCTGTGTCTTTGAGTTGTGGTGCTGGAGAAGAGTATTGAATGTACCATGGACTCCTAAGAGAACAAACGGGCCTTTCCTGGAGAGGGTGAAACCAGGATACTCCTTGGAGGCAAGGATTTTGAAGTTACATTTCACATACTTTGGTACAAGGAGTGACCAGTCTTTGGAGAGAGACTTCATGCTTGGAAGAGTAGAGGGACAGAAGAATAGAGGAAGATTGGATGTGATGGGTTGACTTAGTGACTAGGGTAATGGGAGTAGATGTGTCAGATACAGTGATGTTGGCTCAAGATAAAGCAGAGTTCAGAGCTATTGTACATAGGGTTGTAATGAGTTGCAAGCCACTCAAAGGCACATAACAACAAAATAGCCTATATATATAGGAACAAAAAGTATTAATGATGTATTTGAAAGGTCTCTGTAAACTCTAAATACTATTGATACAAAGTAATTATTTTTTTTCAATCATATTTCCTCATGTTTGCCACCATATATTTGGGTTTTTTTTTTCTTACTTGTGTCATAACACATAGCTGGAGGTGTTTGTTCCAATTTTCTGTGATTCTACTAAGCAGTGGATATACTGTCCAGTATTATTCTCAATTCTGCATATAAAGTAATAGAGAACAGATAAGACTTTTATGCTTCTGAAGCTTTCATATAGTCTATGAAAGAGAAACAGAAATAAACAGGAAGGTCAACATGGCTATCCTAGAATGAAAATATTTTATAAAGTTATAAAGAATTCTAAAGGACATAAAACAGGATAACGTAAGAAAGAATGAAGGACATGAGCTACTTTTGGTTCGTTGGTCAGGGAAGACTTCTCAGACATTGCATTTTCTGAGATATGAATGTTAAAAAAGAGTCATGTCTATGAACTTACTGTTTTGAGAGATAGGTCAGTTTTACTCAAACTTAGTAAAAAGGAAAGAGAGTATTAAAAGCATTGTTTATAGAGGAAGACAACAGCCACGTGGGGTAGAACCAGAATAGTGTTTAAATAATTCTAAGAGTAATGGGGAGCTTTGGAGGTCTAGTGTCAAGAAATTGTGCTGCAATCCTGAAGACACGTGGTTCAAGGCCACCAGTTGCTCAAAGGAAGAAGGATGGGTAATTTCCTCCCGTGTGATTAACTGCCTCTGAAAACTCACTGGATGGTCAGTTATGGGTCAGTTCTGACTCTGTGCTATTCACCAGCAAGAGTAATGGAGTAATACTATAGCTAATCATATTTCTCTATTGTTTATAGGGTTTTCAGTGGCCTGTGAGCTCCTATTATTTCAGAAGTCAGTGGCAAATCCTGCTTCCTAGTCTGTACTAGTCTGTCTTAATCTGGGAAATCTGCTGAAACCTGTTCACTAATGGTAACCCTTCTGACATTTGACATATGGATGGCATAGCTTCAAGCATCACAGCAAGCCATAAGTTACCCCAGTACAGCAAACAGACATTAAGTGCTATACTAATAAGAGCAAATTATAAAGTATAGCACTCCCTGATCTCAAAACATATTTGCATAGGCATGGTAACCAAAATAGCATGGTATTGGTACAATGACAGACACATAAACTAATGGAATAGAATTGAGAACGAAGAAATTAATCCACCTACCTATGGCCAATGGGTGTTCGACAAGGTAACAAAATGTATAAAATGAGGAAATAACAACCTCTTCAACTTAACTGGAAGTCTACCTGCAGAAAACTGAAATAGGGTCCACATCTACATCATACACAAAAGTCATTTCCCCATCGACAAATGAATGGCTAGAGAAACAGTGGTATATTTACACAATGGAATATTATTCTGCGTTGAAAAACAAGGAACTCATGAAATATTGTTCAAAATGGTTGACTCTGGAAAACATGATGCTGAGTGAAATATCCCAGTCACAAAAGGACAAGTATTGCATGATGCCACTGTTGTAAAAGAGGACTGCCCTTGGGGTTGGTGAGAGACTGAGTAAGATGGGTTCAATAATGTGTACTGTACTGAAACAGAGGAGGGAGAAAACTCTTTAAAAGAGATATGTGATTAGGTTTTTCTGTCATGACAGGAGTCTAGAGAGATGGCTACATGGTGGAGTGGATCTGGGGGAGGGTTTGTAAAACAATGAAAGAATTTTTCTTTTACTTTTCCAAGATGGTAGTGTTCTGGGGGGAGGATTGGGGGGGGGAGAAATGTGCAAAAATGAATGAATGGAAATCCAAAGCCTCTGTAAATTTTTACTGAAATTAATAATAAATTTAAATGTAAAAAAAATTTAACTTAGAGTAAGGATGGCAATGGATCTGTTCATGCTAATAACACTATATCATGGCATGGAGGAGGAATAGTGGAACTGTATCCACATTTACAATATTCTTCTTACCAAAAACATTTATAGAATATAGGAACTTCATTGGAACATGTATCTCTGGATTGGAAATTATCATATTGTTAATATTTCTAGCCTTAAGCTTTAATGATTATAATGTTCAAAATTATATGTTATATATTTGTTTACATTTTCCCCTCTTTTAGCAACTGGGATCTAGAGGGAATAGAAAAGACTAGAGAATGGCCAAAATAATTGGGGCAGCTATTGCTGCCAGTTTAGGGCCTGTGTCAGGAAAAGGAAGTTTTACTCATAAACAGTGCCACCCAAAGGTAATAAAGGAAGTCAGAATTACTTCCACTGTGGAAAGCTGGGCCACTTCAGTAGACAGTGTCACAGACGAGAACCACAGATAGGCAAGGGATTAGAGAGGAAGCTCCCACTCACTTGCTTTAAGTGTGGTTCTGAAGGACACTTGGCCAAGGGTGGCCCACATCAGGTCCTTGTGGCTGAGAGGACTGACAGGCCCCAGCTCCCAGCTGGAAACAAAGGAGGTCGCTTCAACAATTTAGATCCTCCCAGAAGAGCTATGGGTGAACATTAACATTACTGGTAAGTATATTCGTTTTCTCCTGGACACAAGAGCCTACTATTTGGTCCTAAAAGCCTTCTGAGGTCCCAACTCTTCTCACTATTTCTTTGTTGTTGGAATTGATGGAAAACCTCATAAGCAGTTCCTTACTTCACCTCTGCCTTGCATGTGGGCTTCCGAGTTGTAAAACAACCCAGTGGTAGATAGAATTTTCTCCAGGACTTAAGAACAATAAATGACATAGTTGAGCCTCTACATCCCGTGGTCCTAACTTTTACACTATAATAGACAAAGTGCTAGTCAGTAGGCCTTCTATTGTAAGAACTACCTTCCCTCTGTAACTTGATTTTTGCCGCTATTAGAGCCTCTACTTGTAATATTATTGCTTTTTAATTTTTGACTCATGTACTATTAACTTGTTAGTTAAATTTGTGTCTTCTAGGCTGCAACACTTCCATGATACATCTTCAAGGATATGAACATGTACGGCTAAGCACGATTGATAACAGTGCCTCTAAATTCCAAAATCAATCTCCACAATAGTCTATGTGTTTCCTATTGCCAAAGGGGCCCTTTAGATTAGTGAGAGAAGAGCTTCACCCTGAAACTTACAGCGTCCCTTTCTAGCAGGAAGTAGCTAAGAGAATATGCCATCCCCTTTTCCTTATGAATTAGGGTGAAGTCTCTCTCAGGGAGGAGTGATAGGGAATGGCAAAGGACACACTGACAAAGGAGATTAATCAGAACTGGCTTTGACAAGCACTGTGGCAATTGGACAATTAAAACAGACTTACAAGGAGGAAAAAAAAAGAAGAACGAACTGGGGAGGAGGGTAGAGAAAATAGTGCAACAATGAATGAATGAAAACCCAAAATCTCTGTAAATGTTCATTAAAATTAATAAAATTTAATAATTTTTAAAAAAACAGAAAAACAAAAAACAGCTAGAACAGTACATTGACAGAGAACTGCAATATATGAGAGCTGGTGTTAGAAGAGGCTGTGGCACTAGGGAAATGATAGCCAATATTAGATACATCTGTTAGTTGAAACAAATCAATTGGTATCCTGTCAATTCCTGAGGCCTTATTTTTCTTATTTTTTATTTTCCTTCAGTGTATCTTCAGTTTCATCCTTCATTACCATTGGCTTCTGCTTATGTGATATTTCCTGAAATTTTTCAGTGTTAGTTCATTTTGTTACAGTGACTCAGTATAGTCCCTTCATTTTTTAATGCTTCCTGCATCATTCAATATATTGCTGATAATTTTAATATTTTTAATATTGCAACATATTGTGATTCTAGGCTTAAATTTGTTTTTCATTTCTCTCAGCTTGAAAAATTGTCAAGGGAGTTCTCTTTTCATTCTTCAATTCCAGCTCTCTACACATTCTTTTATGATACTTTGCTTTGTCTCTCTCAGGGAGGAGTGATAGGGAATGGCAAAGGACACACTGACAAAGGAGATTAATCAGAACTGGCTTTGACAAGCACTGTGGCAATGGGACAATTAAAACAGACTTTCAAAGGGAAAAAAAAGAGGAATGAACTGGGGGGAAGGGTAGAGAAAATAGTACAACAATGAATGAATGAATGGAAACCCCAAATCTCTGTAAATGGTCATTAAAATTTAATAAAAAAAAGAAATAAAAGTCATTTCAAGGTGGATCAGAGACTTCAGGAGTAAAACCCCAAACCATGACGATATATGGGATCAAACTTAGAAGTCTTAGCCTGTGACATAAATAAGCTTGCAAATATAACCAGATAAATAAGATTGCAAATATAGCCAGAAATTCACAACCAATTAATGGGACCTTCTAAAAATCAAATCTATATGTACATCAAAAGCTTTTTCCAATAAGGTGAAAAGAAAGCCTACAGACTAGGGAAAATACATTTTATATTAAAAAGACAGGAAAAAAAGAAAAAACCTAAATGAATATCCTTAGAGACTCTGAAGCTTGATATAAATCAGAGAGAAGCTAAAGCAAATAGAAGAAATTATTAAGTAAAAAAATTGAACAGTCCAAAGGACAGCATGAGAAGGCAAAGTATAAAATAAAATGAGTAAAACCTGAAATTATAAAATCAAAAGGGAAGAACACACTTTATATCTCATACTCTGAGAGAACTGACAATGAAATTAAAACCTGTACTGTAATACTGAAGGATTCTATGAGTGTAGTATGAAATGATGCAGGAAGAATCCTAAGAAAATGGAAGGAAAACATAGTCATTGTACCAAAAATAATTGGATAATACTCAACGGTTTCATTAGGCGGCATATGATCAAGAACCAATGGTGCTGAGCAAAGAAGTCCAAGCTACACTCAAGGCAATGGTGGCAAACAAGGCTCCAGGAATTGAAGAAATGCCAGTTGAGACATTTCCACAAACACATCCAGCACTGGACAAGAACTACTCTTCCAATTGTAGTACCTGTTACCATGTGATGGGGACCTGCAGCTGATTCCAGGAATGTAAAGGAGTGGTTTTCTGGCCCAGAACTCCTTCAAGAGACGAAACAATGTCTAAGGAAGGATTCTGAATCCTAATGGGAGAATTGAACAGGAATGGGAGAAGTGGAACTCTCCATGTTTTGTTTTGCTAACTTGTAAAGCCTTTTTCCAAAATGGCCTTTCTAGATTTGTTTATTAGCCCTAAACTCAACTCATTGCCATTTATTTCAAACTGAAATCCTCCAGGAGGAACATGTCCATCTTTCTTCAAGTTTCTAGTGTGTTTGAATTGCCAGAGTGTTGTAACCTTTGGTTTAGCAAAGCAACTGTACGGATTATGCCACCAATACTCCCTATTGTAAGTGAGAGGAGGTAACAGGAATGATATGGGATGCCTTGTTTCCAAATTGTCTTTCTGGACACAGGAGGTTTTTAATTAGGATAATCTGGGGAACAAAGGAAGTTGGACATTCAAATTATGTGTACTGTTCTGGTAAAATTTCAGAACCTTGGCAGAGCAGGATGTATGGCAAACATAATGTTGTCATAATTCTAGTTTTCTAAGTAAAGTTCATTTAAAAAAAGAAAGCAGCAAAATGAATATCTACTATAATTATAATTCCTATGTGCTGTCAAGTCAAAACTGACTCAGCGATTACTCCAGTAGGTTTTCAGAGACTGTGAATCACACAGGAGGAGATTGCCCATCTTTCTCCCTCAGAACAGCTGGTGGATTTGAACTGCCTGTTTTGGGTTGGCAGCACTTCTTACTATGAGGCTGCAGAGCTCCCTACAATTAGGATATTGTTTTCAAGGTTCATCTATGTTGTGGCATTTTTCAGTACCTAATTTCTCTTCCTCTACAAGAAGGAAGAACAGACACTGAGGATTTTCCACTATAAATATGTATCATATCTTGTTCACCTATGCATCAGTTAATAAAGTGAAAAGAAAATTGTGTAGGAGGGGGAGTGACTATAAAGAAAACTGAATTTGATGGAATCATCTTTCACTCATAATTCCATCTGCTTAGGATGTGAAGTGTGATGTGGAAGTGTTGCAGATTGGATTGTGTACCTTCAAAATATGTGGAAACAGAGGTTTCTCCAATAGGTTAATTAGCCTATTCCATTGTATATTGTGTCCTAAACACAATCATTTCTGAGTTATAAAAAAGAACAGGTTAGACACTGATGTATGCAGCTGCATAGAGGAAGACAGATGCCATCTAACAATAACCATGAACTCAAGGAATGCCCACGACAAGGAAGGAATCTGCATTCTTGAGACTCTAACTTGGACTTTTAGCCTCATAGCTGTGAGGAAATGAATGTGTGTTCCCAACCCACTCACTTGTACTATTTCTGTTATAGTAACACTTTGAAATCAAAGGGAAGAAATTTTTCAATTTAATCTATGACTGCATGACAAACTTAGTGGTTTAAGACAATTCTTTTACAAGCTCTTAGAGTTTCTAGTGGTCTGGAGTTCAGAAGGGGTAGTTCTAGTTCAAAGTCTCTCATGCCATTGCAGTCAAACAGTAACTGGAGTTGCATAAACCAAGATGGCACATAGAGATTAGTTGAAGGATGGTCAACTTTAGGTAGTCTCAAGACCACATGTTTTCGTTCTGTGTGAACTGTTTTTGTCTTCCTCAAAGTTTGGAAGCTTCAAGATAGGTGGACTATTTACATAGTGGCCCAAAGTTCCATGAAAACTGTATTACCATTTATGATCTTGACAAAGAAAGTGCATAAGATCATTTCTGTGGAATTCACAATCTTAACCATATTGAGGAGGAAAAAAGATGGACTCCCAGCCCTTTATGGGAACTGTGTCAGTCTTAGAACTTGTCGGACAGATGATGCTGTGTGTAATTCTGAAATATGCCTTATGCCATGAGAGGAAGACAGATTGGACTAAGAGAAGGAACAGATAAAGGATTATAACTCCATAGTTATATTGGTTAGGACAATGCAACTTCATCATATTCTTAGGAGACTAAACGACACTATTTTTAATAGTTGGACCTTCATGTTCTATATTCTCTCACGGACCTGCACCAATGGTGAATCTACTCACAAAGTATTGGTGCTAGACAGCATTACATTTAATTGCCCCATAAAGTGTTCTAAGCTACAATCTTTAGATCACTGGCTCTTTCTCCTGTGGAGACACTTGGTTGGTTTGACTGTTGACTTTTTTGGTTACTAGGCAAGCACTTAACCATTATGCTTCCAGCACTTTCCCACTAAAAGGGTAAAAAAACCCCAAACCCCAAACCACCAACCTTCCCTGCTGTTGAGCCAAAAGCATCTCATAGCTGATCCTCCACTGAATTTCTGAGGGTATAAATTGCACAGAACGATATTGCATATTTTTCTTGCTAGGGTGATTGGTGAATTCCATCTGACAAAGAGATACGGCCCTTGAGCTAACAGTGTAACATTCTACAGAGTATGTCACCAAAGCTACCTACCCAAAAAGGTTAGTTTAGGACAAAACTGTCACCCAATCATTTTCTTTCTCCTTCCTCTCACTGAGCATCTTCCGGATCTCTACAGGATTGGAATAGTCAGGAAAATTCAGCCACATAGAAGTCACAAAACTTCCTTGGTGAAATCTCTCATTCGAAAGGGCAGTAACTTCATCACTTACTTCAACTGAGACGTTAAGCTCCTGAACTAGCTGGACATTTAACATACTCACTTAACTCTTTACCAGAAACTTAATTTTACCAGACATCTCACTAATTAACTATGAAAATAAGTTCAGGAATGTCATGGTCAAGGACACAAACTGACCAGGAGAATTTCAGGAGTTATTCCCAAGAGAAACCACAATACAATTTCTGGTATTTCATGGTGCAGAAGAACTGGGGAAGTGACTGAAGATGATAGGAAATACAATGAGGGATTTCCAGGCTGAAATTTAGACAGTATTACTACTTAGTTGAGGAAATGAATGTCAATAATGGGGCTCCTGTGGACAGGCTGAATGTCAGATCAGGGCCATTGAGAACCAGGTTAGAAATGTATGCGTGTGAACAGAGTTTTGAGGGTTGAGTTCGCCTTTCCCCCTCCCTAAAAAAAGGTATGTAGAAATAGGTCTAAAGGGAGCTGAGTCAGATGCCGTATGCTATAAAATAGCTTAAGTAGGAAAATTTTCTACCTATGTATTACACACTGTGCTGCAAATTCCTCATTAAATTCCTCTAGAAGGAAACATGCTCTGATTCTGGCCACATTACAACTTGGACAAAACTTTTAACTTGAGACTGATTGTATGAAATTGGACATCCATTGAACCTTGAAAAATGATCCATTACATGCTTTGCTGAATGAATGAACTTATATCCTGGCAGAAAAAAAAACAAAACCAACACCTTGGGCCAAGAGTAAGATATACTTAGTAACTAGATCAATGTAATCTCTTTATACGTTTTCCATTTTCTACTTTCTTTTTTGTGTAGATCAGTACCTGGAGTCAACTCATCAAGTTTCTTTCACACTGAAGGAAAGATGGACAATACTGGTGAAAAGAATGATTAGAGATTGTGTTGTTTTATTTGGTTCCCCCCTCCCCTTTTTTTCCCTTTCTCTGTAATCATCACATCAGAAGCACTTGTTGATTTTGCTCAACAAGCATTTATGGACTTCTTCTTGTGGGTTTGGTCATGAGGAGCTCTTTTTTTTTTAATTAAATTTTATTAGTTTTAATGAACATTTACAGAGATTTGGGGTTTTCATTCATTCATTGTTGTACTGTTTTCTCCACCCTCATCCCCATTTCGTTCTGCTTCCCCCCCCCATGTCTGTTTTAGTTGTCCAATTGCCACAGTGCTTGTCAAAGCCAGTTCTGATTAATCTCCTTTGTCAGTGTGTCCCTTGCCATTCCCTATCACTCTTCCCTGAGAGA
>NW_006400032.1:467083-470696 GCF_000299155.1 Elephantulus edwardii | reverse complement strand
GACTGGGGTCCTTACTCAAATTCCTGTTGTCTGTTTCCTACCCAATGGTTTTCTCAGTGTTCCCTGCCTGGTGGCACTTACACAGGTGCCCTCACACAACAGCCCCAGTTCCAGCAGGGCCCTGAATCCAACAGGATCCGAATAGTCAAGGTCAACTTCCCACCAACCCACTAGCCTCTGGCTGGTCTGCAGAGTTCACAGAAGCCAGCTGGCTGGCTCATTTTGGGTGGGAACCCAAGAGAGCTAGGCCAATTTCCCCACCTGTGAGCATGCCCTTAGGTGCTCTCCCAGATAATCCGCCCCAGTAAACACAGATAAGATCCTACCAGCCGGCCTTTCTTCTGCCAGGTTAGTTCCACAGCAGCTCGGTTGACAGCTCCAGGTGATGGCTGGATCCTTGGTGGTGCCCTGAGGTCACAGGGCTGTGGTGGGGGCTGAGGTGCATGGAAGCAAGGGACAAGGAGGGTAAGGAGCACAGGTCTTGGACACTACCACCAAGAGGTGGGGGCGGGGCTTTGGCGCTGCTGGTCGGGGGTCACACAGGTGCGGGCTGCAGGGGGTTCGCACAGTGGTGGGTAGTCTTCGCTCCTCTGGGGTTCCGCGGTGGATGGCTTACTATTGCCCTTCCTGGGTCTCTTCCCGGCCTGTCTGGCGGCGGAACTCCGTCTCTGGCTGCGGAACTCCGTCTCTGGCCCATGAGGAATTCTTAATATTAGTGTATGCAGTGAAGGGGGGGAGTCAAGATGTTGCAGGAACATGTATGACATCATTTTAAGCTTTGAAGGCATTGCATTCTTCATCATGGAAGGGACAGAATGCCTTTCCAATGACATTTAGAACATCTGAGAGTTCTATTTGTCATTCTTCTTCTGTATAGACTATTCATGTAGGAGAAAGGTTACAAAGAGCAGTTACAAATACGATGTCAGTATAACTTAATATTTGCAGAATTTTAAGTCTCAAGAATCCTTAATTAACCCTGTGGTTTCAGAACGGGAGGGCACTCACCATAACTGTCAAAGATGTGGTCCTAATGAATCCAGGACCAAAGAGAGTGGTGTTTATGGAAGAATTGTCCATATACGAGTGCTCCGATGTGGAAGTATGATCAACCATTTTGTGTTGTAAAAAACTATCTTTTATTACATATAAATAGCTTCTGGGGTGCTAATCATAACATATGGTCATTGCATTTTTCCTTTAATGCCCTTACTTGAGTAAAAAGTAAAAGTATGGCAACACTGTGTTTGTCACACCTCCTGTCCCACCATGGTGCTAACATTTTACTGATATCTTGCATGTAATCAGAGTGTCCAACCAACACTCCCCTCCAAACTTTCCTAACTAAAAACCTCCTGCCATTTGTACTAAGAAATAAGTCTAAAACGATGTATTGGGGAAAGTGGTTTCTTTAAAAGTTAGCAAAACAAAATGTGTATCATTTTCCCTCCATCCCTATTCCTGCTCTCTCCTCCCACAAAGGTTCTAAATCCTTGGATCCTCCTTCTCTCTCTTTTTTTTTATTTTTTAAATTTTTTTAAATAGGTTTTTAATTAATTTTAAGGAAAGTTTAGAGAGACGAAGAATTTCCATTCAAAGTTGCACTTTTCTCCTTGCCCCCCCCAATCTTCTCTTCTTGAAAAGTAAAATTCTTTCACTGTTATACAATCCCTCCCCCCATGTCCACTCCACTGTGCAGCCTTCATTCTGGACTCCTGTCATGACAATAAAATCTAATCATATATCCCAATAGTTCTCTCCCTCATTTGTTTCAATGCAGTACACATTATTTATCCCCTTTTTCCCAGTTTCCCTCAACCCCGATGTCAGTCCCATTTTACAATACTGGCCCTATGCAATATTTGTCCTTTTGTGACTGAGATATTTCACTCAGGATAATGTCCTCCAGGGTTACTCATTTTATATAATATTTCAAGAGTTCCTTGGTTTTCAATGCACCCTAGTATTTAACTGTGTGAGTATACCAGAGCTTTTCTATCCATTCGTTTGTTGATGGGCACTTAGATTGCTTCCAACTCTTTGCTATTGTGAATAAAGCCGCAATAAACATGGGTGTGCATTTATCTGCTTGGGAGGTGGTTCTGGTTTCTTTAGGGTATATTCCCAGTAGTGGAATTGCTAGGCAAAATGGTATTTCTATTTGCAACTTTTTGAGAAAGTGCCATACAGCCTTCCATAGTGGTTGCACCATTTTACATTCCCATCAACAGTGAATAACAATTCCAGTTTCTCCGCAACCTCGCCAGCATTTGATGTTTACTGTTCTGTTGAAGAAGATCTGGGCACAAACGCCCCTCCTTCACATTGCTGGAATCATCTGCAGTTTTTGTGATAGGTAGAATTCTATGGACTTTCCTGTTTAATCAGCAAGAGGTCAATTTTTCAATGGCATGTAGTCTCCAAGGAGGAAGAAAAGCTTGACATAAGCAGATCTATTCCTAAATCAGGTTCACTCAGCAGAAAAAAATTACATCCTAGATCCTTCTGTGGCCTAGGAAGACATTAATACTAGAGACCAGGTTCTGCATTTCACCTCTTTCCTTAACCTACACCTAACATATTTACTGGAAGATAGCTGTGAAGAGTACCATAACAAAACAATGAAATACTATGTCCTTGTATCTGGGCTAGCGTTCAGTGGGGGGAGAATGATCTAGAAGGTACTTTTATCTTGGTTCTGCATCTACTAAGAAGCAATTGGCCAATATATCTACTTCTATTTTCACTTGATGAAAACGTTTTCAAGGATGGTGAATTGCTAAGGACCCAGAGGACCATGTTACAGATAAACTAGAAGTAAATGAGAGGTAATCTATTACCTAGCTGTAGCTGATTACTGATTACCTTTCCTATTCAATGATGACAGGGTGTTTACAGCTAGGTAGGTAATAAGCATAGCTGGTCAGAGCTATTTTTTGTCGTGTGCTCCACAGAGCAGTTCTTGGTTTTGTGGGCACTGGAGTTGAGCACCATGCTATTCAACATATTATTTCTACTTCTGAGATACCAGCCTTACCATTATGCCACACATTAATTGATCAAATATCTACTAGGCAACTGCTAGATGCTTCTATATGATGATAGAGGGATGCATGAACACATCCTTGCCCTTGAAGAGTCTATTTGAAACTTATTAAGCATCTACTGTACACTTGCAATGTGCTAAGATAGCATTTTACACACTTGCCTACCATGCCACAAATGCTACCTTAAAAAAACCAAAACCAAAACCTTTTAGTATGTCCTCTTTTATAGCCTAGATCGGCTCTAATTTTGCTGATTCTCTACATGGTTTATTTTGCTTCTTACCGTGACTAAGTCTTCTGATACCCCAAAAACTCATCATCAGATAATCCAGTGTCTTCAAATTTTTGTCTGATGTCCTAAAACTTTCCCTAGAGTATCCATTCTAAACAAAATTGAATTAATATCCAAACATAATCATTTTTATACATATTTAGCCAATAAGTATATGTGTATGTACACACACACACACACACACACATGTATATCTCCTGACAGCACACAGTTCAAATCCACTAGCTGCTCCATGGGAGAAAGATGAGCACTCTCTTTCTGTACAATTTACTGA
>NW_006400032.1:452606-465758 GCF_000299155.1 Elephantulus edwardii | reverse complement strand
AATCGGGATGGGTGTGTCAGAGGCAATGAGATTGGCACAGGATAGAGCTGGGTTTAGGGCTGTTGTACATAGGGTCACTATGAGTCGCAAACGACTCGACGGCACATAACAACAACATATAATGTTTAAAAAAAAGTATAATGAAACCAAAAGAAAAGGGAGTAAATCTGTACCTAGTATTGACTACATAGGTCCTAATACATGATCTACACATGTCCTAATGTATGATCTAATGGTCAATGAATGTGGGTGACTTGACTAAATTCAATTACTGATATATCATGAAATAATCACAAAATAATTAATCTTCCAAATGTTCTTTTTCCTTGGAAGTAGGAATATTTGCACAATTTCACATGAATGGAGAACTCAAAGTCCAATTGCTTTCCCAGTTAATATTGTAATACCATGGAAGCTGATTTCACTCCAAGAATATGAGTGATACAGATTCAAATATTAGAGCATGGTGGTTTGAGTGTGGACTCTGACTTCTAGCTCTGCCATTTATTATCTGTGTTGCCTTGAACTAGTTATTTAACCTCACTATTCTTTCTCAACAACAGCCATGAGTAATACCTCCATTAAACAATCAGTCATTATGGAGTCAACTCTAACTCGTATTAACACTAAACATGTAGGAGTGTAACTGTACTCTTCAGGATTTTCAGTGGCTGATTTTTCAGAAGTCAACCTTCAAGCTTTTCTTCCAAGGTATCTCTGGGTAGATTAGAACTTCCATTTATTTGGTTATGATAACAAGATTTATCTATTCCATGTGATAGTACTACATTGTGACAAAGACAGCAATTCCAAAAATGTTACTTATAATTTTACTACTATAAATACTCAAGTACAAAGACTTTTTATCTGGAGTTTATGATCCTCTGAAGCAATCATCAAGCTAAATGAGAAATATGACCTTTTTGTGCTATCTGTGTTTGTAGGAGTCAACCTATCAAATATTATTCTATGAGTCCTCTGTGTCTTAAAAAAAGTGAAATTGGAAGAATTTGTATTCAAATTTTATAAATAAACTAGCATAAAATTTTAAAAATATGAAAAAATTAAGGGAAAGGGACATTCACACATAAGGTATAATCAATGAAAGTGATCATCAGAAAGGCCTTTTATTTCAGTTATTTATTCAAATAATAAGAATTATTTACAGGGTGCATACTATATATCGCTGCTGTTACCATGGCTGTTGAATGTGAATCAAAGTAAAATGAAATTTGTGACTTCAGTATTTTCTCTATCACGATGTTGCATATTGGTCCATTGGTAAAGATTTTTGTTTTCTTGATGTGGAGATGTAATCTATATTGAAGGCCTTTGATAGTCTGCAGCAAAGGTTTCAAGTCTTCACTTTCAGAAATCAAGGTTATATCATCTGCATAACACAGGTTGTTGAAGAGTCTTCCTCTAACCCAATGTGATAATGTTCCTCATATATTCCAACTTCTCAAACTATTTGCTCAGAATACAGATTGAATAGATATGGAGAAAGGACACACACCTTACTTTGTTTTAAACTATGCAATATTCCCTTATTCTGTTTGGATAACTGCTTCTAGGTCTATATGTAGGTTTCATATGAGCACAATTAAGTGTTATGGAATTCCCATTCTTCACAAGTGGCGTTCAGCCACCCGAGATTGAGCAATGTTAGCCATAATTTGTTATGATTCACACAGTCAAATGTCTTTGCACAAACACTAAAACACTAGTAAACATTTCTCTTGTAGTCTCTGCTTTCAGCCAAGATCCACCTGACAACAACAATGATATCTATTGTGCTAAGTACTCTTCAAATTCAGCTTGAATTTCTAGCAGTCCACTGTGGCTATATCGTTTCAACCATTTTAAAATAGTCTTCAGCTAGATTTTATTTACATGTGATATTAATGTTATTGTTAGATAATTTCCACATTTTGTTAGATAACCTTTTCTAAGAATGGGAACAAATATGGATCTCTTCCAGTCAGTTGGCCTTATTTTTTGCTAATGACATCTATGTAGCGTAGACATCTTATTTAAATACTTTAGGTTGTTCTTGTTCAATACTATTATTGATATCACAAGAATTGAGTAGAATAAGGTGCAGATTTGTTGTTCATAGGGTTGCTATGAGTTGTAGTCAAATTGATGACTCCTAATAATAACAATAACATTAAGTTGTTATAAAGGTGCCTTTACGAAGCACTTAGCAGCTGAATGCCAGAGATGAACAGAAACAAGGAAGTTCCCACTAAGTGTGGTAAGCAAAGGAGAAAAAGAGGATAGGAAGACAGATAATATTAAAAAGTGTTTCTTCTTGATTAATCATGTTATATAAGTAGTAGAATAAATCAGAAAAAGAAAAGTATTTTTTCACACTTACTTAGTGCAGTTGAGTTTATTTCCCACAATATCTCTTACGAATGAAATTCTATGTGGTCAAATCACTCATAGAAGAATTCTTTTTTTTTTTTTTTTAGAAGAATTCTTTGAAGTTCTTCTTGGAGATTAAGCATCAACACCAAGAGAAAACCAAAACCCAGTTGGTGTCAAGTCAACTCTGACTCATGGTAATCCCATGTATGCAGAACAGAAGTGCACTCAGGGAGTTTCCAAGGATGTGGACTTTCAGATATAGAGTACTAGGTCTTTTTTTCTCAGGCACTTCAAGATGTATTTGTTTTTGTTTTGTTTTTTTTTCTATAATTATATTTTATTAATTTTCATAAACATTTACAGAGATTTTGGGCTTCCACTCATTCATTGTTGCACTATTCTCTCTTCCCTCCTCCCAGTTTGTTCTTGTCCAAATGCCACAGTGCTTGTCAAAGCCAGTTCTGATTAATCTTCTTTGTCAGTGTGTCCTTTGCCATTCCCTATCACTCCTCCCTGAGAGAGACTTCACCCTGAGTCATAAGGAAAAGGGGATGGCGTATTCTCTTAGCTACTTCCTGCTGAAAAGGGACGCTGTGGGTTTCAGGGTGAAGATCTTCTCTCACTACTCTAAAGGGCCCCTTTGGCAGTAGGAAACACATAGACTATTATGGAGATTGATTTTGGAATTTAGATGCACTCCTATTGATTGTGCTTGGCCGTACATATTCATATCCCTGAAGATGTATCATGGGGGTGTTGCAACCTAGAAGACACAAATTTGACTAACAAGTTATAAGTACATGAGTCCAAAAAGTATGGAAAAGTAAAAGAAAAGATTCTTTCATTGTTTTACAAACCCTCCCCCAGGTCCCCTCCACCATGTAGCCCTCGCTCTAGTCTCCTGTGATGACAGAAATACCCAGTTATATCTCACTTTTAAACGGTTCTCTCCCTCCTCTGTTTCAGTGCAGTATACATTATTGAACCCATCTTAGTCTCTCCCCAACCCCAAGGACAGTCCCATTCTACAACAGTGGCATCATGCAATATTTGTCCTTTTGTGACTGGGATATTTCACTCAGCATAATGTTCTCCAGAGTCAACCATTTTGAATAATATTGCATGAGTTTCTTGTTTTTTAATGCAGCATAGTATTCGATTGTGCGATTATATAATACCACAGCTTCTCTAGCCATTCGTTTGTTGATGGGCACTTAGGTTGTTTCCAACTCCTTGCTATTGTGAACAAAGCTGCAATAAACATGGGTGTGCATATATCTGCTTGGATGTCAGCTATGGTCTCTTCAGGGTATATTCCCAGTAGTGGAATTGCTGGGTTCAATGGCATCTCTATTTGCAACTTTTTGAGAAAGCGCCATACTGCTTTCCACAGGGGTTGCACCATTTTACACTCCCACCAACAGTGAATCAGGGTTCCAGTTTCTCCACAACCTCGCCAGCATTTGTTGCTTGCTGTTCTGTTAAATTTTGCTATTTTGACTGGGGTGAAATGATATCTCATAGTTGTTTTAATTTGCATTCAAGATGTATTTGAATATTAATTTTTTCTTATTAGTTGAGCGCTTAACTGTTCATGCCACCCAGAGACTCTTGATGTGCCTGTTTTGTTCAATCCTGTATCCCCAGAATCTGAAACAAGTGTATATATACATACACATATACATGTGTGTATATGTAAATACATATATATAAAATAAATGTATGTAAATATACATGTATATTTATATATATGTGTGTATAAATATATATATTTAAATCAATAAATGAACACTGGCTACTGTAGATTGAGAGCATAATTCCACCTTTGGCAAGTACTTGATTGGAATTACTAAAAGAAAAGATCTGCCCTGGACATAAGCCCAGGTTTGTTATCTGCCCTAGTTTGTTATAAGTAGAATCTGGCAATGGCTATTGGGGCTTGATCAAGGGGAAAGATTAAATACAACCCCGTACTCTGAGAAGAATTGCATTTGAAATGATTTGTAGACCCACCTTGGACTTATAATTGAAGACATTCACATTTGAAAGAAGAGATGGCAGAAAAAGAGAGAATGAAAAATAAAAAAGGAAGTGACTGCCTTTTGAAAACTCAAACAAGTTGTATGGCTTCTAAGGCAGGGTAAATTTGGTGGCCATCAACGTCCACTTCCAGGAGTTGGAGTTGGAGGGAGCCAGCAAGTATGCTTACTCATAGTGATGACCTGGATCCACTGGAGTGGAAGAGAGTGGAACACAAAACTAGGGAAACTGGCTAAGTTTGAGTGTGTTCCTTTAGCACTGTCCACCTAGCATGCACAGACATATGGATGAACAGGGAAAGGTTGTTGGCTTGAGGCACAGGAAGTGATGAGGACCCTGGCTTACTGACCTAGCCACATATAGCATCTAGGTCTGAGTGAAGGGACAAATGAGTCTAGAACACAGGGAGAAGAGTGTTTGCACTTCTCTGAGTTTGCAGCTGATGCTCCTTTTAACCTAGCCACAGATGACTGGGAATGAGTTGACCAGGCTCGACGGCTCGACCAAATGAAGAGAAGATGATCCATGCTGTGAACTAGAATTGATTGTTGCACCCTGGTGACTTACTCTGGACAGACTTTACTTGTGGAAACAGATGCTCCAACTTTTGAAGTTGAACAGAGAATTCTTCTGCAAAAAGGGACATGCTTGTTCCCTCAGAGTACTGCTTTGATAGGGATGGACAAACCAGAAATTGGTTCTTTATAATGGGGATATTAAGGAATGGATGTAGTTGGTGGACATACCAACATTCATGAATGTAGTGATTAGTAAGATAATTATAAGAGAGTAAAACCCCATCATACACATGAATGAAATATAATGTAAATGAAAACTGGAACGTGTGTGTGTGTGTGTGTGTGTGTGTGTGTGTGTGTGTATAAACACAATGTAACATGCATGAAACACAATGTATATAAGTGGAAAAAAATTAATAAAAAATCTTTTAAAATACAAACAATAAAAAACTCACAGTTTTCATGGATTGGGAGATTAAAAAATATAATTCAGTAAACACTTAAATAAGTGTCTGAGAGAATAGTTGACACATTGGTCAAGCAAATCATGAAATTGTTTTTACATAATATCTTTCAATGCTTCAATTATCTTTCAATGTTTCTACATAATATCTTTCAATGTTAGAACTAGTTACCTGAGAAACACTGAGATGAAGGACATCAAAGGCTCAGATTACTCAAAACCCATGCATTTCAAGAATTAATTGAGTAGGAGGGAGGCCCAGATGCCATCACTGACTCTAAGAAAAAGGAATGGAGGTAAAAGGCCCCTCCTTCTCTTCTGAACTTGTGCAGAGATGTAACAGATCTCTACATTTCTTATTTAAAAGTTTTCCAAGTTAATTTTTCTCTAGTCTCCAACCTATTTTTATATTTTCCCTATACTATTGTGATGTCTTCTTCCATACTGATGATTGACATCATCAAACTATCCTTGATACTGTTTTCAGATCTTCAGTCATTGTTGGGAGGAACTGAGAAATTTTCTTTCCCACAATGTTCCAGAGCAAGCTGTCACATGTTAAATCTGGATTTCAAGGAGGTTGGACCATATCAGATCCCAGTCTAATTCATCATTCATTGAGTGAGTCATCAAGATATTTTCTAACTGTAAGAATGTAAAACTTTGTTGCCGTCTTGTTGCCAGACAATTGTGGTTTTGAGACCTTTATTTTCAGTTGTAAAACAAATTGCATGTCGAAGTTTATTCAAGTAAGTATGGAATATGCTTCTATTAAAAAATGACACTTGGAGATCTACTGAAATAGGAGCCCCTTGCATGACTCAAAAAGGAGTTCAACAAGTAGGATTTCTCCATTAATGAAGGACAATCTCTATACCCAAGACTTTGAGGCTGTTTCTAATTATTATGAACATCACCCAGTATAAGAAATGAACTTCAGAACAAAAAATAAGGAAGGAAATTGGCTGAACAATGGATAAGGATGCCAGAAGAAGAATCAATGCCTTGGAGTTGTGGTGTTGGAGAAGAGTTCTGGATATCCCATAGACTGCCAAAGAGCAATCTGTCTTTGAGGAAGTGCAACTAGGCCACCCCTTAGAGTCAAAGATGGTGAAACTTTGTCTCACGTATTTTGAAAATCTTGTTAGGTGGTGCTATTTTCTGGAAAAGGAAATCATTCTTGGAAAATTGGAGGATCAGCAAAAGAGAAGAAACCCGCCATGAGATGGATTGACACAACAATGAGCTCCAAGTGTGTTAGAGATTATAAGGATGGCACAGGATAGGTAAAGGTTCAGACACATTGTTAAAAGAATCACTGTAAGTCATACTCAACATTCGATAGTGCCTAACAACAGAACAACAACAACAAAGGCAAAGTCAAGCTGAGGTCACAGGGCACATGTCATCAGATATTGTTACTCACTTGAGACATTTGAACATATAAGTTTAAAATAGTTTCTGGATTTGGGGATAAAAGTAGAGAGTGCATTGATCTTGTATGAGAAAATCTAAGTTATAAGGTACAATATATTCTTAAATGTATCTATGAGTCTAGACTTAAATATATGATTAATAAAGATAGGGGAGAAATTGCTAGGGTAGGAAAATACAAGTGGGAAGAAGAAAATACTGGAGAATCACTATTTCCTTAAATATATGTATTAATCCCTTTTCAGATGCAACTCAAAGTGGGGAGTTACAGCTGTGAAGGGGAGTACATGATTATTATTTTAAATGTATTTATATTAAATTATTACTGAAAATGGAAAATCAAAGTAGGAATTTGTAGCTGGGAGGTGAGGCAATAAGAATTTAGTTCTTATCCTTTGAAATGAATGTGTTAAATGGGTCAAAGGGGGGGGGGTCTCCTCTGCAGCTGGAAGTGGGAGGACTGCCAGAGAATGCTAGTTTGTCTGCTTGTCACTTTAAAATATGCTTCTTCCCTCTTTGTTTTGGATCATCCTTCAAAATAGAGAACTATTATTAAAATGAGAGAAAAAAATCAATCAGCTTCCTTGCTAGGCTAGTTTGATATCTCAGCTTTAAGAAATGCCATGGATTTTGCAACTGAATCTCTTTTTTTAATTTCTCTAGGGGAAGAAGTATCAACATTCTTGACATTCTTTGTATGTGAGACATGAATTAGGTTAGAGACTCATCATATCCCATGTTATTTTCTGTATACTAAAACCTAGTAAACTGTAGGATGGGCAGATGAATGGATGAATGAGTGGATGAATGCATGATCACAGATAGTTGTACTGATGAGTGGATATACAGATTGATAGATGGAAGGATGAATGAATATATCCTCTGAAACTAAGTATGCATTTTTTAAACACCCCTTAGGTAGCATCTAGAAATATGCTACATTTGGGGAAGTCTTAGAAACAATGCAAGGATGAAGCAATGTGTACAATAACTCAGGTATGCCTATTTGTAAAGGCAAAGGAGAACCAAACAAAAACAAGTTAAGAAGAGGATGATAAGAAAGCGGCTTGTGGATTCAACTGGAAAGAACATCTCCACTCAGCCTCCAGTTATTCAGCATTCTGAGGAAACATTGAATCATGTCTTTTGTTAATTAGGGAAAGCATTGATTTTTTTTTTCTTCAGTCTGACAGATTTGATTCCACTACGTGTTTTCTATGTGACTTATAGCGAGTAGCTTCACTATTCTAAATCTTGAGTTATTTATATGTAAAATTGTTATTATAATAATAGTCTTATAACATAGTTAGGAAAATTAAGCCAGGTGGTATTAGTAAAATAAGGATACAGTGTGTGCAAATAATTTGCTCTGGACTGGTAACAGAAAGATTAACACTTCACAGAAGAAAAGTCCTGGTGATCAGCTTCCATAAACAATCATACCAGAACTCCAGGCCAAGAAGTACAGAAGACACAGGCTTCTCACCTTTAAGACAGCTACCTGCTTTTGCTGCTGAGACTACTCTCCCAGTCCCAGCACATGGATGTGCAGGTCTTGGGCTTCCAGCAGACGCCTACAATCCAATGCTGCCATTGCTAGTGAGTCTTTCCCATTACCTTCAACCCCATGTCCAGAAGTGTGGAGGTTCCAAGGCTTTCTGTCTTGAGGTCAGCCTGCTACCTTTTGTGTTAAGCTTGCATTTACTACCCCAGCTCAAGAGCATGCCAGTGACAGGTCTCCCATTAAAGCCAAAAGGCCAATGTTGATGCAGCTGAGACCTGGTGAGAAAGTCCCCCTCAGAAAACTAATATCATAACGATAAGGAGCTGGCAACTACTCACCACAGAGATATCACAGAAGCTACCCCATACACACACAAAATCCTCATCATGTCAAGGAAACAGAAATCAGGTTTGAACATTATAAAAAAACAAAGCATGCCTTCTCAAAACAAAACAATACCAAAACCTACAGCAAAGGTGTTGTTGCTGTTATGTGCCATTGAGGTGCCTGTGACTCATAGATACCCTATGTACAGCACCCCTGAACCCTTCCCTGCCCCGAGCCAGTCTCTCTAATTTTGACACACCAACTGTATCAATCCATCTCATCTGGGGTCTTCCTCTCCTGCATTGTCCCTCCACCCTTCCAAGCACGATGTTTTTCTCTAAAGACAGGTTTCTCCTGGCCACGTGCCCAAAATATGTGAGATGGAGCTTTATAATCCTAACCTCCAAGGAGAGACTTGGTTTTACCCTCTTCAAGACAGACTATTTGCTTTCTTGGCAGTCCATGAAATGTTCAAGACTCTTCTCCAGCATCACAACTCGCATCTATTCTTCTTCTGTCACCTTAGACATTATCCAATTCTCTGAGACATAACAAGTAATTGTGAAGATCATGGCGTGGATTAGGCACACCTTCTAGACTGACACGGTTGCATTTTAGCACTTTGGAGAGGTCCTTGACAGCAGATTTTTCCCAATGCAGTATGTCTTTTGATGTCCTGACTGCTGGTGCCAAAATTTTTATTGTGGAGCCAAGCAAGCTGTAAATTCTAACAATCACAATCTCTTCTCCATTTATCATGGTGCTACCAATTGGCCCAGTGGTGAGAATCTTCGCCTTCTTGATATTGAAATTCAATCCATATTGAAGACCACAATCCTTGACCTTTTGCAGCAAGTGCTTCAGGTCCTCCTCATTAACAGCAAGAAAGATTGTGTCATCTGCATATCATAGGCTATTGATGAATCTTCCTCCAATCTTGAGGTCACATTCCTTCTCATAAAGCCCTATTTCCCGAATGATCTGTTCTGCATACAGACTGAAAAGGTATGAAGACATGATACATCCCTCATGCACTCCTTTCCTGATTTTGAACCATGAAATGTTTTCTTGCTTTGTTCTGAGGACTGCTTCCTGGTCCAAGTATAGGTTTCATATAAGCACAATCAAGTTTTCTGGGATTCTCAATGGTTTCTCATGCTGTTGTGTATCTCTTGTTTAGGAGGATGTAACTCCAAATACAATTACTAACTTCAGGGAAAGACTTTTGCTTGAGACAGTACTGAGGAAAGATTATTTTCATAGAGCTACAGAGCAGAATGAGAACCTAGTAAAAACCTCAGACACAGGAAGGCAGAAGAAATACACTTTTATGAAATGTCAAGAATTGGTACTAAAGAAGTTGCAAATGATGTAAACCATTAGTAAAGAGATATAAGAATTTTTTTAAATCAATAAAAAAGATAAGGTACAATGAATGCAGTCCTAGAAACAATAGAAAAATAAGAAATGCAAATGTGAATAAGACCAATGTTGAAAAAAAGCATCATAATAAGAACCACATGATTTTATCAACTGATGTATAACAGACTTTCGACAAAATCCAACATCCTTCCTGATTAAAATATACTGAATTAAATAGGAATAGAAAGGAATTTAATCAACATAGGAAAAAGTGTATATGCAAAACCAAGAACAACATAATTTTCAATGGAGAAAAACTAATGACATTCCCCTGGTGAATAATAAGTAGGAAATGATGCCCACTATCACTACTCCTATTCAATATTGTATTGGAAGAACTTACTAGCGCAATAACAGAAGAGAAGGAAATAAAAGGCATTCAAATTGGCAAAAAGGTGGTGAACTGTCACTGTAAGCAAATGATATAATAGTATGTACAGAGAACCCCAAAGACTCAATAAAAAACTGTTAGACTTAGTAAACCAACTTAGTAGAGTGGCAGGATATAAGATCAACATACAAAAAAATAAGTTTGATTTCTCTATAGCAACCAAGAAAGCATGGAAAAGGCAACTACAAAACAATACCATTTACAATAGTCAACCACAAAATTAAATACTTGGGAATAAATCTAGTTAGAGACACAAAAGACCTTTATGAGGCAAATTTCAGAGCACTACTACAGGAAAGAATAATAAATCTAATTAAATGGAAAAATATCCCCTGTTCATGGGTAGGAAGACTAAGCATTGTGAAAATAACAATCAACTCAATGGCACATAATGACCACCACCACCAATACAGATACTAAATTAATTCTCCAAGGAAATAAAAAAGGGCAATTTCCAGTCTCGTTTAGAAATGAAAGAGACCCAGAATAAGCAAAGAAAGCTCTTCTGAAAAACAAAAATTAAGTAATAAGAGGCATCTCCCTCCCTGATCTCAAAATCTACCACAAAATCCTGTGAGCTGCAGTGCTACTGCTGTGGAGGCCAAAGAAGTACAACAGACATGGCCTTGTGCTACCCCATGGCCGTGGGCTTCAACACGGCCCACAAAGTAACCAAGAATGTGAGCAAGCAAAGACACAGCCACTGCCACAGTGGCCACCTCACCAAGCACACCCAGCTCATGTGGGACATGATCCGAGAGGTGTGTGGTTTTGTGCCAACAAGTAATGCCCCATTAAATTGCTCAAGATCTCCAAGGGCAAGTAGGCCCTCAAGTTCATCAAGAAAAGAGTAGGGACACACATCCATGAAAAAAAAAATAGCAAGAAAATTCAGCAACTTCTTTGTGGCCATGAAGAAGGTGGCTACTAAGAAGGACTGAGCATACCCCACTGTCCCTCCAAATTCCTCAGTCATCTAATGTAATAAACAACAATAACAACAAATAAAGCAAAACAAAAAACAAAACCTACTTTCTGCCATGATAATTAAAACAGCATGGCACTGGTACAATGACAGACCCATAAATCAAAAATAGGGAACTCAGAAATTAACCCATCTCCCTATTATCAATTGATATTAAACAAGGAAATAAAACACAGTAAGTGGGGAAATGAGAGCCTCTTCAATAAATGGTGCTAGCAAAATTGGACAGCTACATGCAGAAAATTGAAACAGGATTCACATCTCAAACCATACACAAAATAAAATTAAAAGTGAATCAGTGACCTAGGGTTAAAACCTAAAACCATAAAGGTCATAAGAGACAAGATGGGAAATAATTTAGAAGCCCTATTTTACACCATAAGCAGACTTGCAGATACAACTAAAAATGCACAACTAAGAAAGGATAAAATTGATGAATGGGACATTCTTAAAATCAAATCCCTGAATGCATCATAAACTTTCTCCAAAAGGATGAAAAGAAATAAAAAACATTTGACATTTCACACAATGGTCTCATAACTAAAGTTTACAGAATACTGGAAAGCCCCACAAGAAAACGACTAACAACCTAATCAGAAAACAGGCAAAAGACATGAAAATACTCTTCACAAGAGAGGACATTCAGGTGATTAAGAAATTCAGATGATTTAACATTAAGAAATGTTGAAAATTATTAGCAATTAGAGAGATGTAAATCAAAACAACGAGATACTATCTTATCCCAGCAGCTGTAGCAAACAGTAAATATTGGAGATGATTGGAACTCTTATGCCCTGTTGGTGGAACAGTAAAATAGCACAACTGACATGGAAGGCGGCTTGGCAATTTTTTCCAAAAAATTAAACACAGAAATCACATACGACCCAGCTATTCCATTCCTAGGAGTATATTCTAAGAACATCGTAACTGAGACATGAGTGGAGAAATATGCACCTATATTCATAGTGATGTTAGTCACAATTGCAAATAAAATTTTTCAACTACAATGAATAGCTTGTAATCAAAGATAAATATCTAAAGAAAGAAGACACTGTACGTAGTAAGTGAAAAAATATCCACAGGCACTTCAAGCATTAGAATTATCAGATAAAATTATACAACATCCATACTTAAAAATATGCTTGAAAAACATTGTATTCAATCTTTGTAAACAAATCCATATAATTAAAAAATATGCTTGAAAATGCATGTGGTTAATAAGAAATCTAGGCAGAGAAGAAGGGCAGCACAACGGGCCTTGAAAATCCCCACCCACCCCACAGGTAAACGTGAAGGCCCCAAGGCTGTGCAGGACGTGTAGAGAGGGCAGAAAGAAATCTTCACAGAGGAGAAGCAGGACGGCACAACGGGCCTTGAAAATCTCCACCCACCCCACAAAAGAAATAGCACAGGAAATTTCTTTTCAAAACTATTTTAGAAAAATAAAGAAATAAAACTATATTAGAACTTCTGGAACTAAGAAAAAAACGAGATAACCAATATTATAAAATAGATTGTGTCATAAAATGTCATCGTGAAAACCGAAGACAACCTGAACACGTCGGGAAATTTTGAAGACTTGGCACAGTATTTAATAACATTCGAAACAATTTTTTACGTATATTTTAATTCTTTTTTCCTTTCCCTCCATTTAAAAGTTATTATTATTATTAATTTTAATGAAAATTTACAGAG
>NW_006400032.1:406474-452225 GCF_000299155.1 Elephantulus edwardii | reverse complement strand
CCAAGCATGATGTCCCTCTCCAAGGACCTGTCCCTCCTTACAACATGTCCAAAGTATGTCAGATGAAGCCCCAGAATCCTTACCTCCAAGGAGTAGCCTGGTTTAACCCTCTCCAGGATGACTCTGTTTGTTTTCTTGGCAGTCCAGGGTACATTCAATACTGCTCTCCAACACCACAGCTCAAAGGTGTTATACATAATTTTTTATCCCATCTTTCTCAGTCTTCCCCCAACCCTGATGTCAGTCCCATTTTACAACAGTGGAACTATGCAGTATTTGTCCTTTTGGGACTGATATATTTCACTCAGCGTAATGTCCCCCAGGGTCACCCATTTTGTATAATATTTCATGAGTTCCTTGTTTTTCAATGCAGCATAATATTCCATTGTGTGAATATACCACAGCTTCTCTATCCATTAGTTTGTTGGTGGGCATTTATGTTGTTTCCAACTCTTAGCTATTGTGAACAAAGCAGCAATAAGCATGGGTGTGCAAATATCTGCTTGGGTAGCAGTTATGGTTTCTTTGGGGTATATTCTCAGTAGTGGAATTGCTGGGTCAAATGGTATTCTATTTCCAACTTTTTGAGAAAGCATCATACAGCCTTCCATAGTGGCTGCACCATTTTACACTCTCACCAGCAATAAATAAGGGTTCCAGTTGCTCCACAACCTCACCAGCGTTTGATGTTTAATGTTCTGTTAAATTTTGCTATTCTTACTGGGGTGAGATAATATCTCATAGTTGTTTTGATTTGCATTTCTCTTAGTGCTAGGAATTTTGAACATTTCTTCATGTGTTTGTCATCTGAATGCCTTCTTTGGTGGAGTGCCTGTTCATATCCTGTGCCCATTTTTCAATTGGATTATTCTCCTTGATCTTGTTGTAGTGCTCGAGAATTTTATAAATTCTAGGTATAAGTCCCTTATCTGGCATGTCATTACTAAATACTTTTCCCCTGTCTGTGGCTTCCCTTTTTACCCTGTTGGAGAAGTTTTTGGATGTGCATAAGGATTTTTATTCTTAGAAGGTCCCGTTCATCTATTTTATCTTCTCCTGGTTGTAGATTTTCCAGATTGCTTGGAAGACTGTTTATGTTGTATATTAGGACTTATAGAGTTCTTCCAAGCTTTTCTTTAATGAAGTTTATAATCCTTGGTTTTAGCCCAGGCCCATGATCCACTTTGAGTTGGTTTTTGTGTATGGTGTGACGTTTGGATCTTGCTTGAGTTTTCTGCAGATTACTCGAATTTTGTATTTTTAGTTTCTGTTAAAACTAGTAATAGAGAGTCAGTTCACACAAAGAAATAATCAGTTTTTGCTGAGTAGTAGCTTTTGGCTTAAGATACTTTCCAGTTTGCTAGTCAAACTCAAATATTTTGCCATTGAGTCTGAACTGACCAATAGCTGCTCTGCTACTGAGTTTACAAACTTGTAAATCACATGGGAGGATATTACCTATCTTTCTACCTTGGGATGGTGCGTTTGAATTGCCAGAGAGGCACATTAGGCACCATAAATTTCTACCTATCACTTAGATATAATTCTCATTTTTCAGGAGTTGCCAAAATTCTTCTGTAATGGACAATACAGTAACTATTTCAGGTACTATATAAAAGACTCTCAATGCAATGGATTGATTCAGTGACTGGGGTAACGGAGGTGGGTGTGTCAGAGACAATAAGATTGGCACAGGATAGAGCAGGTTTTAGAGCTGTTGTACATGGGTCGTTATGAGTCACAGGTGACTCTATGGCCCATAACAACAACACATAGGCCATGCTGGTTTTGTTGCAATTATTTAAAGATGCCAGTCTAGCATTAAAGCTTACAGTACACAATGCACAAATAAATAAACGAGGAGAACTCTCTCTTGTTCAGTGTGTGTGTGTGTGTGTGTGTGTGTGTGTGTGTGTGTGTGTGTGAGAGAGAGAGAGAGAGAGAGAGAGAGAAGCAGAGGATCATTTTTAAAATAAAACACAATATCTGTGAATGGAAATGAAAGATTGTGTACAACACAACGTATGTGAATGAAACACAATATATATGGATGAGTGTATGCAAACCAGTGAAAGTACATTTTAAAAAATGGGCAAGATCATAATACTGGCTTACTTTACTCATTTGTGCTATTTGTCAGGCCACCATAGGCCTTGGTATTTGTGTCATCAAATCTAAATTATATTGCTACAATTCCTTCCAGCTCTATAAATTTATGATCTGATAACAATTATCAATGTAGCCAGCACTCCTCAGAACAATGTCTTCCAATTTCATCCATCTACCAAACCCTCTTATAAAATGTATTTGCAATGAATAAGTCATTGATTTTACAAAATTCAGTCATTCTATCTCCAGCTTCATTCCTGTCACCAAGCCCATGTTTTCCGACCACCGATTCTTCTTCACTATTCCCAACTTTTGCATTCCAGTCACCCATTATTATCAATGCATCTTGATTGCATGCTCGATCTATCTCCGACTGTAAAAGTTGGTAGAAATCATCTATTTCTTCTTCTTTGGCTCTGGTTGTTGGTGCATATATCTGAATGATAGTGGTATTTACTGGACTTCCTTGTAAGCGTATAGATATGATCCTGTCACTCATGATGTTGTACTTCAAGATGGATCTAGAAATAACTTTTTTTACTATAAAGGCAACCCCGTTTTTCCTTGTCTTTTCATCTCCAGAGTAATATATCATATGGTCATCAGATTCAAAATGCCCCATGCCAGTCCATCTCATCTCTCCAATGCCTAATATGTCAATATTTATGCGTTCCATTTCTTTCTTAACAATTTATAATTTTCCTTTATTCATGGCTCTCACATTCCATGTACCAATCACTAGGGTCTGCTTACAGCTGTTCCTCCTCCCTTGTGTTTCCATACTTGATGGTTCTACCTAGGTTGCCCTTTTTGTTAATCTGCGTGTGTTCTGTTGTGCATAGGGTTTTCAGAGGCCTGCTATTTCAGAAGTGGGTGGCTGAAACTGAGGAGGACCTCATGCACTTGCTGCGAAGGGTCAAGGACTGCAGCCTTCAGTATGGACTGAGGCTCAATGTCAAGAAGACAAAGATTCTCGCCACTGGACCAATTGGCAGCGTCAGGATGGATGATGAAGAGATTGAGAGTGTTCACAGCTTCATTTTGCTCGGCTCCACAGTCAACACTCTTGGTACCAGCAGTCATGAAATCAAAAAGTGTATCGCGATGGGAAAGTCTGCCGTTAGGGACCTCTCAAAGGTACTCAGGAGCAACAGTGTCTCTCTGGAGACTAAGGTGCGCCTGATACAGGTCATGGTATTTGCAATCGCTTGTTATGCATCAGAGAGTTGGACAATGACTAGGGAGGACAGAAGGAGAGTGGATGCTTTTGAGCTGTGGTGCTGGAGAAGGGTACTGAATGTACCCTGGACTGCCAGGAAAACAAACAGATTCATCTTGGAGAGGATTAAACCAGGCTGCTCCTTGGGGCCAGGGATTCTGGGGCTTCATCTGACATACTTTGGACATGTTGCCAGGAGGGACGGGTCCTTGGAGAGGGACATCATGCTTGGGAGGGTGGAGGGACAGCGCAGGAGGGGAAGACCCTCTATGAGATGGATTGATTCGGTGACTGGGGTAATCGGGATGGGTGTGTCAGAGGCGGTGCGGTTGGCGCAGGATAGAGCAGGGTTTAGAGCTGTTGTGCATAGGGTCGCTATGAGTCGGAAACGACTCGATGGCACATAACAACAACAACAACACCAAACCCCCCATAAAGTAGTGTGTTTTCACTACATTATATATAATAAATATATATGACCAGCCACTTGGGACAAATAGCATATCCCTATGTAAAGATGTGAATAATAAGGATAGCAATGCTTTGTTACTCTACCTTCATTTCACCACCTACTATCTAGATTTTACATGGGTTTTTGTTTACCAAGTATAAACCAGAGAAAAAAATGAACAGTTGAGTAAACTAGTACTACTCAGGTGTTTTGAATGACAAGTAGTTGAAAGACATATCAAGACCCACAACGATAAACAGGCTTATTTTGTAGGTTAAAGCCACTTGCCAATCTAAAATTTGATCATTGGCAGTATTTTGATTTGGTTGGCTTTGTCCTGTGTTTGCCCTTTTCTTTGACTTAAATCATAGTGAAATATTTTTTATTGTATTTTTAAACAAAATTATATTCTCAATGAAAATTAACAGAGAGAAGAAATAAATAATAGCCTATAATTATTTTCCCCTGATCTCACTGCAATAGCACTATTATAAAAAACTAAAAAAGGTTTATATAAGTTTAGAATCAATCTTGGATGCTTATCAGGGATGGGAAAACAAGATGCAAATGAGATGGATGAAGGGAAACACATTGCACAATAAATGGATGAGCTGTACAATAACCAAAGAAATGGTAGACACAGAGGTAAGGAAGGACACAAAGAAATCAGAGGTATGGGGATGAAGAAGGGAAGGTGAGATTTCATTGTGGGGTTGAAATTAAAGCTATTGAACAAAATGTATATGTAGGGTTGAACTAATAATTAATTGGTCTTTTAACTTTAATTCCAACAATAAAAAATTTAAAAGATAGACCATATAAAAAATGTTTATTTCTTTTATTTAAAAAATCCTGAAATATCAGTTTTTTAAATAAATGGAAAAACTCTAGTTATTTCACATTTTTTTTAAAAAAATTCTGAAATACCACTGAAAAAGAAAATAGAAAAATTCTGGTTATCATAAAGACTGACTAGGAAAAAAAAACCCTAATAACTGTTTGAAAATGCTTTGGAAAACTGTGAGAAATTAATTATACATACATAATTAATAAATGTTTTTAGAAATTCAGTATCAATAAATTCTAGACTCTTCTAGTGAGATAAAAAAAATTATAAGACCTTAATATGCTGTAACATATAGTATCTTTGTTCTTATTCAATATAGTTCATTCAAAGCTAAATGCCCAGTAATAGGATTTTTCAATGCAAAACATAAGCTTTTTGTAATAATAGACCATGGTTGTCATGGTTTCTCAACATCTCCTGTGTTCCTGAGTGAGATACTGAGTGTAATGTGTTTCTCAATACTTATGCATGTCCTTCACAATTCTCTGTGAGGTCAGTGCTATCTCTCCATCCTCTGTCGTGCTGGGCCTCCTACAGCTTATTGGAATTCCTAGTAACTCCACCAACTTGACCAAAAGCACCATCTTCATTGTCTTCACTCTTCTTGATGCAATAGTGGAGTATCAGAACTCTTGAAAATTGACTTTTCTAGCCATTGTGTTAGCCCCTTTTGGGAGGGCATGGATTTCAACTACCTTAACTGTGGACACATGGCCTTGCAAATCATCAACAGCTGTGCAACCAATATAAGAGATTGCTTTGCTTTCCACACCGTGAAAGATGGTGGTAGAGAAACATGGGGAAGAGATTATGGAGCTGCTTTGAGATAAATTTTGGAGATGAAGCCACAGTTAAAGATTTTGCTGCTTGGATGATTGAAGGAAAAGTTGACTTATAACTGCTCTAAGATAAAGTATGCTGGATGAATGTGGAAACCAGAGGCTTCATGCATTGGTACTGCTGAACTGAAATCTTGACTTTCACTAATTGAGGGTTGTGTTTTGCTATTAATCTGGCTTGAGACTGCTGGGCTAAAATGTGTTATATTCTTTGTCTTCCCCACTCCCTAACCTATCTTCCTAATAAACTCCACAACTGTGATCTGTGAGTCAATTTGTAATGAACCCAATGATGGGTAGAAAACGGTGCAGGAATGTTGAGTGGTATGTCTGAAAATGAAGCTATTTGTTTGTATACTGGATGTTATTAATGAGGCAAGTTCCCCTATATGAAGTAGGTAGAAGTCAGACTCATCTACCCTCACATTGTATCAGCCCCTTTAACAAAAGGAGATCTCAACAATTTGCAAGAAGATGAGAAAACTCTTCTCATATACATAAAAAGAAGCCTAAAGTTTATCTCACTAATTTGATAGCACTGATAACAAATGTTCCCCTATCCATTTTTAAAACTCTGAATAAATAAATGGAAACCAGTGTTTTCTCTTAAAGTTATGGTATATAGCTTGAACACAAGATAACAAAGAAAGTTTTTTTTATTTTCATCTATAACTCATATATTTTGTCTTATAACATTAATTATAATTGTACAATGTCATTATTTCTAACACTTTCATAGCAAGAAAAATAGAGAACTTTATTAAAGCAAAAAAGCACCCTGAGATTGTACACAGCTTTAGTTTGCTTGGCTCCACAGTCAACAGTCTTGGCACCAGCAACCAGGAAATTAAAAGGCACATTGCCATGGGAAAGTCTGCTGTTAGGGACCTCTCCAAAGTACCGAAGAGCAATGGTGTCTCTCTGGAGACTAAGGTGCATCTGATACAGGCCATGGTCTTCGCAATCACTTGTTATGCATCAGAGAATTGGACAATGACCAAGGAGGATAGAAGGAGAATTGATGCCTTTGAGCTGTGGTGCTGGAGAAGAGTATTGAGAATACCATGGACTGCTAGGAAAACAAACAGATTCATCCTGGAAAGGGTTAAACCGGGTGGCTCCTTGGAGGCAAGGATTCTGAGGCTCCGTCTAACATACTTTGGACATGTTGTGAGGAGAGACAGGTCCTTGGAGAAGGACATCATGCTTGGGAGGGTGGAGGGACAGCGCAGGAGAGGAAGGCCCTCTATGAGGTGGATTGATTCAATGACTGGGGTTATCGGGATGGGTGTGTCAGAGGCAGTGCGATTGGCACAGGACAGAGCGGAGTTTAGGGCTGTTGTACATAGGGTCGCTATGAGTCGCAAGCGACTCGACGGCACGTAACAACAACAACGATTAGGGCTCCTGGACGTTACCAGGCCCTATTCATTAGTAAAGAAAGGACACACAACACACACAGAGAAGTAGAGATTAATTGACTTCTTTATACTGAACTATTTCTCTTTCACTGAACTAAACTCTACTTGATCATAGTTTTAGTAATTTAGTCTTTCTTTTAACATATAAGTTTACTTAACTATCCTTTTGGCATGCTATCAGGGTTATGCAACTTCATAAAGTGAATTAGAAGCTTCGCCTTTTTTCTTTTTTTACAAAAGTACCAAGGCTCTTATCTCTTCTCTCCCTTTTGTGCTCAGGGAATAAAATATGGAGCCCTCTGGTGGTACAATTACTAAACTCACAAGTCAAGTCCCTTACGTAATACTCTTAGTGTTACATTTCATTTCCAGAAGCTTGGCAACTCTTAGCTTTCAAAGGGTCATTTTAAGAAAATGATTGCAGGTTTCAACATTATATAGCTCTTCATACACTTCTCTCTGCCTCTCTCTCCCTTGCTCTCTTTCTGTGTGTGCGTGTGCGTGTGTGTGTGTGTGTGTGTGTGTGTGTGTTTTCCTGGCAAAGAGGTTGAATCAGGTAGTTAAACATAATAGTACTTTTTAATTATTTTAAATTAAAGTTAGAAGCTAGAAACAAGTTCCAGTATCACTCTAGTGATTAAAGATCACTCTGGTATTCCCTAACTCACTTCAATATAAAATGGTTTCAAGTATCAAAACACATTACACAGTTATTGTGGTTTATTTGGAAATTTTACTACCTCCCATACTCATCATTTAAATCTCTTTTCTATTGGTAGATAAAACTGTTCTTCCTTATAGCACCATGTAACATGGAGCTTATAAAATGCAATAAGTTTCATGAGATAAATGATATTATCCCTTTTGTAAGCTGCCTTCCAATTCTTAGGAATCAGTCTATATATATATTTGCATAAATCCAATTGGTTTTGTGGTTGATGAGAGGTAGAAAATACTTCCCTCTGGATCTCACATTTTCCCCCTCACCACAGAAACATGAGAGAGTACAGATGTGGTCAAATTCCAACTGCCAAGTAGAATGAAGGCTTTGAGTCTCTAACAGTTCAATGTGCCAGCAGCTTCGTGAGAGATGGATGAACAGTCTCCTCCTTTTAAGATTCATAGCCTCTGGAACCTGAAGGGAGAAAAATATGACAATTGCCCAATTTGGTCTTTAACCTATTTGATCTCATTCACCTATACTTAGTATGAAATATGTTGGTTCACCTACCAGGTAAGAGATGTCCCTTTTGAAAGAGCAATTTTTCATCAAAGCTTTTCCTAGGAAATAGTATTTAGTGGAATGAAAAGTTAGTAGCGTGTTATATATAGCTAACATAAGACAACTTTGCCTAGCCATTACTTGGGTTATTTCCTCAGAGGTTAAACTGGATAGTTCTTAGATTTGTGTTTCATTTTCAGAAAACTGAAAATCTTCTCTCCTCGTCAGTTTCAGGCACACAAATTGTATTCACTCTTAAAGAAAGCCATACCTCAAGACCTCACAAAGAGGTATCTATTACCAGGAGCTCTAAGCAAAATGTTCTTTTAATTAGCTACATTTATCTTTAATCCCTGTTTTGACAGAAACTCTAACATAAACATACATTACCAATACATAAAACCCAGCTCAAAGTATGGTTAATTTTTATATTTGACAGAGTGAGCTGGAAAAAACAACTTTGACCTCTCTCTGTCTTTGTGTGAAGTCACTACCGCCTCACCTCAGAACCTTAAACAGAAACAGTGGCATCTGCAACTAAAGTACAATAATGATTCTTAAACTGCTCCTTAAAAGTGGCAATAAAAATCCTAATAAGACCTTTGGGCCTTATGTTGAAGCAGCTGCAAAATCAAGTTAAATAATTTCTGCAAGGACTACAGTAATTATAAAACTGATTAAAGTTTACCTACACTTCATTTCTAGAGGGTTTTCACCAAGGACTTAGAAACCAGATGGTTCAAGACTATGCATGATGGATATATTCCATGAAGCATGTCCGTTGTCATAGAAACAACAGAAATAACATTATCTTTACCGTCTATTCCTTCTCAAAAACCATTCCTTTAAGAGGTGCCAATTTAAGCCAAATGCAAATGGATAAGTAGGTAGCTGGTCAAAAACCTGGTGCCCGTACCAACATTTAATCTCAAAGGCTGACCAAGTTATTAAAATATCTTAGTTAATCAATTTAATTTCTACTGGAGTCTTCAACCAAAGTCTTCATAATTTTTGGAATCCTAACACTCCAGAGAGAATCAGGACTGAAGAGTCCAAGGAATTGGAGCTGGATACTGATAACGCCAGGAAGAGAAAGTGGATGGCAAGTAAACATTTTGTTGATGTTTCTGTGGAAAGTTTATTCCTGTTTCTCCCTAAAGATAACACTTGTAGCTATAAGCTGAGCTTATTATACTTTCCTCCATCTTCAGCCTCATCCATTGCAACAGTAAGGATAGTCCATATAGTGTTGTACTGCTAATCAAAAGTCTGCCTATGTCCAGTGGTTCAAATCTACCCACCTACATACAGCTCTGTGGAAGAAAGGAGGGCAGTCTCCTCCTGTTAAGATTTACAGCCTCAGGAACTTGGTTGAGAGTCACTAAAAGTCAGAACGGATTCAATGGCAATAAGTTAGCGTTTATTGAACAGTTGGTTACATGCATGACTTAAATTATGACCTTTCAACCTCATTCTCATCTACCTGTGAAGTTTGTATTTTGTTATAAAAAATGGCACTGTAGCTCAGAGATGCACTTCCCAAACTGTAATGTGCACATGAATAACCCGGGTATCTTTTGAAAATACATAGATCTAGGGGAAATAAGCAAATTTCTGCATTTCTAATAAGCCCCAGACAATGCAGCTGGATAGATCTATAGACTACACTTTGAATGTTTGAACAGCAAGGACTTTGATGGTCTAGAAACATGTCTCAAATCACTGAGCTGTTATGTAACAGAGACTAAGATGCCAGTCCATAAATTCCTGACATCAAAGCTCCAGCTCTTAATCACTATGCTTTACCATCACCCAGTTCCATCACACACAGCAGCCTCTATTTTAACTTCATCAACAAAAAGTCAATTCTTGACAATTTCTACCCCTGAGAATAACAAATATAATACTGAGATGAAACAAATACTGAAAGAATAACAAAGACAGAAAAAGTCTCAGACATACAGGGACAGATAGCATATGAGAATTCCTCTGGTGACCTAGTGGTAAAGAAGTTGTGTTGCAAACCCAAAGGCATGCAGTTCAAATTCACCAGCTGGTCTATGGGAGAGGTATGGACAATTGCCTCTCTTGTGATGTGCTGACTCTGAAAACTTGCTGGAGGGTTAGCTATCAGTTGGCTTGACAACAATAATGACTACAAACCAAGCAACATCTAGAACTATTGTTGTTGTTGTGTACCTTGGAGTTGGATCCAACCCATAGCTGACCCTCTGGCAGGTTTTCAGAGGCAGTTAATAATCGCTTTGAAGAGATTGTCCATCTTTCGCCCGCAGAGCAACTGGTGGCCTCAAACTGCATGCCTTTGGGATTGCAGCATAGCTTCTTACCACTAGGCTACCTACAACCAGAAAAAATGAAAGCATGCTTAGTTTTACTAATACCTTGAATTTAAACTTTTGCTGTTTAAAACTTTGAAAAAAAGTTTTGTGTATTTCTATGTATTTCTGTCCTTCAAAGTCATCCACTTATGTACAATAGAATGCAACATTGTCTGGTCTTGCATCATCTTCACAGTCATGACTCTATTTGAACCCTATGTCACAGTCATTCAGCCTGTCTACTTTGGTGTGGGTCTGTCCATACTTTTGCTGACCCTCTAACGTTTGGTTTGTTAGTAGATTTTTCTCTCTTCCACAACTGGGTGTCAGATGGCTGGACTTTTGTCCGTTTTATCCAGCAAGGAGCCAAGGACGGAGGGTCTACTGGGTTTATCATAGCCAACAGCATTGTTGGGTGTGTCTTTAAAATTCCATAGTTATGGGTTAAGTCTGCGGCTGGCCTGGAGGGTCCTGTGCAGTGGTTCCACTCTAGAAGTTGGTTTCTCATGTCTTGATGATGGTCACATAAGGAAGGTTTTGGGTTGTGTTTGGTTTGTGTTACTGGGTTTTTCCCTCTACAAGCGGGTATCAGCCAGCTGGACTTTTGCCATACTGAGGTAATCTGGGTTTGCTGAGATGCCGAACCTTGTGCCATTGGGGTGTCAAATGCCATAATCGCCTCCCAATGTGGACAGTGTTTGGTGGAGCTCTCAGTTGTAAAACAAGTTTGGAAGCAGGAGTGGCATCCACTTCCTAAACCACATGCCTATGGAAATTCTATGAACTTGGAGAATTGATGATAGTTAGAGAAAGGCATTAGGGGTTTTGTTCATAGAGTTGCTATGAGTCATGGTCAACTTGACAACAATCAACAACAGCAACACTTTACTAACTATAGTGTACTTCTCCAGGAATTGGTCCCCTTTTGTTGATATATCAAAAATATATGAGAGAAAAATCTCACCATTCTTGTCTCTAAAGAGCATTATTGCTGCAATCCCTTTAAGATAAATTTGTTTGTTCTCTCTGCTTTTTATGTATACTAAAAAATCTTTGCCAACACCACAATTCAAAGGCATTAATTCTTCTTTGATCTTCACTTGTTGCCCAGTTTTTACTTGCATATGTTATTGTTTGCTGCATCAAGTCTAATTTAACTCATAGCAATTCCATGACAGAGTACAACTGCCTGACAGAGTTTTCTAGACAGCAAACTTTTAAGGGAGTAGTAGACCAAACCCTTCTCTCTCAGATCACTGGTGGACTTGAACTAAGTCTTTTAGTTCACAACTGGTTTCCTAACCTTTGAATCATATGTGAATCACCAGGACTCCACTATATGCATTGTTGTTTTGTTAAGTGCCGTCGTCGAGTCATATGGCGACTCTTAGTGACCCTATGAACGAAAGTCCTCAACACTTATGCACAGTGACTTTCATCCTTTGTCCAAGTTCATAGGGTTTCCGGAGGCAAACTATTTATGAGATGTGGATGCCACTCCTGCTTCCAACTATATGCATAAGAGGTGATTAAAAATGGTATGACTTGGTGAGCTCTGGTGGCCTAGTGGCAGGAAACTGCACTGCAATCCCAGAGGTGCGAGGTTCAAATCCACCAGATGCTCTGCTGAAGAAGGAGGAACAATTGCCTCCTGTACCAGTCAGATCCAATTTGACGGTACACACATAAAAAAAAGGAAAAAAAATAAGAAAAAAAACCGGTATGACTTGTATCAGGACTGCCTTAGCCCTCAAAGTGATTTTTTTCCCTTTTAATATTTTAACAGCAGGATTGATTGGATTAAATTATCTCAAAATTCTAATATTGACTCAAATGCTAAGATCTCTGTAAGGTTACTTCCTTCTCTAGTTCCCACTTCTCTCTGGTAAAGTCACATAATTTTCTGTTTGTTTGTTTTTGTTTTTGTTTCAAGTTCACACACTTTCTTCTTCTCTTTTTTTTAAGTCCACACACTCCTAAGACTCAAGAAAACCTCTTTGTCCTGGAGACACCAAAAGATAACACTTATAAGACCAAATGAAGTGACAAATATATAAGTATTTTATCATTTTTATTTTTATGAATTCATTGCAATTAATTAGCCTTTCATATACTTAATATGTCACAGACTTTTCTATTATGAAAAAAACTACCAAAGAGAATGATGAGAGGTGGGAAAAGTCACATATTTTACACAAAAACAAATTTATAGAAAAAGAGTGATTAATTGTTAAATTATGTGTGTGAGAAGTGTCTATTTCAGACATATATCTCCTTTTTGTCATTCAAGAGGTAGTGGATCTTCCTATATTTACACCCCTTAGGGGAGATATTTCATAGAAAGAACAAAGCATTCTACCCTAGGCTTATTATTGTTGCTACATGCTCTTGAGTCAAAATTGCTCATTGCTGACCCTCCAGCAGGTTTTGAGTCAGTAAATTGCACCAGAGAAGAGTGGTATACCAGAGGAGCAGCTGGTAGATTTGGACCACTTGTCTTTGAGTTGTCAGTGCAACTCCTTACCTACCAGGCCATCAGAACTCTTCTTTGGCTTATTTGTTCTAAACTAATTTATATTTGTAAATTCAGAGTAAATACAATAGTACTAATAAACATGGCTTTAAATTGACATAATTAAGCATTTGAAAGAGACTTTTCTTACATTCAGGCTTTTAGTTTAAGTACCCCAGGTCAATTCTAAAAAATGTAGAACATCTAAAATATGGTTGGGGGTAAAGATAAAGGGATGATGATGCAATGTTACCCAACCATTCAAGGAAAAGAGGGCTCCAGAACCTTATGGAAGAGCTTAGGAGCACCCCTACCCTGAGGTGAACTTCAGAGAAGTCTGATGGGATAACTGAGCAGAGGCGGTGGAGGGTCGGGGGTGGGGGTGGAATTCTTTTCAGCTGCATCCCAGAGCATAATCTGGAAGACTTCAAGTCATATAGAGAATCTCTGCCTCCAATATGGTCCCTAAGCAGTAAGAGGTAGAGATGAAAGAAAGTTTCAAGGGAACGTAGATTTCAAAGGATCCCAGCATTCCTAAAATGCTATGGGGAATGCTCCCATGTCCCCAGGGGCATGAATATATTAGGGAGAAGATACTAAAACAAAGTATGTTCTTTACTCAGAAAATCCCTTCACAAAAATAGAAAAAAAGAAGTTTTATTACTTAATAAACATTGACTCAGAATATAATGTACCACAGATAATTCAGTAAAGAGATTACAAAGACTTCAAGAAATCGGAACCTTTTATATAACTAAGTGGATATAACCTATTTCACTCACATTTTCAAGACAAAATTACCAAATTTCTGGTATTCTTATATTCTTATGGCCCTTTCCTTCCAGGAAACTGGGATGTAGGGGGTGTAATCTTTGAAGACCATGTTTCAAAAGAAATGCTTCACAGGTCCTTGAGGAAACATCTTTGATTTAAATGCTTTTAAAAAACTAGAGAAAGAATTATGAGCGATCTAAAATAAATTCAGAGGAGGAAAGAGGAGAGCCTCTTCATTTCTTTCCAACAGAGAGGATAAAAATTTCTTAGTCTACTTATTTAATTTGTATGATGAGAAAGTACTCTAAGAAACTGGACTATCTTAAGAAAATGGAGCCTCAAGGCTTCAGGAAGATGTATCAACAACCTGTGCAAATTATTCAACCTGACCTGCTGAAAGTGAAGAGAACTTGAAATCTTTAATGAAGAATGTCAAAGACTGCAGCCTTCAGTATGAATTACACCTGAACATCAAGAAAACAAGAATATTCATACTTGGATTAATAAGTAATGTCGTGATAAATAGAAAAAAGAATGAAGTTGTGAAGAATTTCACTTTACTTGGATCCATAATTGACATGTATAGAAGCAGCAGTCAAGACATTAAAAGGCACATTGCACTGGGCAAATCTCCTGTTAAGGACCTCCTTAAAGATATAGAAAGCAATGCTATTGTTGTTGTTGTTGTTATTGCTATATACGATTGTGATTGAACTGACTCATAGCTGACTGTTTGGTGGATTTTCAGAGGCAGTTAATCACAGGGTATTTGAAAGATTAAGATGCATCTCATCCAGGCCATAGTATTTTCTATTGTTTCGTAAGTACGTGAGAGTTGGACAATGAATAAGGAAAATCAAAGAACTGATGTAGAGTTGCGGCTTTGGTGAAAAATATTGAATGTATCGTGTATTGCAGAAAAACAAAACAAAGCACCAAACCAAACCAAACCAAACCAAAACAAAACAAAACAAAAACCTGTGTTCGTAGAAGGACCACATTCGAAGTGATCCTTAGAGACAAAGATGGTGAGACTTTGTCTCACATACTCAGGGCATGTTGTCAGGAGAGGACAAACTTGGCAAAGGACATCACACTTGGAAGCGTGGAGGGTGAGAGAAAGCGAGGAAGGCCCTCAAAATGATGGATTGACACAGTTCAATTGCAACAGTGGGCTTGAGCATGGTGGGGACTATGAGGTTGACACAGGATTGAGAGAGATTTCTACCATTCATGGGGTCGCTAAAACAACAACATTCTCAATTTGTATTTGTTATTACACATACAAATGGCTGGTGGACTGAGGCTTAAAAAGAGAGAGAGCAACCAAGTCCAAGGAACACTTATGAAAGTACTGACACCAGCAGGGCAAAGTGTTAAATTAGACAGCAGCGCCTACGGCTTGATGGGATTAATGGCACCTCCAAAGAGGCCAAAAAGCATGCAAAATGGTCAGGGACACGTGCCAACTACCCTATACAACTCCTTCTTTTTTTGTAATATGTGATCTATGTCCTCCCATACAGGACAAAGAGAAATATATAGAAAGAAGTCATAATCCTGATTTTGACTAATTAAATACCACCCTTTTACTTGTAGGAGTCCCAGAGTGATCAAATGGATAAGCATTCTACCATGAAGTAAAAAGTTTGTGGTAGTCCTAGTCTACTAAGGGAAGGTCTAATAATACATTTCCATTATTGAATCAACTCAAACATAACTTTGTTTTATATTTTCACCATCAAGGAATTAAGTGTTCAACTAAAAGTTAATGAATTTTCCGGAACTGATGAAATTAAGTTTTTTACCACCATGTCAGGATGGATTTTTTAAATCTGGATTCACTTTATAGAAAGACAAAAACTCCACCTCTTTTTGTATACTTGACTTCATGCTTCAGTTAAAATTCATACTCATTTCACAAGTTTCAGAAAATGTGGACTTCCTCTTAGTCTGCTGTGACTTGTTTATATCTCATATTTTGTTATTTTAAATTATCCTGATTCCTCCATTTGTAATGTGATGAGTCATAAACTTGAAAGGAGATTTATTTGATTGGAAGAGAGAGAAACTGGAGCAGATGAGTGTTGGCTCTAACAGTTGCTAGGAAGTAGGACAAGGGCCCTTGTGGTGACCCATTTTACTTGTGAAGTCAAGAGCAGTGAATTGACAGGCAGCTTATGGGCCACCTGAAACCACTTTGTGAGCCACTCATGGCTCGTGAGGAGACAGGTGGGGAACCACTAGTGTGTTGGAGGAAGCTATAAAAACACAGGAGTGTAGCAGAGAGTTAGAACTGGAGAAAAAAAAGAAATAAGCTATAATTTCGCTGAAAATATAAGCATCAAGAAATAGTTTCTATAGATTCAGTGGGGACCCTTCAAAGGTGTTGTTGTTGTTGTTGTTGTTGTTATGTGCCTTTGAGTCGCTTGCAACTCATAGCGACTCTATGTACAACAGCCCTAAACTCTGCTCTGTCCTGTTCCAATCACACTGTCTCTGACACTTCCATCCCAATTACCCCAGTCACTGAATCAATACACCTCATAGAGGGCCTTCCCCTCCGGCGCTGTCCCTCCACCTTCCCAAGCATGATGTCCTTCTCCAAGGACTGGTCTCTCCTTACAACATGTCCAAAGTATATTAGACAGAGCCTCAGAATCCTTGCCTCCAAGGAGCCACCTGGTTTAACCCTTTCCAGGATGAATCTGTTTGTTTTCCTAGCAGTCCATGGTACTCTCAATACTCTTCTCCAGCACCACAGCTCAAAGGCATCAATTTTCCTTCTATCCTCCTTGGCCATTATCCAACTCTCTGATGCATAACAAGTGATAGCAAAGACCATGGCCTGTATCAGACACACCTTAGTCTCCAGAGAGACACCATTGCTCTTCAGTACTTTGGAGAGGTCCCTAACAGCAGATTTTCTCATGGCAATACACCATTTAATTTCTGGGCTGCTGGTGCCAAGAATGTTGACTGTGGAGCCAAGCAAACTAAAGCTGTGAACAATCTCAATCTCTTCATCATCCATCCTGATGCTGCCAATTGGCCTAGTGGTGAGAATCTTTGTCTTCTTGACATTTAGCCTCAATCCATATTGGATGCTGCAGTCCTTAAGCCTCTGCAGCAAGTGCTTCAGGTCCTCCTCAGTTTCAGCAAGCAGGGTTGTGTCATCTGCATAACACAGATTTTTGATAGATCTTCCACCAATCTTGACCCCACATTTTTCCTTCAAAGATAAGAAAGTAAAAACCTTCATTTTTACAAAATTAAATAGAAAAAGGAAAGAAAGTCATCTGAGAAAACAGTGAAATTGGATTTTCAGGAGAAAAGGACTGAAGAGAAATCTCCACAAATGCATACTATTTAAAAGTTAGACTTCTAAAAATAAAATGGGGTAAAAATTGGAAAAGCACAAATTGAGTAGAAAAACAAATTAACAGTTCTTAGAGGAGAAGGTGACTCAGGTTAAATAATTTTCCCAAGATAACAATTATTTTACCCAAGATAACAAATAGTTAATAAAAGAGTCTAAAGGATGATTATCATGTTCTGTTGTTGTCATGTGCCAACTAGTCGCCTGCGACTCATAGCGACCTATGTACAAGAGCCCTAAACCCTTCTCTATTCTGTGTCTGTTTCACTATATCTGACACACCTACTCCCATTACCCCAAACACTGAATCAATCCTTCTCATGAAGGATCTTCCTCTCCTGCACTGTACCTCCACCTTACCAAGCCAATAACATCCCTCTCCAAGGACTGATCCCACCTTGCAACATGTCCAAAGTATGTCAGATAGAGTTTCAGAATCCTTGCCTCCAAGGAGCAGCCTGACTTCACCTTCTCCAGGATGAACTTGTTTGTTCTCCTAGCAGTCCGTGGTGTATTCAATACTCTTCTCCAGCACCACAGCTCAAAGGCATCAACTCTCCTTCTATCCTCCCTAGTCATTGTCCAGCTTTCTGATGCATAGCAAGTAATTGCAAAGACGATGCCCTGGATCAGGTGCACCTTAGTCTCCAAACTGACATCTTTGCTCTTCAGTACTCTGGAGAGGTCTCTAACAGCAGACTTGCCGAATGCAAGTCATCTTTTTATTTCCTGGCTGATGGTACCAAAAGTGTTGATTGAGGAGCCAAGGAAACTGAAGCTTTTATCAATCTCAATCTCTTCACCATCTATCATGATGCTGCCAATTGGCCCAGTGGTGAAAACCTTTTTTCTTGATGTTGAGCTTCAATCTATAATGAAGGTTGCAGTCCTTGACCTTCTGCAGCAAACACTTCAGGTCCTCCTCAGTTTCAGCTAGCAGGGTTGTGTCATCTGCATAATGCAGATTATTGATGAGCCTGCCTGCAATCCTAATGCCGTATTTCTCCTCAAAGAGCCCAGTTTCCCAGATGATCTGTTCTCCATTATATATTGAAAAGGTATGGAGATAGGACACATACTTGGAGTACATCCTTTCTTTTTTTGAACCATGTAGTGTTCCCTTGCTCTGTTCTGATGACTGCCTTCTGATCCAAGTATAGGTTTCTCAATCAAGTGTTCTGGGATTCGCATTCTTCTCAGAGTCAGCCACAGTTTGTTACGATTCACACAGTCAATCGTCTTTGCACAAGAGTCAATAAAAACAGCACCCACCCTGAGGTCATTCTCCTTTCTCTCCTTTTCTGCCAACAGCATGCTGTTCATTTGTTTTTACTCCTGTCTTTTCAGGGATCTTTTCCTCTTTTTAACTCTTCTTCTTTTTAGGTTTGTGTGGTCTATTTTTCATTACCTATGCTTCTGTCATATCATAAGAAACATTTTTTCTCTTGTTTTGCTAAAAAAAAGTTTAAAAAGATGAAAGAAGAACACAGAATTACTATATTAGTAAAGGTGATGCTCAACTACTACAATATGTAGCAGATGATCAAAAACTAAGGATAGTAAAAGAAGTCCAAGTTGCACTAAAGGCATTGGCAAAACCAAAATAAAAAACCCCAAAACATAACTCCAGGAATTGACAGAATACCAAATGAGATGTTTCAACAAATGGATACCACACTTACTCATCTATACCAAGGCATTTGGAAGAGACTTCCTTGTATGCATATGGCTATTTTCCTGTCACTCACCACATTGTATTTCATGATGGATCTAGAAATTACTTTTTTGATTATGAAAGCAAACCCATTTTTTCCTCACCTCTTCATCCCTGGCATAGTAGATCATATGATCATCTGATTCAAAATATCCCATGCTAAGCCAATACATAGTATTTCATATATATGTGTTCCATTTCTTTAAACAACATCCGATTTTCCTACATTCATGATTCTCACATTCAATGTTCTAATCACTATTTTCTACTTATAGCTGTTCTTCCTTCTTTGTGCCTAAATTGCTATGTCTGCTAGTCTAAGTGTGCTCTATTGTACACAGGGTTTTCGAAGGCCCTGGATGTGCTCTCTAAGTTGTACCAAGAAATCTGGAGGACAGCCACTGGCCAACTCATTGGAAGAGATCGATATTTGCTCCCATTCCAAAGAAGGGTGACCTGGCAGAGTGGGGAAATTATTTAACAATATCATTAATATCTCATGCAAGCAAGAGTCTGCTGAAAATGATCCAGAAAAGACTGGAACAACACGTAAACAGAGAGCTGCCAGATGTGCAGGCTGGGTTTAGAAGAGGACATGATACTAGCGATATTATAGCTAATGTTAGATGGATCTTGGCAGAAAGTAGAGAGTACCAGAGGAATGTCTATTTGTGTTTCATTGACTATGTATGCAAAGGCTTTTGACTGTGAGGCTCACAACAAATTGAGGTTGACTATGAGACTAATGGGAATCCTAGAACATTTGATTGTGATATGCAAAACCTATACTTGAACCCAGAGGCAGTCATCAGAGCAGAGCAAGGAGACACTGCATGTTCAAAATCAAGAAGGGGGTCCACTGGTCATGAATTCTGTCTCCATACCTTTTCAATATGTATGCAGAACAAATCACCTGAGACACTGGTCTGCACGAGGAGGAATGTGGCATCAGGATTGGTGGAAAAGTCATCAACAACCTGCATTATGCAGATGACACAATCCTTCTTGCTGAAACTGAAGAGTACCTGAAGCACTTGCTGCAGAATGTCAAGGACTACAGGCTTCAACAGGGATTGAAGCCCAACATCAAGAAAACAAAGATTCTCACCACTGGACCAATTGGCAGCATCAGTATAGATAATGAAGAAATTGAGATTAACAGTTTTAGTTTGCTTGGTTCCACAGTGAGTACTCTTGGTACCATCAACCAGGAAATGAAGAGATGAATTGCATTGGGAGAGTCAGTTGTCAGGGGCCTATCCAGAGTACTGAAGAGCAACAACGTCAGGCTGGAAACTAAGGTGTACCTGATCTGGGCCATAGTTCACAATTGTGTGCTATGCATCAGAGAGGTGGACAATGACTAGGGATGTTATAACAAGAATTGATGCCTTTGAGCTGTGGTGCTGGAGAAGAGTGTTGAATATACCATGGAACTGCTAGGAGAACAAACGGGTTTGTCCTGGAGAGGGTGAAGCCAGAATGCTCCTTGGAGTCAAGGATTCTGAAGCTTCGTCTGACATATTTTGGGCATGTTGCAAGCAGGGACCAGTCCTTGGAAAGGGACATCATTCTTGGGAGGGTGGAGGGACAGTGCAGGAGAGAAAGATCCTCGATGAGATGGATCAACTCAGTGATTGGGGTAATGGGAGTAGGTGTGTCGGATACAGTGAGGTAGGCACAGTATAGAGCCAGGTTTAGGGCTCTTGTATATAGGGTCACTATGAGTCACAAGTGACTCGACAGAATGTAACAACAACAACATGTATCTTAAAGTTGGATAATACCCTAAGGATGACAAAAGAAGAACTGATGCCTTTGAGTTGTGGTGTTGGAGAACAGTACTGAATATCCCATGGACTGCCAAAGGAACAAATAAGTCAGATTTTATTTGTTTTCCTCACAAACTAGTTTGTCTTAAGGGACCTCTGGTGGCCTAGTAGCAAGAAATTACACTGCAATTCCAAAAGAACGCGGTTTCAGGCCACCAGTTTCTCTTCAGGAGATAGATGGGCAATCTCTTCCAGAGCAACTGATGCCACTGAAAACCCGCTGGAAGGTAAGCTATGCGTCAGTTCTGACTACAACAACAGTCAGTCTTCGAGTAAGTGTGAGTGTGCCTAGGATGTTCCATGGAGGCAGTGATGGTGAAACTTTGAGTGTGTTAACAGGAGGAGCCAGCCCTTGAAGAAGGAAGTATGCTTGGAAAGGTGGGGCATCAATGTAAGAGAGGAAGCCCCTCAACAAGATAGGTCGACACAGTGACTGTAACAATGGCTGAGGTATGTCAGAGACGGTGAGGAAGGGTAAGATAGGGCAAGGTTCAGATTCGTTGTTCATAGGGTTGCTATGAGTTACAGACTCCTCAACGGAACACAACAAGAAGATAACTTCTCTGTCTATAGTCATTAGTGTTCAGTGTGTCAAATCAATTCTTGAGATAGTCTCTACATTCCAGTAGAGTATATTCAAGGCTGTGTTTTGGCTCTTGTGGACTTATTCTAACATTCTTCAGCTTCAATTTGAACTTGATATGAGGAATTATTTGTTCTGCAATTGGCCCCTGATCCTGTTCTGATCAATCACGTTTAACTTTTCCATCATTTCTTTCTACAGATGTAGTCATTTTGATTCCATCGTATTCCACCTGGAAACCCCCATATATATAGTTTGACATTTATGTTGTTGAAAAAAAATATGTGAAGTGAGTAAGTTATTAGTCTTGCAAAAGTATATCATGTGATCTCTGACATAATTTTGATCATCAAGATCATATTTCCAAACTCCTGATCTTCCTTATTTCTTTGCAACTTTGGCATTCCAATCACCGGTAATTATCAGTGTATCTTGATGGCATGCAGGGTTGACCAATTTCAGACTTCAGAAGATGATAAAAGTCTTTGACTTCTTCATCATTAGTATTAGTGATGACTGCTGTATAAATCTGAATAGTCATACTGATTGTTCTTTCTTGTAGGTGTACAAATACTATCCTCTCAATGGCATGTTGTACCTCAGGGTTGATCTTGAAATGCTGTTTTTGATGATTAATTTGGTCACATTCCTCTCCAATTTATTATGCCCAACATTATAAACCAAGAACTTGTCCAGGCAAAATGTCTAGTACCAGTCCACCAGTCCATTTCAGAATGTAGGATATACGAATCATGAATCTACATTCTGATTATTGATGAACATTTTCAGCGGTTTCTTCTCATTTTGTGTTATTCCACATGAACAACTGATGGGCTGGGACATTTTGCTCTGTCCACATCATGAAAGTGGGCTCTGCTTTGGGAAGGCAGCTCTTTCCTAGTGGAATTTTGAGTTTCTTCAATATTGAGGGGTTAGTTTTCCAGTTCTATATCAGACAATGGCTGCTGCTACTTTTAAAGTTTATACTGGTAATTACTTTTAGAGGTCAATTGTCAAGTCCTTCTTCTTAATCTGCCTTAATATGGAAACTATGCAGAAAATGGGCTACCAAGGATGGGCCTGATGGTATTTGAAATACAGATGGCATCTTTCTAGCCTCATGACAATGTGCATGGAAATAGTAAAACAAGCTGACATTTGAATGGCTAAACAGTATAAGGGTTAGGATTTACAATACATATTATGGAAGGCCAAAATTAAATCCATATTGTTATTAGGTACCATTGAGTTGAGTACTACCCATAGCAACCCTATGAATAACAGATCTAAACCCTGTCCTATCCAATGCAATCCTCACACATTCTGATACTTTAGAGCCCATTGCAGCAGTCACCATGTCAGTTCACCTCGTTAAAGGTATTTCTCTCCTTCGCCGACCTTCCACCCTTCAAAGCATCATGTCCTTCTCTAAGGAATAGCCCCTCCTGGCAACATGCCAAAAGTATGTGAGTACTCCAAAGAGCACTTCAGCTGCACCCTCTCCGAGTTGGCCATCCATTGGACATTCAGTGCACTTCTCAAACACCACAACTCAACAACATCAATTCATCTGTTGTCCCTATTCATTGTTCAGATCTCAAATGCATAGCAAGTAATCAGAAAGACCATGGCCTGAATTAGATGTACCTTAGTCCTCAAACATCATTACTCCTCAATAATTTGGAGAGGTCCCTAACTGCAGACTTTCCCAGTGCAATGTGTTATTTCCTGACAGTTGGTACAAAGGATGATAATTGTGAATTCAAGCAGGATGAAGTTGTTGACAGTTTCAATATCTTCTCCAGCCATCATGATGTTGCCTATTGGTCCAGTGGTAAGAATCTCTTTTTTCTTGACATTAAGATTCAATAAAATAAAATAAAATAAAATAAAATAAAATAAAATAAAAGATTCAATCCATACCAATTGTTATATTCCTTGATCTTCTGCAATGAGTGCTTCATGTCTTTTCACTTTGAACAAGAAAGGTTGTATCATCTCATAATGCAGGTTATTGATGTATCTCCCTCCAATCCTGATGCCATATTCTTCTTCATAGAGTCCAACTTCTCAAATAATTTGCTCAGCATACAGATTGAATAGGTATGGAAAGAGAATACAACCCTAATGCACTCCCTTCTTCATTTTCAACTATGTAATGTTCCCTTGCTCTGTTCACACAACAGCCTCCTGGTCTAGGTACAGGTTATGTATGAGCACAATTAAGTGTTCTGGGATTCCCATTCTTCTCAGTGTCAGCCATAACTTGTTATGATCCACACAGTCAAATGCCTTTGCATAAAACACAAATAAATATTCTTCTGGTATTCTTTACTTTCAGCCAAGATCCATCTGACATCAGCAATGATATTGCTGGTGCCACGGCCTCTTCTAAATCCTGCTTGAGCTTCTAGCAGTTCCTTATTTATGTACCATTCCAGCCGATTTTGAATGATCTTCAGCAGTGTTTTATTTGCATGTGATATTAATGATATTGTTTGATAGTTTCCACACTATGTAAGATCACCTTTCTCAGTAATGAGAAAAATATAGACCTCTTTCAATCCATTGTCTCTCAAATTTCCTCGCCTAGACTGGTGACCTTATCCAGGGCTCCCTCTGCTAATTCAAATAAGTCCATTGGCATCTCATCAATCCCAGGGACTTATTTTTTGCCAGTGCCTTCAATGCAGCTTCAACTTCTTCTCTCATTACCATTGGCTCTTGCTCATATGATACTTCCTAAAAATTATCAGTGTAAGTCAGTTCTTTTTCGTACAGTGACTCTGTATATTTTCTTCATCTTCTTTTGATGTCTTCTGGGTAATTAAATATATTTCCCATAGCATCTTTCTATATTACTGAAACTCGATATTTAAATTTGGTTTTCAGTTATCTCAGCCTGAGAAACGCAGAGCGAGTTCTTCCCTTTTTGTATTCCATTTCCAGCTTCCTTCACATTCCACTCTAATTCTTTGCTTTGTCTTCTCAAACTGCCCTTTGAAATCTTCTGTTCAGCTCTTTTACTTCAGCATGCTTCCCCTTTGTTTTGGATTCTTTATGCTCAAGAGCAACTTTTAGAGTCTCTTTTAACATCCACTTCAGTTTTCTCTCTCTCCTCTGCATGCCCTTGAGCTTTCTTCATGGATGATATCCTTGAAATCATCTCATAACTCATCTGGTCTTCAATCATTGATGGTGAATGCTTCAACCTTATTCTTAAGATGATCTTGAAATTCAGATGGAGTAGATTCAAGATCATAGCTTGGTTCTCATGGACTTATTTTCATTTTCTTTGATGTCAATTTGAACTTGTACATGTCTGGCCCACAGTCCGTCCCTGGTCTGGTTTTGACTGTCAGAATTGAGCTTCTTCAACAATTTCTTCCACAGATGTGATCAATCTGATTCCTATGCAGCCCATCAGGTGAAGTCCATGTGTAAAGTTTCAGTTTGTCTTTTTTAAAAGATATTTTAATTGAAAATACAAAGTTTTATCATTCTATTTCCAACTTTATTTCTATCACCAATCCTCTATTTTCCAACTACTATTGCTTCTTCTGGAAGTGCTAATGTCAGGAAGCTGTGCTGCAATCTCAAAGGCAAGCAGTTCAAATCCACCAGCTCCAAGGGAGAAGGATAGACATCTCCCAAGGGATTAACTGCTCCTGAAAACCCTCTGGAGAATTAAGTATAGGTCAGTTCCAACTCTATAGGACACAACATCAACAACATTCCTTCCTCACTATTTCCAACTTCAACTTTCCAGTCTCCAATTATCACTAATACATCTTGACTGCATGTTCAGTCAGTTTTGAACTGCAAATTTGGTCAAAATTCTCAATTTCTTCCTCTTTGTCTCTAGATGTAGGAGTGTTTATTTTAATAATAATAGTATTATTAGCAGGTCTTCCTTGTATGCATATGGATGGATAATATCCTATCACTCACAACATTGTACTTTAGGGTAGAACTGGAAATTGACTTTTTTTACTACGAATGCAGCATCATTCTTCTGCTATTTTTCATTCTTCGCACAGTATTATGATTATCTGATTCAAAGTGGCCAAAGTTACTCCTTCTCTTCTCATCTCATCTCATCTATGCCTAGCATGTTGATGTTCATGCATTCCATTTCATTTTTCAAAATTTCTAATTTTCAAAATTCCAACATTAAAGCACTACTTACATTCTAAGTTCAATTATTAAATGATATATGGCATTACTTTTCCTCATTTTTAATGACTTCCAATCTGGGTCCAACCTCTAATAGCATAACTATCTGTGTACCTCTACTGTTCATAGGATTTTCAGAGGCCAGTAATTTAAAAAGTGGATGGCTACTCCTGCTTCCTCCTCTGTCTTAACTAAATCTACAATACATATGAAATATAACTTTTATTTTCGTATTCATTTTCTATCTCTGATTTCTTTGTTTCTCAAACCTCATAAATGGTAAACCAGTGCTTTAAAGGAACATAACTGCTCCTTTCTCTTAATTATGAATACAAAAATATTATGCAAACTATAGAATTTGAGAACATCCAGAAACAAATTCTAGGACTACAGAAGGGTACATGAGTTTAGTCAGAATTTAAGCCTCCCCTTTCCCATTGCAATATCTGTGTGCTTTCAATTAAAATGTTTAGGATTTAAAGGCAATGTTTTTCTGAATGGGAGTAGACAGTTATTCAAGGTGTGATCTACTTACCCTGATTATTGTAGGAAAATGCCTGCTTCTTTATACTTACCTGAGTTAATAAATTTTATTCCTGGTGACAGGATGGAGACCTTTGAAATAAATAGGCATGGTGCTTTAAAAGTCTACTGTGTTCCCTGCTTAATTTTTCTATACAATGCATATATTATTTCAAATAGCCATGTTAAAGGACAGATATATACCTGGTCCTTTAGAAGAAATTATACCTTTTCTGGAGCCAGGGCACACAGATGGTCCATTTACCACTTTAGGGAATTGGCCACTGTTATTAAAGCAGTAAAAGTTTCTTTTTCTCACTTTTTTTGGCTTCCTATTCTCTTTCATGATATTCACTAATACTCTGAAATTCTCCAGACATTTGGGAAGCCATTAAAAGTGGAGAAAATTCTGTTCTCTATATAATGTGGACCTAACACTTATTTTTAAAAATAAACAGGTGTGCTCAAAAAGAAGGCACAGGGATTTTACACATCTACATTAATGTGGTTCAAAATCAAGAAGGGAGTTCATCAGGGATGTATTCTGTCTCCGTACCTTTTTAATCTGTATACAGAACAGATCATCCGAGATGCTGGGCTATATGAAGAGGAATGTGGCATCAAGATTGGTGGAAGAATCATCAAAAACCTGCATTATGCAGGTGACACAATCCTGCTTGCTCAAACTGAGAAGGACCTGAAGCGCTTGCTGCAGAAGATCAAGGACTGCAGCCTCCTATATGGACTGAAGCTCAACATCAAGAAAACAAAGATTCTCACCATTGGGCCAATTGGCAGCGTCAGTATGGATGGTGAAGAGATTGAGATAGTTAACAGTTTTAGTTTACTTGGCTCCACAAACAACACTCTTAGTAACAGCACCCAGGAAATCAAGAGACGAATTGCATTGGGAAAGTCAGCTGTGATGGACCTCTCAAGAGTACTGAAGAGCAATGACGTCAGACTGGAGACTAAGGTACGCCTGATCCAGGCTATAGTTTTCGCAATTACATGCTCTGCATCAGAGAGTTGGACAATTAATAGGTATGATAGAAAGAGAATTAATTGATGCCTTTGAGCTGCGGTGCTGGAGAAGAGTGCTGAATATACCATGGACTGCTAGGAGAACAAACAGGTTTGTCCTGGAGAAGGTGAAGCCGAAATGCTCCTTGGAGTTAAGGATTCTGAAGCTTTGTCTGACATATTTTGGGCATGTTGCAAGGAGGGACTGGTCCTTGGAGAGGGACATCATGTTTGGCAGAGTGGAGGGGCTGCGAAGGAGAGGAAGACCTTCGATGAGATGAATTGATTATGTGACTGGAGCTGTGGGAATAAGTGTGTTTGAGATGGCTAGGTTGGCACGGGATAAAACGGCATTTAGAGCTCTTGTACATAGGGTTGCTATAAGTTGCAAGCGACTCGATGGCACATAACAACAAGAAACAACAACATTAACGTTGGCCTTAGTTCAAAGGAAGGCACACTAGTGTCTAATAATGTCTCCTAGTCACTTCACATACAAGCAAGTTAAGGTTTACTGATTAATTGATTAGTTAATTCATGTAATGAGTCTGGCTTGCTTCTTTTGTTTGGAAAAAATCTCATACAGGAATTAGACTGGGATTAAAAATACCCAATGTTGTTATGTGCCATCGAGTCGCATAGTGACACTGAACAATAACTCTGAACCCTGCTCTATCTTGAACCAATCTCACTGTCTCTGACACATCTACCCTCATTACCCCAGTTATTGTGTCAATCCATCTCGTCTGGGGTCCTCTCCTGGACTATCTCTTGACCCTTCCATATATGATATCCCTCTCCAAAGACTTGCCTCATCTGGATACATGACCAAAATAAGTGAGAACGAGTCTCAAAATCCTTGCGTACAAATACACACATACACACACACACACCCCAAAAAACCCACCCAATTACTTTGATTTCAGATTTGGGGCCAGCCAGCCATATTTGAAAAACACTCAAATGTTGTTTGTGTTAAGTTAATACACAATGTGGGTACCTAATGCATGAATTTAAAAAAAAAATCCCCTGCCTCCAAGGATCAGCTTGGGTTCATCCTCTTTAGTACAGAGCTGTTCGTTCTCTTGGCAGGTCATAGTATGTTCAAAACTCTTCCCCACCACCACAACTTAAAGGCATCAATTCTTATTCTGTCGTCCTTGGTCTTTGTCCAGCTCTCTGATGCATAGCAATTGCAAAGACTATGTCCTGGATCAGGCAGACCTTATTCTCTAGACTGACATCCTTGCTCTTCAGCACTCTGAAGCAGTCCCTGACAGCAGATTTCCCTAATTTGTCTTTTGATCTCCTGACTGCTGGTACCAATAGTGTTTGTGGAAACAAGCAAGCTGAAATTGTTAACAATCTCAATCTCTGTGCTCCTGAAGGCATGCAGTTCAAATCTACCAGCTTCTACACAGGAGAAGGACGGGCAATCTCCTGCTGTGTGATTTACTGTTCTGAAAACCTCCTGGAGTATCAGCATAGAAAACATGAGATTTTCTTGGCTATAATCTTAACAAAAGCAGATCACCTGAACTTTCCTCCACAATATAGCTGGGTGGGATCGAGCCATCAGCCTTCACATTTGCAATCTAGTGTAAACTGGCCACTTGGTTACCTTCACTCAAAATAATCAGCTTCATAAACTCATCCAAGACCAAACATTTTATGGCATTCTTTCCTCTTTCTCCACCATATCTACCCAAAATAATAATTGATTGCTTGGAATGTCTGAGCCTCATAAGAGACTATTCATGGTTACATGAAAGTCAAACTTTTCCCTTAAGTTTCTTGACCTTGACATGAAGAAAGTATTACACTTACATTTCAGATTGTGTTCTTTCAGGTAAGAGCTTCTCTTATCCAAATATACCTTTTGAAGCCAGTAGAAAGGACTTGCTGATAAACATTTCAACACCACACTTTATTAAAACAAGTTATTTCTGTTGTTTACTATGTAGCTGAACCCTGATGAAAAGCAGATCTTCACCAGTGCATTTCTGGGCAAATTCCTTACCTTTCTGTTTACAAAAGAAAGTGAAGACCTTTCAGGGCTATTTGTCACCATGACCCAGTAGCCAACAATGCATGCTGTCAGTTGCTTAAGGTTTCACTTCCTAATTAACTTTCCTAGAAGCCTAAGAGCTGTCTGAAAACACTAAACTCTCCCATTTCACCTTCCCTCCTTCCACTCCATTTAGCTTCAGTGGGCTGATGAGCGTGTTGAACAACAGAGTTCTCAAGTGGGGTAGGGGCCATCCTGCACACAAAGGAGAGTAATTGGAGAAGGCTTTCTGCTGGACAAATTACTTATCTACTTCATTTAGAATCTTTTTAAAGGATTACAACATTAAGGCGGTCCTGTCCCAAATCCACGCACCAGAGTTGAGGTTATTCTCAAACATACTTATTTCCTCCATTCCCAAGGTGAGACTCATTTTCACTTAATCACTGGCGATATTTTCCAGTCCTTGGCTGAGGGATTCCAGATCACACATGCACACAATATCTCAATGTATTTGTAATGGTGAACTTTAAATAGAATCATTATTATTAGAAGCAGTAGAGTTTGCTTTTAAACCCTTGTTTGATTTAGGCATTTGTAACAAAACGCACCCCATTGAAGAATTAAATGGCTTCTCCAGTATCCTACAATTATTATGCTACTGTCCATTTTAATTGAGGGAAATCCTATTGGCAAAATTTGGGGGGCTGTTTGTGAGGGGAAAAATGCAGTATTCAGTAATTTCACATAGCTTTTCTGAGAAGAAAAAATTATTTTGTCCACTTTGCAGGAAAAAGGAAATAAGGAAGAGGAAGGGTAAATCACCACCTTCAGGTTACACAATCTCTCAGTCTAGAAAACACAAGTTCCTCTGACTCATGGACAGGTATAAATGTGTTTTTTTGCGTAAATTTCCTTTCCTAAGCACTTTAGGGTAGTCACCTTAGAAAAGGAACCAAGACAGTATTCACTGCTATGGAGTCAGTTCCAACTCATGGTGACCCTTTAAGGCAGAACAGAACTTCTCCACAGTTCTTTCAAGACTGTAAATCTTTACAGAAGGGTGTTGCTGTATCTGTCCTCTGCAATGTAGCTTGTGGATTGACTAGTGAATATTTTAGTTAGCAGCCGAGAACTTTAACCATGAAACCACCAAGGGTTCTTAGTGTCCCAACCAGTGAACTCTTCTTTAGTTCAAGTTATCCTTAATAATAATGATAATTCTAAAATAATAATAATAATGATAATTCTGCAAAGGTGTGTTTCTGGTTTGGACTTGACATTAGAGCGTGGCTTTTGCTTACAACAGGGTGAGAGCTGATTGGATTTGGCCTTGTATTTAAAAATGCTTTTGAGCCCTCTGGTCTGTGGCCTGGGCCTGGCTTTTGTGGATCTTCCCAAATAAAACAGGCTTGGAAGCAGGAGGGTCATCCATTTCCAAAACAAAACAAAACAAAACAAAACAAAAAACAACCTTGCCTCCAAAACTCTATGAACTGGGAGAAAAGGTAAAAGCTTTGTGTTCAAGACTGTCATTGATAGGGTAGCTGTGTTGTCTATGACTCTACGGCACTTAATAACAACAACTACTGATAGAGAATTGTTGTTGCTGTTGTATGCCATTGAGTTGGAACTGACTCATAGCTGACCCCCCAGTGGGTTTTCAGAGGCAGTAATCGTGTGGGAGGAAAGAATAGGAACTGTGCTGTACCTGGCATTTCCCCCTACCCCCATGCTTGATTCCGATTTACTGACTTTTTTTTACAGAAAATATTAATTCAATAATAAATCTCTCTCCCTTTTTGCTAGATTGCTTCTCTAAAAACATTATTGAGCCATAGCTCAAGATACAGTTTCATTTCCACAATTTCTCCAACTGACCAGAACCATTCAAACTGCTGTTCATTATTTTCAACTGTTAAAAAAAAATCACTTTGTATAAAAGATAAGGGTGTAAAATTAGCTCAACGAAGTTTAAGCTTTTTGTGTTTACCCGGCCCCCTTCCCTGGTAGACTTTTATATGCATCAAAGAGAAAAGTCAAGCAGCATGAGACAATGGACAATAAAGTGTACTTTTAAATGTTATTGATGGGTGCTGTTGAGAAGATTTCAACTCATTGCAATTCTATGTGGCAAAACCAAACTTCCCTACCGGGTTCTCTAGGTTATGATATTTATGGGAGCAGGTCAAGTCTGTAAACTAAAGAGCCTCTGTTGGGGGGAGTAGTGGTGGTGTCCTTGTCGTTATGTGCCTCCAAGTCAGAACCAACTCATAACTGACCCTCCAGTGGGTTTTCAAAGACAGTAAATAGCATGGGAGGAGATTGTCTATCCTTCTCCTGCAGAGTAAAGTGGATTTGAACTGTGTACCTTTTAGAATGCAGAACAACTTCTTACCACTAAACCACCAGAATTGCAAAACACAAAGAGCCTCCCGAGGTGGTTTCTAAGTGCCAACCTTTTGACTGGCAGTCAAGTGCCTTAGTCATTGCTTCACCAGCAGGGAGTAGTTTTCACTGGCTCCGCCTGACATTTGGTCACAGCAGAAAGACCAACTGAAATCCAGGAAAGCTTTTCACCATCCTATGACTCAAATGTAAAGAAAGAAAACTCACCTTAGTGAAGCTCATAGCGGCCAGTGGCTGGGATTAACGCATAGAGCCTTTTTTCTTAGGCAGGCCTCTTATGGCAATTACACATCTGTTGAGTAAAACTAGGTCACTTAATAAAACCAAGGGAGGAGATTGTGATATTCACATCAAATATACATGGTTCCTGTCCTTAAGGTCTATTTAGAAAGGCTGCTTGGGGCCAAAGTACTGCCTGGTTGCTGTTCAAAACATAGCAACCATTTGTACAGTGCAAGAGGCAATGACACCAATAACTCATAATCCTCCTTGAGACGACCTGGTTTCCTGCCAAGTCAGTTTAAATTGACTGTGACCAGGGGTAAAAAGGGACTTTCAAGGATTGTCAAGAACAAACTGGCCTTGCTACATGTGAGAATCTGAACAATTATTTGTCTAAACATTCTCATACAGAATAGTGGCACTGCTTTCTCACTTGAAGTCTTGCCTAACCAAATATATAAGAAAACAGCAAATCCCACCTGAGCCACTATATATTTCAAGCTATACGCATTGCCAAGATGTAAAGAGATAACTATGTGTAAAATTGTTGCCCAGAGCCTTTAACCAAACAAGAAGCAAAAGGAAAAGAAGATGAAAGAATTTAGACTTGTGTGACTGATTAAATTATGACAAAAAAATAAAGTTTTGCTTTTCATTGCCAACTAAATGCAAACTTTATCTTCCATATTTAACACATAACAAAGTAGTTAAACAAAAGTTTTAGCAATTCTTTTTCAACTCTCAGTTTTATGTAAATACCCTTACTTTAATTTTTCTTCTCCATAGGATTAAAGTAATTAAATCTGTCTACTTGAACATAAAAAGTATATAATTGAACAACAGTTGAACCAAATTGTAGACCTGGACAATAGAATTGTGTATTTGATGTATGGCCTCCGAAAGTAAAAGCTCTTATTTAGGCAGGATGGCCCATGCCAAGGTGGTTACTATTGAACAGTTAGATATCCGACAATGCACTAATATGGAAAAAGCATAGTGTTTTATGTGATGAGCTACTAACCAAATGGTCAGTGGTTTGCGTCCACCAAGTGCCGTGAGAAAGTTGACAGTGTTCTCTGGTAATGATTTATAACCTAAGAAACCTTGTGGAAGGTCAACATGAGACAGGAATCCATTCAAAGACAATGTGTGTGTACTAACCGATAGTGTCGTTGATGTTGTTAAGTCTCACCGAGTCATAGACAACTCATAGCGACCCTATGAATGAAAGACCTGAACACTTGTATAACTATCTTCATTTCTCCAAGTTCATAGGGTTTCCTGAGGCAAGCTATTTTGGAAGTGGATGCCATTCCTGCTTCCAAGCTTGTTTTCATCTGGGAGCTCCACAAAATACCTTCCACCATGAGTAACCATTATTACATTTGACACATCAGTGTCACAGTTTTGAGCATCACAGCAACCATGAGTTACCTCTGTACAGCGAATGGACAGACCAGTGCTATACCAATTAGAATATTTGTCCAAAACCAATCAAAAACAGACCTGAGGGCCACAGATTAAAATCACCAATCTTTGGCTAGGTAGCATCACTTTCTGTCCACTAGGCCATCTGAGCTCTCACTAGTCCGTTATTCTTGTTATCACTTTTAAGTTTGTTGTTGTTGTTGTTGTTGTTGTTATGTGCCTACAAGTCATTTGCAACTCATAGAAACCCTATGTACAAGAGCCCTAAACCCTGTTCTATCCTGTGCCAACCTTATTGTCTCCGACACACCTACCACCATTACCCTAGTCACTGAACCAATTCATTTCATCGAGGATCTTCCTCCCTTGTGCTGTCCCTCCACACTCCCAAGCATTACATTCCTTTTCAAGGACTGGTCCCTCCTTGCAACATGTCCAAAATAGGTCAGATAAAGCTTCATAATCCTTGCCTCTAAGGAGCAGCCAGATTTCACCCTCTCCAGGACAAACCTGTTTATTCTCCTAACAGTCTGTGATATATTCAACACTGTTCTCCAGAACCACAGCTCAAAGGCATCAATTCTCTTTCTATCATCCCTAGTCATTGTCCAGCTCTCTGACATACAGCACACAACTGCGAAGACTATGGCCCAGATCAGGTGCACCTTAGTTTCCAGCCTGACGTTGTTGCTCTTCAGTGCTCTGGAGAGGTCCCTGACAGCTGACTTTCCCAATGCAATTCATCTTTTTATTTTCTGGCTGCTGGTACCAAGAGTGTTGATTGTGGAACCAAGCAAACTAAAACTGTTAACAATATCAATTTCTTCACCATCGATATTGATGCTGTCAATTGGCCCAGTGGTGAGAATCTTTGTTTTCTTGATTTTGAGCTTCAATCCATATTGAAGGCTGCAGTCCTTGGCCTTCTGCAGCAAGCCCTTCAGATCCTCTTCAGTTTCAGTGAGCAGGGTTGTGTCATCTGCATAATGTAGGTTGTTGATGAGTCTACCTCCAAACCTGATACCACTTTCCTCTTACCCCAGCCCAGTGTCTCAGATGATCTGTTCTGCATACAGATTGAAAATGTATGGAGACAGAATACCTCCCTGGCAGACACCCTTCCTGATTTTGAACATGTAGTGTCTTCTTGCTCTGTTCTGCCTCTTGGTTCAAGTGTAAGTTTTGCATAAGTACAATCAAATATTCTGAGATTCTCATTCTTCTTAGAGTCAGCTACAGTTTCTTGTGATCCACACAGTCAAAAGCCTTTGTACAGTCCATGAAACACAGACAGACATTTTTAAGTTTAGAAAATTTCTATGTAGAGTATATAAGGAACTTGACAATATGATGCAGCCAGTTAGTGGCAGACCCCAGTCTTCATAATTTCAGGTCTTAACAATTCCTCCTAAAACTTTCAATCCCCGCCCTCTCACTTGTTCCACTTTAATAGAGTGTAGGTGGGGTGAAGGGCTAGATGAAATAAATGCGATTTAAATGTTTATGTAAAGTTCATATGGATCATTTATTGATTGTTAAGTGCCATCGAGTCAAGTACAATTTATAGTGACCGTATGGCCAATATATGTGAACTTTGTCCTATCCAGCACTATCCTTATCATCCTCTGCACATTTGATTCCATTGTCACAGACTCTGACTCTCCACTTTTCAAGCATCATGTAACTGATAGGCATCATTAATAGACCCGAATATGAGAAACCCAGTCTCTTTAAAGCTATAAAGTGACAGATATTTCATGTAGCAGTCAAAAAAGGACAAACACTGCAAAATATCCCTGTTATAAAGCAGGACACAGGGAATTGGGGGGAGACTAGAAAAAAAAGTGGGCAGAAAATGAACATTTATTGGAACAGATAAGGGTAAGAACTGTCTGAAAGGAATATATGATTTGGCATTATATGTATGAAAACAATCTGGAACAAGAAGTGTTTTGCAAAGTGGACTGGGGAAGGGGAAGGGAGGAGGGAGGAAAGTGTGCAACAATGAATGAATGAAAACCTGACCTTTCTCTAAACTTTCATTAAAATCTCAATTAAAAAAAATCTAAAAAAGTAAAAAAATAAGCCCAACTAATAGGTGGTTTCCTAAGGCAGATCCAACCCCCAAACCTCAGAAATCAGAGCTATGATTATATGATTGTAAATTGGCTATGGATATTTTAATTTATTTGACAACTAACCAATCAATTTTGAATTGTTCATGTCGTGAAGCTGTTGCTGAAGAATCACATTCTCAGGTGAGGATAAACATTTCATTTCTATTAGAAAGAACACGTATTCATACCTACACATACACCAAAAGACTCAGCTGATAGAACTAAACAAAGTCAACGTAGAAGTTTGCAGAATTCAGCAACAAAACATATGGTAGGGAAGGTACAAATTATTGATAACAAAGCAATGAACATAAAATAATTAGTGACTATACGGAATAGAGACTTGATTTTCATTTTACAAGGTATTTACTGTTAACACTTTTCTTTTTCTTTAGCTTGTATCTTCATTCTACCTCTGTATAGATACATACAATCTTAGTGATTTAAAACCAATGGTGAGGTAAAAGTAATCTGAAAGGTTACCTAGCCCAACAACCTCATTTTTCAAATGGAAGAAACTGAAGCCCACAGAAGTTAAGTGGACTCAGATGTTCACAGCTCAATTTGCTGTACCACCTGCTATCCCTTCAAAGGATAAAAAGATATAATCAGAGAATAAAGATGAAAAAAAACCACAGCATCTTTAGTTCATTTAAGTGTGATTTTTCTAATACTACAGCAAAATTTAAATGAAGAATTGTAAAAATAAGGGAACTAAAGTTTCTTCCAGATACCATCAATTTATCAATTTGTTCCTTCTTCAGTGTATGTTATTATGTGCCTTGAGTCAGAATTGATCCATAATTGACCCTCCAGTGGACTTTCAGAGATAGTAAACTGCATGGGAGGAGATTGCTGATCTTTCTCCCTCAAAGCAGCTGTTACTTTTGAACCATGTGCCTTTAATTGTCAACATAGCTTCTTACCACTAGGCCTCATCAGAGAGTTGGATAATGACTAGGGAGAATAGAAGGAAAATTGACGCCTTTGAGCTGTGGTGCTGGAGAAGAGTATTGAATGTACCATGGACTGCCAAGAAAACAAACAGATTCATCCTAGAGAGGGTTAAACCAGGCTGATCCTTGGAGGTAAGGATTCTGGGGCTTCGCCTGACATACTTTGGACATGTTGTAAGGAGAGACAGGTCTTTAGAGAAGGACATCATGCTGGGTAGAGTAGAGGGACAGCGCAGGAGGGGAAGACCCTCTATGAGGTGGATTGATTCAGTGACTGGGGTAATCGGGATGGGTGTGTCAGAGGCAATGAGATTGGCACGGGATAGAGCAGGGTTTAGGGCTGTTGTACATAGGGTCGCCATGAGTCGCAAACGACTCGACGGCACATAACAACAACAACATCAATGATAGAAAAATGAACAAATTAGGGCAAGAAATAGGTCCTCTTTTCTCAAAAATTACCTGGAAGGAATTCCATACCATTACCCTTATTTCTAAATGTCATTATTTCAATAAGGGAATGATGTTTTTCTTGCAATTACACATTACAAAGAAAACTTGCTGCTGTCCTTTGCATTCAGGTCATCTCCTGGGCCTTGCTTTCTTGCATTAGAGGGTATATGGTACTGTAGACTATTCTGCAAAGCCGTAGGCTCAGACTTCGTTTCAACTAATCACATGTCAGGAGACATTTGGGAGGGTTTCTCCATGAATGTCTATTTCCTAGACTTGCTATACTCCACCTTTCACAGTTTGGAATCAAATGAACAATCCTGAATTAAATGATCTTCTCATGACTTCTACCTGACATTCTACACAGCCAAGGTCCCTTACATTTTGGCTCCAATTCCCTGGAAATCCAGCCGAAATTCAGTCTCGGTTTGTGAACCTTGGCAAAGGATTCTTCTGGCTTGTTCTAATCTCTCCCCCCCCACAACCCCCCCCGCACCTCCCCAGCCAGCAGCATGCACTCTCTTCCCTCTCTGGAGGGCCCAAGGGGCCAGCTTAACTGTGTGTTTGTGTTGGTTGACCTCTTCAAGTCCAGGGTGACGTCTCCTTCCCTCCTCGAAGCTTTGGGTCCACTATTCCCTGATTTTGATCACTATACTACAGAGGAAAAAGAAAAACCCCAGGGCCATGCTGAAAGAAAAATTCTACAGCCTTGCCTCCAAATGGCTGGTTTCATCCTGGACTCCCTCTCTAGCTGAATAGCATCTTACCCACAATTCCACTATACCTTGACATGTTTTTCCTATATGCCCTTCTAGTCTTCCTTTTATGCTGTGTCTCAGAGGCCTGTAGGCAGGCTGAGGGAATCTGCTATCATTTGGAGATTCTTGCAAGAAGCTGAAATAATTTTCTAATTAAAGATTTTTAGGCATGAAAAAGTCTAATCAAAGAAATCTCAAAACTTAAATAGTTTGAAACTTTGAATAGTTTGAATAGTTCTTTTAAAAAAAAAAGCCCACTTTATTCTCAAGGAAACAAGTATACTTCAAGTGATTGTGATAGTAATTTTGAAATCACATTAAACCCAAAATTTAAAATATAATGTTCTATGATTCATGGAAAATGAAGTAAAAAAGAAAAAAACCACACTACAAAAAAGCCAGTCAAGAAATCTGGGGTAGAGAAGATGGAGTGACTATTATAATTGGAAAGTATCCAAAAGATTTAACAAATAAAGCATAATTTTCACCTAATAATAGCAAAAAAAAGAGATTCAAAACCAAAAATTAACCTGCAATGTATCATGAAATGAGAATAATTATAACAATAATACAAGCAACGACAAGCCCCATTGCTTTCAAGTTGATGCCAACATACAGAAATCCTCCAAGTGTAAAACTACTTCGTTGTTCTTTACTATCAAGTTGAAACTGATTCATAGCTGACCCTCCAATGGATTTTCAGAGGCAAAAAAAATCACACAAAAGGAAGTTGCCATCTTTCTCCCACGAAGTAACTGATGGATTTGAACCATGAGCCTTTGGGATTACAGTGCAGATTCTTACCATTAGGCCACCAATGGACATGGAGTCACATCCATATCATAGTAACTCCCTATTGGGTTTCCAAAGTTGTAAATCTTTATAAGAGAAAACTGCGTATCTTTCTCCCTTGGAATATTTGTTGATTAGAACTATGAAAAGTTCTAGGAAACCACAATTTCTCCTACATAACCCAGTCAATCAGGTGAAATAGAGGCAACTGGATCATACAACTTGTTTTATTAAATGCTCATTCTTAGGATGCTTTCATTTTACGTTTGCTTCCATACAAACAGGCTGCTTATAAAATTATTTAAGACAAATTATAGTAGTTTTATGTAAAACATTTACAGCAATTTTAGGTTAAAAAAGTCCTTTGTAAAACTTAAGCATCATTTCTAATGCTGTAAGTCTCTACTAAAGCAAATTGGCTCCACTACCCTCCTGTAGAACATCAGATGGGTTCAAACTACTGACTTTTTAGCAGCTTACCACTTAACCACTGAGCCCCCAGGGCTTAATAATAATAACCACCATCATCATCAACACTCTTGATACCAGCAGTCAGAAAATCAAAGCACAAATTGCATTGAGTAAATCTGCTGTCATAGACCTCTCCAGAGTACTGAAATGCAATAATGTCAGTCTAGAGACTCAGGTATGTCTAATCCAGGCCATGGTCTTTGCCATTACTTGCTATATGTTAGACAACTGTACAATTTCTAGGGATGCAAGAAGAATTTATGCCTTCGAGTTGTGGTGCTGGAGAAGAGTCTTGAATATACCACAGACTACCAAAAGAACAAATACGTATGTCTTGGAGAGGATGCAGCTGGAGGGCTCTTTGGAGACAAGGATGACGGGGCTTTGCTTTGCATACTTTGAGCATGTTGCTGGGAAGGGTTATGCTTAGAAGGGTGGAGGGTTGGCAAAGGAAAGGAAGACCTTCAACAAGGTAGATTGACATGGTGACTGCTGCAATGGCTCTAGTGTGCCAGAAACTATGAAGATAGCACAGGATAGGACAGGGTTCAGATCCACTCATAGGGTCTTTAAGGGTGATACTCAGCTAGAGGGCACCTAACAACAATATAGTATAGAGCTCTGGCAGTGCAATGGTTGGCAGTGCCAACTAAAAGGTCAGAAGTTCAAAACTACTAACCACTCTATAGAAAAAGAATGTAGTAGTATTCTTCAGAAAGGGTTGTAGCCTTGGAAACTCTACGGGGTGGTCCTACCATATGGGGCCACTGTGAGTCCAAATAGTCTCATCAGCAGTTTATTCTATTCTCTTTTTCTTACATTATATGCTGAAATGTTAGGTGAATTGTTTTTATGATTGTTGGCGGTAGTCGATGTTGAGTTGATTTCTACTCATGTTCACCCCATGTGAATTTAAATTAAAAGGCCTCATGTTAATTTTTTTTTTAGAAAAAGATAAAGAGGGAAATTTTTCTCCTAACTGGGTTAACCCGGTCTTCATAGAAATACAGGCATAAAATATAAAATGAATCAGGTTATAGCTGCAGAAATGTGAGAATAAGCAAACTGAGGATGTAAAATCACTACAAACAAAACACAGAACACAAACTGGAGAAAGTACCTATAGTGTGCATAATAGCAAGGTAGTTACATATAAAAATTATACAAGTCAAACAAAGGAGAATTGATGCGTTTGAGCTGTGGTGTTGGAGAAGAGTATTGGATATACTATGGACTGCTAAGAAAATGAACAGGTTCATCCAGGAGAGGGTTAAACCAGGCTTCTCCTTGGAGGCAAGGATTCTGAGACTTTATCCGACATACTTTGGACATGTTGCAAGGAGGTACCTTGGAGAGGGTTGTCATGCTTGGGAGGGTGGAGGGACAGTGCAGGAGAGGAAGACCCTCTATGATTTGAATTGATTCAGTGACTGGGGTAAATGAGAGTAGGTGTGTCAGAGGCAGTGAGATTGGCACAGGATAGAGGAGGGTTTAGGGCTGTTGTACATAGGGTCGCTATGAGTCGCAGGTGACTCAGTGGCACAAAACATCAACAACAAATCAAACAAGAAAAATTAACATAACATACCTACAGGAAACTCTGAAGAGCTCATATTTAGTTGGCCTATAAACCTGTTTATATTTATGATTTAAGAGTCAATGGGCCTGGTATAAACCTCAGTATAGATTGATAGGAAAAAAACGAAAATTAGATACAAATTCCAGAGATTAAAAATGTTCATTATTAATTATGATGCAGAACTAGATTTCTCCACGCATTTACTGGTGAGAGTTTAAACTGATACATGTTCTGAAAAGCAATTCAGATATGTGTATCAAGAGCCTAACAAATGTCATACTTTTGACCTTGATATGCATCTATTATAAATTAAGACTAAGCCTGATTAAAGCTAAGTGGTTAAAGTTTGGGATCACTCATTGACTCCCTGACAGCCCCCAAGTCAGTTTCCATGAATATTGTTGTTGTTGTAGATTTGTGTCAGAACCGATCCACAGCTGACCCTCGGGTTGCTCACCCTTCCCCCGCAGGTGGATTCAAACGGTGTATCTTTGGCATTGCAGCTCAGCTTCTTACTTATCATTGGGCCACCAGAGCTCCCACTTCTATGATAATGACCGTCAGTCAGTTTTCTGACGGTACACATTGCATGAGGAGACTGCTCATTTTTCCCACTGGAAGTCACTGGTGGATTTGAACCATCAAAGACACATACCCTTTGGGATAGCATCTCAACTCACAACAGATTATGCTACTAGAGATGAATAAAAAAAACTTGAAACCAATTAAGAAGAAACACAGATCTCTGGAACTGTAATATATTCACTGACATCACAGAAACACCCACTATTTGGGAAGACTGGTAGGCCTTTGTAATGATGAAGGTATTCAGATTTTCTGGTCCCATGAAAAACATCTTACTGGATTCTCATAATTAGGATGACTATTCTTCCCATTCTGTATTATACAATCCTGGTTTACTCTTACTGTCTGGGTATAAATAGTTAATAGCATCTCCTCGCAAAATTAGTGATGTGTCTTTATTTGAGTGATAAATTATATGATCACTTTAATGATCCATTTACTTTAATTAAATAAAACCCATGTGTTTTAATTAAACAGCGCTTTAGCAACACAGAATACATCAAAGAGCATTAACTGAAATTGCTTAATGTAATCCATTATAAGTATTTGCTAATGGGCTTAGGGTGCTGTCCATTATATTGTATTGTTTCTTCTCTTTGAAAACTCTTGAGAGGCCTATCTCTCTGGTCTCAGCTCCAATATAGCTGTGTATCCCATGAATGTTTGGTGTGATTTTGTATCCTGAACTCTAAATTGCAGATCTCGTCCTGTTTTCCACTTTATACTCAGCCATTGCCAGACACCTGGAGTCAAATATGTAATTGACCTCCAGTTTGATTGTAACCCTGAAATTCAGAGATGAGGTCCCCAACTTAGTATATATCTTTCCTTCAGACTACAGTATGTGTTTTTCATTTAATGTGTTTAAAAATAGCCAATGTAACATTCCAGCATCTGCCATTAATAATTCCAGATGTCTTTTTTTTTCCCTGTGAACGATACATGTTATGATAAAAAGTGGTGTTAGTCAGCATAGGTCACATCTTGTCAAGTCGCCTTCATACCTAGCATAGCACACGTCCTACCACTGTTGCATTAGCAATGGTAACTCTGATTCCCAAAATTCGGCCAGAAAACAAAACTAAAGACTTGCTGACTGGGAAGTTTATGTCTACCACTGGTAAGTCCCTTCTACTTATTTGGGTCAGTTTTGTGAGAACTACAGCTATAGAAAGACACCACTTTAAATGGCACCTGGTCACTTAGTTTCTGATGATTCTAAAAATTTTATCAAATTCTTTCTTCTATTGCTAAAGAACAAGTGTTGAGTGATACTGGTACATAGGAGCTTCAAGTAATGTGGGAAACCTGGAATAGCCTGGAATTTATAATACTGGTTAACAGAAGGCAAGGAGTAGTAGAAATCTAAAGAATAGAGGATTGGACAACAAAACATTCCAATTTTTACTTCTATCCTTATTACCTCTTTGGAGAGCTCTGGGTGGCCTAGTGCATATGGAATTTTGCTAGCAAACCAAAAGCGGGAAGTTTGAATTTTCCAGCTGTTTTGTGAGAGAAAGATGGACAATTTTCTTCCATGCAATTTACAACCTCTGAAAACTCAGAAGTCAGTTATGTGTCAGTTCTGACTCAATGGCAATGAGAATGATGCTACCCTTTGGAATGGACATCATCATCCCTCACTTATAAAGACACATTCCTAGAAAGATATTGTCATACTATTTCCCCATTTTTTTAAAAGAGGGAACTATATACTCTTGGATGCATCTTGGTATAGAGCTTCCATCATGTCTAGTGTGGTCTTGGTTCAAATGTCACACAGTCTTGAAATTTTTACTAAGATTTAGTAGATTTTCTTGAATAAATATATTCTTAAGTTGTGAGTGTCCTTTCTAAAATATCCAGACAACTTATATTTTTAAATATAATCAGCAACATCATAGGTGACTCAATGGCACATAACAACAGTAACATACTAAAATAGGTTTGGAAGCAGGAGTGGTATCTATTTCCTAAACCACATGCCTCTGGAAACTGAACTTTGATAAATGTTGATAGTTATAGAGGGGCTTCAGGCCTTTCGTTCATTGGGTCAAAATGAGTCATGCTTGACTTGAAGGCAATCAACAACAACAACAACAGCAACATAATCAGCTTATATTTTGAAATATAATCATTATCAACTTTTATGATCATTTTTATTGAGAGTTCACAGAGTTCACCAAACCACCATATCATTAAATTTATAACATAAAACTTTCTGAAAATTGAGATATGCTGCTTTCTTGCTTCTTCTCTTACTGTCACAATGTTCACTCTAACAAAGAATCAAATTGGAAGAGTTGCAGAAATCAGTAACATTGATTTTTTTATAGGATGCTAAAGGATCCACAGTGGCTCATAAATTACTTTTAAGATACACATGACCTATCATGTTCCGTATAAGAGGAAAATTTAGGTGGTGTTCTCTTTCAGAACATTTTTATTAAGTTTCATTTAAGTACACTTGAAATGGCATGCTACACTACAAGTTTATTCCATAAGGAGCACTGGGCACACAACACATGCTCCACACATATGCCTAGAATTGTGACATCATTGGAATGACCTACTAGTGTAACATCAGCCCCAACACATTCAGCCCCATCTATTATCACAGAGCCTTTGAATCTTGGCCAATTACTTCATATTGCCAGGTACTTCCCTAATATTTGTCAGAGGCCAATTTTGCCGAAGATAAACACATTTGTAGCAATACTTCCATTGTTCTCTACTTTTCCTCCTATATTAGAAACAGAGCAGTGAACATGTATACAGTACCAGAGTCTTTCTGAATATTAATGGAGTTCTATAAAGTCCCAGCCAACTTACCCATCTGCAAATTGAATGAATATACTCCATTACATTGCATTAGTCATGACTGAAACTGTAACAGTGTGCCAGCCAAGGACTGGCCCCAATAGAATTACACTTGACCTTCTCTTCTGCCGTCTCGTTGATAGAAATCCATTGATAAATCACTAGGAATAATATTATAACCAGTTGTGCCCCCTCTTGGCAGTTGTTTGATCTAAACCCAAGTTTTATGGTTTCTGAGTGACTTAATTCAACAACTCTCGGCCTACCTCAAATTTTTGGAGTTGTAATTAGTAGCTGGTCCAAGGAAATGTCTTTAAGCTTCTTAATCTAGACATGATCTAGTGTTTAGAAATAATATTAATTAAGGATATTGAATTCTTTTTATGATTCTGCTCTGTAACTTAGGCCGAGATGATTCTTAATGTAAATGAAATGGCAAAACTCCCAAAGTTGATAGAATCTCTCATGAGTAATAAAGGTAGACTTGGATCCACAATCAATACTCATGGAAGGCATTTCATTGGGCAAAATGGCTGCCATGGACATCTTTAAAGTAATAAACAGTGAAGATGTCACTTTAAAGACTAAGGTACTCCTGACCTAAGTCACAATATTTTCAGTTGTTTCATATGTATGTGAAAGTTGGGAAATGAATAAAGGAGGCCACGGAATAATCTATCCCTTTGAGTTATGATGTTGGCAAAGAGTACTGAAAACACCATGGAATTCCTAAAAGCAACGAAAAAATCTGTCTTGGAAGAAGTTCAACAGGGGGTTTGGAGGGATTCTTAGGAGCAAGGATGATGATACTCCCAGAAAAGGACAGCATGCTTAAAAAAGTACAAGGTGAGGAAGAAGGTGAAGATCCTTCACAAGATAAATTAATATAGTGACTGCAATAATATAGCATGTCGGAAATTGTGAGACTAGTGTAGCAGGGATCCATTCTGTCATACACGTTGGATCTGTTGGAGCCAACTTAACAGTATCCAACAACAATAAATGGCATATCAGCTTAATTCTAGACCGATTCCAGCAGATTCTTGTTAGCTAGAAAAGTGTGTTGAATAGCATTCTAACCAAGGCAGAAAGTGACTCCAATTTTTCATGATTAACAGAGATCCCCAAGAAGGCAGGCCATGGCCAAGCCATCAAGGATCTGGAAACAAGGACCTATATTCCATGATTCTAAATTTGATTTCATTTTATGATGCTATGATATACTATTACCATTAACCATGCCAGATGGACCCATAGAGTGGCAAGCCTCATAGTAACAGAATTTCTCATCATGTACAATATGAAGGTATTACAATTTCTTGGTTTCTCTCCCTAAAGCTATGTTTAAACTATTACACTATTACACTAAACTATTATGGAATAATAAACCATCAGAAAATCCTGCATTTTATAAAAACACTTTTTAGTATTAAAACATCTATGGAAGAATTAATTTCCATACGCAGGATATTGTATAAGTAAGGCACTAGAGAAAATGAGCAGTTGGCAGTTGTCTGTGAAATGCCTACTTTTAAAACTTTCATTTTGTTACTGTTTGAGAATATGAACGTAGAACATACTACCAATTTAATGGTTTTTACCTAAACAATTTAGTGGCTAAAGTTGTGTAACCATTCTCATTACCCTTTCCCAAATTGTTTTTCCCTCATTAACTCGTGGCTCTCTAGATTTCCCATTGAACCTTTCAAGTTGCTATTGATAAAGAAAAATGCAACGATGGATGAGTGGAAATCCAAAATTTCTGTAAATGTTCATTGAAATTAATAAAATTTAAAAAATCTCAATAAAAATAATAATTTAAAAATTTTTTTAAAACCCCAATGCTCAAAACTGAATTCTATACAGTTGTTGTTATTGTTGTTGTTGCTCCTGGTTGACTACGGCTCATAGCAACCTATAAAGAACAGATCCAAGACTTGCCCTATCCCATACCATCTCCATGATCTCTCAACATGCTAAAGCCCATTGTTGCAGGCACTGAATCATTCCATCTTATAGATTATCTTTCTCTCTTTCTCTGATCTTCTACTTTTCCAAGCATTATTTTTCCCTCCCAAGGACTTTTTCCCTCCCGATAACACCCCCAAAGCACCTAAGACAAAATGTCACCATCCTTGCTTCTAAGGAGCACTCTGGTGTACGCCAGGGATGTGTCCTGTCTCCATACCTT
>NW_006400032.1:394359-402469 GCF_000299155.1 Elephantulus edwardii | reverse complement strand
AAAAAAAATAGACTTCTTTGGAGAGGTCCTTTACAGATTTTCACAATGTAACACATCTTCTGATTTCTTGTTTGATATTACCATGGATGTTGATTGTGGATCCAAGTAAAAGGAAAGAATTGACAGCTGTTACATATTCCCCATGCTATGCTAGGTAAGCTAAACAATGATTTTGTTTTAAAAAGACTTTAAAGAATACTTTAAACTACATGATTATTTTGAGAACACCAAAAAAATATTGATAAATGATGTTAATGTACAGACACATGTTCCATGGGCATAGTATGTCCCAGGTTAATATTATAGCTATGTGGTTTTCTACTCAGTTTGCCTAAACTCAGTTATACTCCCATATTAGCAAAAAGTTGGCTACTGTCTAGATGCTTAAGACATACAAACAATTCCCATGACAATTTTTACTCCATTCTGTCAAAGCAATATAAAACAATTTCTGTTTTCATTATACTTCAATGTTTCACTGACAATAGACTTTTGTAGCTATAATATCAGATTCTGTTTGTGTTACTCTGATTTAAAAATAACTAAGGACATAGAAAGGGAGTTCTGGTGGCCAAGTGGTAAGGAGTTGTACTGCTAACCCAAAGGCACATAGTTTTAATCCACCAGCTTCTCTCAGGAAGAAATGGGTAATTTCCTCCCACGCAATTTACAGTGTCTGAAAACCTGCTAGAGGGTCGACTATGAGTCACTTCAAACTTGATGGTACACAACAAGACCCTACAAATAGATACATTTTTATTCTCTTGAATCTTAGACTAGGTCAATATTTTCAGACTCAGGAATCTCCAAATACATGACATAGACCAGGGTGTGCCCAATTTGTAGATGCACACAAAACAATTGGATATACCATTGCCTCATATGCATCTGAAAGTTGCATAATGACTAAGGAAGACCAGGGAAGAGTATTGAATATACCATGGCCTTCCAAAAGAACAAACAAACCTGTCTTAAAGGAAGTGTAACTACGGTGCTCATTTGAAAAAGAGGTAGAGAAACGTTGTCTTACATACTTTGGCCCTGTAATCAGAAGGGGTCAGTCCTTGGAAAATAGATGTCATGCTGAGAAAGGTTGAGGAAAGAGAAGACATCCCTCGAGGAGATGGCCTAGCACAATGACTGCAACAGTGGGTCCAAGCTGACTCATGTCTTTTTGATCAAAAAAAAGCCTGACGTATCTCTCACAGGCTGACTGAGTGATAGAAATACGACAGGGTTTAGTATGGCAGAGTTTGTGAGGATAATGCAAAATAAGGCAAGGTTATGATCTATTTTTCACAGGATTGTTGTGAGTTATTTTCAACCTGATGGCACCTAACAACAACAGCAACAAGCCCACGTGAAGAATGTGAAGAATGTGAACTCCAGAACAATTAATGGTGCTTGTATTCCATCTGTACATAGGCTAAGAGGTGGTCATTAAAAGAGAACAAGGGAATATTTCATTATTTAACATCAGAAAAGGAGTATATCAGGGTTGAATCCTTTCACTGTGCTTATTCAACCTAAATGCTGAGCAAATAAATAACCTAACACTATTCCAATATTATTCTCCTCCTCTGAGAAGAAGAACATGCCACAAGGCTTGGGAAAGGCATATTAACAACCTGCGGTATGCAGATGACATCATCTTGTTTGCTAAAAAGGAAGAAGACTTGCTAAAGAGACAAGACTGTAGCCCTACGTATGAATTACATCTCAACATAAAGGAAACAAGACTCCTCATAGTTGGACCAAGAAGCAACATCACGGTAGATGGAGAAAAGATTGCTCTTGTCTTGAATCAGATTTTACTTGGATCTACAATCAACACCCATGCAAGTAGCGGTCAATAAATCAGGCAATACACTACATTGAGTGAATCTACAATGAACTTCTTTAAAATGTTAAAGGGCAAAGATGTTCTTGCCAGCTTGCAAGCTAAGGTGCAATGAATTAGAATTATCTGTTTGTGAAAGTTGAACAATGAACAAAAAAGACCAAAGAAGAATGGATATTTTTGAATTGTAGTCAAGATGAAGAAGTCTTCCAGAAGAACAAGTCTTTTTTGGAAAAAATGTAGCCAGAAAGCAACTTAGAGGTGAGGATGATGAGACTTCATCTCACGCACTTTCAACATATTAACATCATCAATTAACATTGACAAGTGCAAGATGAAGGACATCATGCTTGGAAAAGTTGAAGGTGACTGACAGGAAGGAAGACCCTCAATGAGATGGGCTGTCATGTAACTGCAACAATGGGCTCCAGTGTAGCAATTCTTGTGAGGATGGCACAAGAGTGAGAAACGCTTTGTTCTGTTGTAATTCTATCCCTTTCACATGAAAACTACATGATGGCATCTAAAAACTAACAAGCACCTCTCGAAGTGTGGCCTACAGATCAGAGTTGGTCCCTGAGTTGGTTGTAACTTACTTGTAAAAACATTGAGATTAAGTGTCTGGAAGTATTTATGGCCATCTGAAAGATTAATATTATGCTCATTGAATTCATTGATCATTAATTTTTCGTTGTTGTTCTCTCTTTCCCCATTTCACTTCCATAATGCTTCACATTCCATTCCATAACAATAAGCAATGAAAATAAGCAAACTAGTTCTTTATCACAGATATGTTGAGAGAATCTTTCTCATGTGAAGAATAAAAACCAAACCAACTATCACTAAGTGTATTCCATTCATGGAAACCTCATTTTCGTCAGGGTGGAATTGTGCTCCATTGGGTATTAAAGAGCTGATTTTTCATAAGTAGATCATTATGCCTTTCTTCCAAGGCACTTCTGGGTAGTCCTGCACCTCCAACCTTTGGTTACCATCTGACAGCATCAATCAGTGCACATGGGATCCCCAAATAAAGAATGATGATAATTAATAAATTTAAATTGTATTTTAATTTTTTCCAAAATAGTATTCTGTACTTTGCATTAGTTTTCTATTATTGTGTAACAAATTACCATACAAAATTAATGGTTTAAAATACCACCCTTTTATTAGCTCATAGGTCGGAAGTTCAAAATGATGTGGTGTTCTCTGTGCAGGGTATCATATGGTCAAAATCAAGGTGTCAGCAGAAGTAAGTTCCAGTCTAGAGACTCTGGGGGAAAGTTCCTTCCAAGCTCGTTCTCTTTGTTAGCAGAATTCAGCTCCCTGCAGCAGTTAAGCCTGAGCCCCAGCCTCCTCTATTTCCTTGCTGACTGTCAGCCAGAGACCATGCTCAGGCAACAAGATGCTGCCCCATTTCTTGCCACTTGACCTCTCCCACCTATTTAGGCCAGAAATAGTGCATTGAATCTTTCAAATCTCTGGCTTTCTTTTCTGTGATGAGACAGTGAAAAAGCCTTGATGCGGTTAGGTTAGGTCTATAATGGATAATCTCTTTGCCTTTGATCAACGGTGCCATGTAACATAATCTAATTGCAGGAGTAAACTCCCTCATAATCACAATCCCATGGATTATGCAGCCATGAACACCAAAAGGGGTGAAGAAGAAGGAATCGGTGGGGTCATTTTAGAATTTTGCAAACTTTGAATTTCATATCTAAATTAGACAATCCTTTCCCCTGAATTCTGATCAATGAAGACTCTTGACTATTGAATGACACTCTTTAGACAAATCTATCACTCATTGAGAGGGAATCTGTCTCTGCATAAACTAGGTTAAAAGTAATTTCGCTCAGTGACCTAAACGATAGTCACTAAAACACCTAGGGAGCTCTAGTGGCATGGTCTGTTGGAAGTTGTGCTTCCAGACCAAAGGTGGCAGTTCAAATCTACCAGCAGCTGGAGAAAAGATGGGAAATCTCAATCTCCTTCCTTCCAATTTACAACCTTTGAAAACCCACTGGAAGGTTATCTATATGACTCGACAGCAATAAAGTTTGGTTAGTGTGTTTTTTAGTAAACATCTCATGTTTAAATAAAATAGCAATAGCACCTGTGTACTATGAATACAATGAAAGTTTAATATCAATGTCTCAAATTTCACAGGGAATGAATAAAATAAAACTACTTCTTTAGCATTTCACTTTTTGTGATGTTAGAATATTCTTTCTGTAGATGTTTGCCATAGAGGGTTATTTTAAAATGTGGTTTCTGCTAACTTGTTAGAGAATCTTCTTTTCATAAAATAAACCAAGACTGTGTGATAAAGCACACCAGTTAAAAATATAAGCAGATACATGATAGATAAATTAAGTAGTGATTTCTCTCCTGTGAATAGGATTTATACCACATAAAAGCAGGAATCAAATGAATTCTTTTTAGAATAGTTAGAGCTAAGATGTAGCAAGCAACAGCAACACTAGCTAATTAAATCAAATACCATTCAGGGTCTCTGTTAGCATATTTGGGTTCAAGATGAAACAAGATGGAAAAAGTGTATGATCCCTTGATAAGCATAACTTGCAACAAATTGGCAAACTGGTAGGAATTAAAAGCCAAAACCAGCAGTTTTGCTGTGCAATTTTTTTGGTAATGACTTTATAGCTCCACATCCCAGCTTGCATTACTCATTTCGTAACATAAAGAAAAGAAATATATTGTAGAAAGTTATTTTAAATAAATTACTCCACAAAATTGACCAATTTTAAAGAAAACAGACTGATGATTCTATATGGGGAAAAGAGAACCAAATATTTTTTGACATTGAGAATAACATATCCAAATATGAAGCAATAATTCCAGTGAATGTAATTTAATCTCTGTTTAGTATTGTGGCTGTTTTTATTAAGATAAAAACACTTAAGGTGGTAACTTGTTTCCAAATTCCAGTTTAATTAATGTCTTCATTGTTTTTTTCATATTGATGTTTTTGTATCAAATTCAACCCAATGAGATCAAAGGGCTTTTAAAACTAGAGTTCCTAGACATCAATTAAAAAAAGGTGTTAGCAGAAAACAGCTAATTTTAAAGATTTGTCTTTACGGTTTGAGCAGCAAGTACACAGAGAATATTTCTGTTGCTTTTAGATTATTAAAGCAAGTTTTAAAGTCATTTTATTCTGACATTCATTTTGTCTTTCTTAGCTTTTTTGTCTATTTAATGAGTTTTTGTTCTCTTCATATATTATGTCCTTGATGTCATTTTATATTATGATGGATTTTATTCCTGTGATTAGATTATGTACATGGCACAGTTTATATAAGGCAAAGAGATTATCCATATGCACCTAACCTAACCACATAACTCATCTGGTTTTCAGCCATTAGTGTCCAAAGCATTGACTCTATTCTTGAGATGGCTTCTAAATTCAGGATATACTCAAGGCTGTATTTTGGTTCTTGTGCATTTGTTTTTCATTTTCTTCTGCTCCAACTTTAAATTATATAGGAGAAACTGTGCTCTGTTCTTCACCTGGTTCCTGGCCTTGTTTTGACGGATGATAAGGAGCTTCTCACTAGCTCTTCCCACAGATAAAGTCTATTTGATTCTCATGTGTTCCACCACACAAGGTTCACACATATGTATAGTCACTCTTTGGCTTTGGTTTTTATTTCTATTTAAAGGCTATCTGGGGCAGTGGGAGGGGTGTGGGGGGATTGTGTATCAGGGAGGGATTCTTTCTTTTACTTTTGAAAGAGAGGAGCAAACTGGGGGGTGGGGGGAGAGAGCTGGGTGGGTAGAGAAGTGCAGCAATGAATGAATGGAAATCCAAATTCTCTGTAAATTTTCATTAAAATTATTAAAAAAAAGAAAAAAGAAAAGTTCATGGCTTGAATCAGGTGCACCTTAGTCTTCAAAATAACATCATTGCTCTTCAGAATTATGGAGAGGCCTCTGACAGAGTGGACTTGACCAATGCAATATATTTTCTGATCTCCTGAATGCTAGTGCCAAGATTGTTGGTTGCTGATTCCACTGAAATGAAATAAAGAACTTCTCTCCAAAAAACAAAGGGGGGGGGGATATCTGTAATGAATAAAGTAATTGACTGGAGAAAATTCTATTACATAATCTTCAACCTCATTTCTATCATCAAGTGCCTGTTTTCTAATGACCAATTCTTTTTGTTTCTAATTTTTGCATTATATTAATTATTGTAAATGCATCTTGACTGCATGTCTGATCAATCTCAGACTATAGAAGTTGGTAGAAATCCTCAGTATATTAATCTTTGGCTTTAGGGGTTGATGAATAAATTTTAATAATGGCCAAATTAGCTGGTCTTCTTTGTTGCATGGTTGTTCTATTACTAACAAAATTGCACTTTATGACACAACTTAAAATGTTGTTGTTGACAAAGAATGAGATATCATTCCTCTTTAATTTGTCATTACTAACAAAGACAATCACAAGATTGTCCAAGTCAAAATGGCCAATGTGTCAGTCCATTCCAGCTCACTGATGGCTCAGATAGTGATTTTCATGCATTTCAATTCATACTTCATACATTTGATAACTCTAATATGATACTTCATACGTTCCCTGTTCTGACTGTCAAAGGATATTTGCAACTATTTCTTCCCAATTTGAGTTGTGCCACATCAGAAAAAGCTCTAGACTCTAGTTAGAGGATGTGGTTCCCTACCAATTTTGAGTGCCTCCCAATCTAAGGGGCCTACCTTCCAGCACTTTAACAGATAATAGTCCATGGCTATTCATAGAGTTTTTAAGAGCCAATTATTTCAGAAGTGGATGTCTAATCCTAGTCTGCCTCAGTCTGGAAACTCCTATTCTGTCTTGGTCTGAAAACTCCACTGAAACCTGCCAATGGTCGTGCTGGCATAGCTTCTAACAACATCACAGGCAACAGCATATAAGTGATAGCAAAGTAGAACCAACTGTCAAGCAAGTAATAGATGCAGAGATACGGTGAGATTTAGAAGTTGATTTTTTAATTGAGTGAGTTTCAATTTCTGATCTTTGCTTTATGCTGGGAAGCTTTTTCCAGGTATCAAAAGACCAAAAGTGAGTTCTTTTGCCTATGGATTCCTGATGCAGACTATGCATCTGAGGTGGGTATCCCTAGAAACTTCAATACACCTTTGATCACAGGATAAGCCATGCACTGGCCAATAACCAGGAGTCATGACTGTGCTCACAGCATAAGCAGACCCCAAATGAGTACTATTCATTCTCACAAAGAGCAAACCATAACCACTAGCCATTTGAATTTTTCTCTGTAAATAACAGAAGTAATAATGATACCTATAACAATAATTCTTGAACCTTAATCTTAAAAGCAAAGAGTCCTGGTGGTACAATAGTTAAACACTCAGCTGCTAATCAAAAGGTTGACAGTTCAAACCCACCTTACACCCTCAAAAAGAATGTCCTAGCAACACATTTCCATGAAGGTTATGACCAAGTAAATCCTATTAATGTGGGGAGCCAAATGGCAGATTTAATATTAATATTTAATCAAATGCTGCATCAGGAGATGAGGGAGGTGTAGATACAAGCTAGAACTTCCCCTGTAGCACCAAGGCAGACTTTGGGCTTCACAGAGCTTAAGGGCCAAGGCAGACCTTAAATGTTTTCATAATTCTCAGTTTGTATTTATTGATCCTTTCCTCATGAGATAAGCATAAGGTTAATAATAGAGAAGAATTCTGCCTCATTTGGAAAAGATTTCTCTTTGTGATTTAATTCCCCATAATCCTTTTTGTTTTTTACATCTTGGTGATTTTTCTCTGTTTATTTCCTGGTGATTCTCAATAAAACCACAGAAAGGCATAGCATACGGTCTTCAGTTCTTCAAGCTGTTAGCCCCCTGACTTCATCCTCTCTGATCTTCCATTCCTGTGTATCCCCGTCTCTGTCTTTTCCCTCAGTCAACAACAGAAATGTTGATGATGAGGTTCATTTCTGTCCCATGAAGCTATGGAATTGACTCAATAACATCCAATAACAACAATTCTAAAGGCAAATTCTTACTTTCCCTGTGGGAGACCTAGATTTGGCTTCCAGGCATCACTGGTAGACTCCCATGTTGTTGTGATACAGAACCAACTCAGTAGAACTTTAGTCTAAGATAGACAGTGAATAAAAGTTTGAACAGAAACTTCACCAAAGAAGACATTCAGATGACCAACAAGGACATGAAGAAACGTTCAAAATCCCTAGCTCTAAGAGAGATGCAAATCAAGACAA
>NW_006400032.1:361403-392413 GCF_000299155.1 Elephantulus edwardii | reverse complement strand
AAAAAAAATAAATACAACAACCAAAAAAAAGTTTGCAAATCAACTTAGAAATCAGTCGGTGAAAACCTTCTGGATCACAAGAGTCCTAGACCATTGTTGGGGCTGCCATAAAGACTCAAACTCACTTTCAAGGGGTTGACTCCTGTCCATAGTGAGCCTCCATTGGTTTCCAAGCTGTAAATCTTAATACGAAGAGACTGCCCATCTTTTCCCCACAGAGTTGCTGATAGATTCCAACCACCAGAGACTTGACTGTTGGTTAGATGCAAAAACACTACATACTCCACCATTGTTGTTGTTGTTATGTGCTCTTGAGTCTTCTGCAACTCAAAGCAACCCTATGTACAGCAGCTCTGAAGCCTGCCCTGTCCTCAGCCAGTCTCACTAACTCCAATACACTTACCCCCATTGCCCTAGTTACCGTATCAATCCATTTCATTCAGGGCCTTCCTCTCCTGTTCTGTCCCTCCACCCTTCTGAGCATGATGTTCTCTTGGAAGTCCATGGTAGATTCAAGACTCTTCTCCAGCCCCACAACTCAAACACATCAATTCTTCTTCTATCATCCTTAGTCATTATCTGGTTCCCTGATGCATAGCAAGTCATTGCAAAGACCATGACCTGGATCAGGGTACACCTTAGTCTCTAAACTGACATTGCTGCTTCTCAGTACTCTGGACAGGTGTCTGATAGCAGATCTACCTAATGAAATGAATCTTTTTTTTTCCCTGACTAATGATGTTAAAGAGTATTGATTGTGGAGCTCAGCAAGCTGTAACTGTTAACAGCCTCAATCTCTTCTCTGTCCATCATGGTTCTGCCAATTGACCCAGTAGTGAGAATATTTGTCTTCTGGATGCTGAGCTTCAATTGTCTCTACCATTGTCGTTGTTTTTGTTAAGTGCCATCGAGTCGTAGACAACACGTAACAACCCTATGAACAAAAGACCAGAATACTTATATACCTTTCATCATTTCTCCAAGGTCATAGAGTTTCTGGAGGCAAGCTATTTCGGAAGTGGATGCCACTCCTGCTTCCAAGTTTGTTTTAATCAGAGATCTTTACCAAACACTGTACACCATGGGTAACCATTATCACATTTGACACGTCAGTATCACAGTGTTTAGCATCACAGCAACCAAAAGTTACCTCTGTACAGCAAATGGACAGACCAGTGCTATACCACTTAGAAGAACGTTTGACCCAAAACAGTTAAAACCAGGCCTGAGGGATGCAGATTAAAATCATCCACCTTTGGCTTGGTAGCATCACTATCTGTCCTCTAATCATCTCCACCATTAGAACCCCTTAAAGTTCTAAGAAGAAGGAAATACTTTCATTTTTCTTTGCCTAGGTGTGATTTCATTTTTTATTATAACAATTGACCATGATTCTTATCACAATATTCATTCACATATTTTTTTCTTCTTCACTTTTCCTGCTCAAAAAGCCCTTTTCCCCTCCAAGAGCAAGGCCAAGACCATTCCAGGAGATGACCTGGTGCATGTCCAAGTGACTCCTTGCTTACTTCCTCCCGGCACAAATGCTGTCGTTTCTATGATGGGCTGTTTCTGGTTTTTCCCAGAAAAGTACTATTGAAGTTTTATTTACATGAAGTGATTCATTTCCACCTTTTTGTCCCCCTCCCTGGTCGCTCAAAAAAATGCCAAAAAACTCAAAGTGCCTCACACTGATGCTGAATCATCTTCAGATGTTCTTGGAATACGACTCTGAGTTCATGGATTTGCTGCCACAGGAGTAACTGTCTTGCACCTTTGCATAACTGTCTTGCACCTTTGCAGACCCTAAATATGGTTGCGTGCTCTATGCCTTTCTACCAGAGAGAGAGAGAAAGAGAGATGTGAGAATAGAGAAAATTTTTGCAAGATTCAAATAGATTCCAGGAAGCAGTGCCATCAATAACATGTGTCACTTTTGATGACATTAGGAGCCAAATTCTGGACTTCACAGCCAACCACCAGGGGAAGTTTTTGCCGGTACAGTCACTACATAAACTCCCCTTTGGTCTTCTGGGTACCCCCTGCCCTGCAGGCATCCTGTAAATTTTCTTGACTTTATTTCACGAGGTTTCTGAACCTGCACGTCCTCCCTGTGCAGTAAGTGCCAGCAAAACTGAGGTCACAGCAACACTCACTGCTGGAGTTTTGGGGACGGTGATGGGAAGCAGCTGTTCTGGTCTTGGTTCCTGCTGCCTGAAAACCACCTGCTGTCTGACAGAGGCTGCACACTGCAGGAGAGCGTGGTCCTTCGGCTCTGAATGTCCTCATTCATTCAAAACTATGTATTAAGCTTCCTACTACCAATATCTAGGATTTGCTAAAGATAAGAGTGAGAGGGAGTGGTGAAGAAGCAGAGGGGTATTCAAGAACAAGATCAAGTGGCACACATAATCTAAAATAGCTAAAGGTCTCAAATAGAATTTTGAAGTTGATACCCTTCCATAGATTGTGACAGATTTAAGTCAACAGTAGTTTGTTCAGCTGTACTATGACCTGGGAAATTAACAAGCTTCAATTTTATCTTCTCACTCTGACCAGATAATTGCATTTAATACTGAGAGAATTCTTTTTAAACACCCTTGGCTTTTCTAAGAATTCTATTTTTCTAAGATTGTTTCTATTTTCAAGAAGCATGAAGCAGATTTGGGTTTCCAGAAAGCACTCTTTTAAGAATCTTATGTGTATAAACAATCTGTTAGACCTTAAAAGAAGCTGCAGTAGAAATGTTTCCTAAAATGCTAAGGAATACTCATATACTAATTACAACCTCACATTAAGAAAAGAGAGTGATGTCTACCCTGATCTGAAAAAGAATAGAGGGCAGTGTTCTTCTGAGTGGTATGTCTAAACATTAAAGTAGAATTAAGGAATGCTGAATCCTGTATTTGGGAAAATTTCTTAAAGCAAACTCTTGAATATTTTAGAAACAGCAGCCAGTTAAATCTTTTGTCCAAAAGCTGGGAAAGTATAACATGAATAAAAGAAGCACGAAACTTATTGAATAATTCTTATAAACTAAGCAAGGAAAATGCTCTTGAAAAACCAACTAGAAAATTTATTGTTGGTGTAATCATGTGTTAAACATACTCACTCTTCCAGATGGCCCTGAGATCAATGAGAAAAGGGCATGCGTCTTACCATCTCAGTTTTCAGTGAGGTGAGGTCATGTAGTTACAAAAATTCAATTTAAATAAAAACACACAGAGAGAAAAGCATTCATCTTTCAAAGCCATAAGAGAAAAACCTGTTTCTTGGGGGGGGGGGGGGGTGCTGCTGTGACACATTCACAAGGTTCCACATACAGCCCATTCTCCGCCTATGTCCCAAATGCAGGGCACGGGGGGGCGGAGGGTGTTTGTTTTGTTGTTGTTTTCAATAAGCAGAAATCGATTAGCACTTAGATGAAGAGGATAAATCCTTGTTCAAACCAAAGAAAAAAGGGAAGAGTTATATGTCCATTATTAGTATATTGTATTCACTGTGTATCAGCGCCATAACAAACAAAACGATAAAATGAAGACAATGAGCCCCTGTAATTTGAAGGTGGTATTTTCCCCTATTGAGGACGTATCTTCTTCTTAGCTGTTGTCTTGTTGACACTAACCCATGGAGACACTATATATAACAAAATGAAATAGTGCCTTTTCATGATCTTTGGAATGTTTGAGTTCATTGTTGCAGCTTCCATGTCATTCCACTTCTTTGAAGCTTTCCCTTCTTTTCAATGACCCCTCATGTTACCAAATGTGATGCCCTTGTCTGGCCATTGGCCTTCACTGGATGTGTCCAAATGATGGTGTGTATGGAAAATAAGAGTCTTTCCAGCCTTGCTTCTAAAATGTATTCTGGTTTCATTAGATTTCAAGGATGGATGGATGGATGGATGGATGGATGGATGGATGGATGGATGGATGGATGGGAGCTGATTTATCTAGCCTCCCAATAAGACTTCTACTGGCCTTCACTCTTAGTTTTTAGTCTTGGAAGACTGAACAGAGAACTCAACTGAGCTGCCTGAATTGTGGGCTTGCAGAGCTGCAGCACAGTTAGTGGAGGTTTCTTCAAGCTGCTATATTGTAGTAATTTGCTATATATAAATAGAAAACTAACACAGTAAGGAAACAAGTTGCCTAAACACACTGTTTCTCACTTCTAAACAACATTCGCAGTGTATTAAACAAACCCAGGTCTTCATTCGTTCTCACTTTCAAAAGTCCTAGTCACAGCTTTTGGTCCTTCTTTTGTTGTCCATTTTTAATTTGCTGCACCTCCCTGGAATGCTGTTTTCCAGTTATCCAAGATTCATCACAGTGTTTAATCTCTATCCTGCCTTATATCTTTGAACTTACTTATAATTGGAAGCCTTTCTTTGTTTTATGTGTTTTTTTTTATTGGTTTGTACACAACAATCTGTATACATTGTATTTTTTTAATATATACTGAGGGGGGTTTTGTTTTTAAAATATATATATTGGTTTGCTTACAAAATTCATATATATTACATTTCACACTATTCTTCATTCATATTGTGTTTCATTCAATAATACTCAAACATTTATATCTTATAAAGTAATGACCTTTGAACCTTGTTCATTATTACCCTGTCTTTTCACTCCGATCCTTGCCATTTCCTTCCCCCTCCCCTCCGCCCACCAAACTGTGCAACCCTGTTCTAGGAATACACCTAGGGAAATTAGAACTGAGATACAAATGAAGACTTGTAGACCAATTTCCATTGCAGCATTATTCACCATCACAAGAACATGGAAACAGCCCAAATATTCAACCACCACTGAATGGATTGAAAAATGGTGGTACATTTACACAATGGAATACTATACAGCATTCAGGAGTAACAATTTCTAAAAATACTACAGAACTTGGGAGAGACTGGAGAGCATTATGCTGAGTGGACTAACTCAATCTCTTTAGGACAAATATTGCTTAAGACCATTATTGTAAAATAGATAACTAGTAAAACGCATATGGGAACACAAGGAGTGATGGGGTGGCAGCAGAGGGGTAAGGATGAGTAAGGGCAAAACCACATGGAAACCTTTCTTAACCCAGTGCTAGATGCCACATTATTAGAATTTCTGTATCAATACAGTGGGCCAGAACCATTCAAATTAAACAGTTTGCCTTCTTTTTTTGTCACAATAGGCTGCCTTTGGGCTGTGGGGAAAAGAAAACGGTGGATATTTCAGAATAGAATTGACAAGATATGAAGGATGAAGTTTCAATGAAGCTGAGAAATGTGGGAAATGATCAAGTCATTCTTAACCTGGGAAACTAAATGGATCTGCTGACTTGTGGGGGTCAAATGATGACACTGGTATTATTATTCTGGGTGTGAAGTGTTAGGGGGCACACAAGTTAACCCTATACTCCATTGGAACTACATTAACCCTATACTCCATACAAGCTCTAAGGCCAAAGACATTGTGCACCTTATACATCCTGGTCTTTTATAATTTTAAACCCCACCCACAGTTGTTGAGTTGATTCCAATTCATAGTGATCTTCCCTTAGTTTTCTGAGGCAATAACTCTTAACAGAGAAGACTGCCTATCTTTTCCCCATGGAACCACTGATAGGTTTGAATCATTGAAGAAGCATGGCCAACAGTGCAGCATGCTGTGGACTACATCACCAGAGCTCCTTTTGTTCATAATTGGAAGTGCTGGAGAAGAGTATTGAGAATACCATGGACTGCTAGGAAAACAAACAGATTTGTACTGGAAAGGGTTAAACCGGGTGGCTCCTTGGAGGCAAGGATTCTGAGGCTCCGTCTAACATACTTTGGACATGTTGTGAGGAGAGACCGGTCCTTGGAGAGGGACATCATGCTTGGGAGGGTGGAGGGAAAGCGCAGGAGAGGAAGGCCCTCTATGAGGTGGATTGATTCAGTGATTGGGATAATTGGGATGGGAGTGTCAGAGACAGTGCGATTGGCACAGGACAGAGCGGGGTTTAGGGCTGTTGTACATAGGGTCGCTATGAGTCGCAGGTGACGCGACGGCACATAACAACATAAACTATTCCTTAAATGAATTGATGGAGATGCAGCTTATTCATGTTACAATTGTATGTAATGAATTTGAGATTGAGAGAATTAAGCAGGGACAGGGAGTTAGCCTTTTATATCTAACAATTAAGGGTTACAACTCTGACAGAATAGGAAAGTCTTAGTGTCAAGCCGCAAATTTAGATTTAAGACTAAATTGTACAGGAAGCCCAGAAACTATGAAAACCAAAGTCAAATTAAATATTAGAGATTATGCACTGATTATTAATTTTATTAGCTATAATAATAATAGGGAGCTCTGTTTGACTAGTGGTAAGAAGCTGTGTTGCATTCCCACAGGCCCAAGGTTTGGATCTACCACATGCTCCATGGGAGAAACGTGGGCAATCTCCTCCCACGCAATTTACTGCCTCTGAAAACATGCTGGAGGGTCTGCCATGGTTAGTTCCAAACTCAATGGCAAACAATGACATAATACAGTTATTATTAAACCATAAATACAGTTTTCTTTGCAATTCAACAAGAGTTAGATCCCATTGAATAATTATAAAAGTATGCTTATTGTTCTATATTTACATATTCTAATGTGTTAAAAACTAGGAAACACACACCCCCTTAATGACACAACATTATTTCCATATTGTGTGATTACTTGAATCAAGGCACTTGACCAATCTGACTCCATTCAAAGAAGGCAGGTGTGGAAAGATAGGCCACCTGCTTTAGAAGAGGAGCTATAAGGGAGATGCCCACCCAGTCAAAAAAGGCACCAGGCAACCCCCACAAAGCTTTCTGACCTCTTCTTATAAGAACAACCCCAATGGAGGAGTTAATCTCCTTAATGTAAAACAGATATGTTTCTTATTTATGTCTCTTACAGCTTTGGCCTTAAACATTTCCTGCCTCCTGAGTACTCTGTTCAGCTGAGAGGAGGTACACGTATGGGGAACCATGAAGTCTTCAGTGCAGGCAAGATGATGCCCAGCAAGAATATGCAGAAAAGAACCTTCTATTCTGCTTGTCTCTTCCTACTGATAACCAGCGAGCTCTAAGGGTAAAAACAGAATCTGGACAGGTCATTGAATACAGTAAGACTGGTAGACAAAGAATACCTCATTTGCTGTTTCTAACTAGTTTTGTTTCTCTGGGTATAAGACTGTGACTTGAGATAATATGGATTGTGCAGGATTTATTCAATTCCAGAATTCTGTCTGGAGGAATGCAACTATTCAGACACTTGCACTGACAAAAAGGGAAGGGTAAATAATACCACACTAAGCACAGGAGCTCAGAGCAAATTATCTAGAATGGTCTAACTTAGTAACCTTAGGGTCCTAGTGTCTTAAGAATAAGTCTCAAAGTAGTAAGAGAGATTCAAGACATTGGAACAAATAGCCCTAGATAGGATCTTTATTCTACCAATGACTAGTATCAAAAAGCCATTTGATTTTTTATCCTAATTTGAGGATGGGACGAGAATGCAATCCAAGGTTGTTGTATGGGTAATTAGGATATGTATGTATATTGGCAACATATTATTCATCCTACTGGATGAATGAAAAGTACAACTTTATGTTAAGCTTCCATTCCACTCAGTGGCAGAAATTCCATCAAGCCAGTTCCTGACGATCAGATTGATTAAATGTATTCTCAATCAAGAGTGGCACTGTTGTTTTTTACTGTGTGCATGTGAAACTTCTTTCTTTGGTTAGAGTTGAGAGATGTTTCACAATAAGTGATATCAAACCACCTGTCAGATGAGATCCAGGCAAAGATATACCAAACCTCTGCTCCCACGCAGCTAGAGAGTGGGCAGGTGACTAACGCTGGCCAATCTGACATTCTTGCCCAGGACATCAGATCAGCAATGAGTAGGAAACGAGGTATACTCAAGAATTTACTCTGGCAGCAGCAGGGGTAGAGGCATCCAAAGTGCTATTCCGGGAATGGCAGAGGTTGACTGCAGCGATGTCCTGTGTCCAGTTCTGACAGTGGTGGTGAAGCCAGTGATGGTGTCGTCAACATCACCAGACGCTTCCTGTGCTGTGGTTTTGGCTGAAGGTGGTTCCGCCCTTTCTCAGTGCCCATTGATTCTGAAGGCTCCCTGGAACCCTTCCTGCAAAGTCTCTTCCTGCTTCTGTTGACCGGAATTGTTCTCTTCGTAACCAAAAATCCTGTGAAGTTAAGTATTTCTCCTGAAATTTTCTTTAGAGCGTGGAAAGGAGCATAAGCCAAGCTCAAGGGACTTACAAAGCATCACCACATTCAAACTAGTCTCTAGTTTGTTTTATGTAGACAATTACTTCATCATTATTTGTTCTACATACACAACTACTATGATATTCTATTTAGCTCTCAGTTTTCATATATTTCCCACTATGGTCATTACTGATAGATCTTATTCCCATTTGGTCCTTGACCTTATGGTTCACACTGTATCTACCATGGCATCTCCTTCCTCTGAGTTTCCCAGCCTCAGCAATTTTCAGAATTTGCTACTTCTATACCCCACTAAGACATGTGAGAAGTTTATGGCTTTTTCTCAGTTCTGTTTAGCATTCAGTACGGATGTGTCCATTTGTCTAACTTGTTAGACAACTCTGTTAAGTAACTCTGGAGACTGGCTGCCTCCCAAGGCCTCTAACAAGGAAGCAGGGTGTAGGGAAGCACAGGAGCTCTGGTGGCCTACTGGCAAGAGAAGCTCTCTGCAATCTCAAAGGCAGGCAGTTCAAGGTCACCAGCTGCTTCACGAGAGATGGATAAGCAATCTCCTCCTGTGCGATTAACTGCCTCTGAAAACTCGCCAGAGGGTCAGCTATGAATCGGTTTCTACTCTATGGTACACAACAACAAAAATAACATACTGGCATCTTCAAATCTTCCTGGGTATTTTACAGCTGTTCCCAGGGATTTCAGTCCACAGTAGAATTAGAACAGACTGAAGGGTTGTTCCAGAGGACATTCAACGGAAACAAAGTACCCCTAATGTTTGCCAACTGTCCCCCACCAACTCTTCACAACTCCCAAGTGGGGGATCTTATGCTTCTTTGAGAGAAACAGGCAACCTAAATATATCACACACATTTATTCCATTTCACTACTTATACTAAGACTTTGGCAAATATTATCTATTACCTTTTTTAAAATCAAAACTAAAGAGCCACATGTTATGTACCGTCGAATCAGAATCAACTCTTAGCTGACCCTCCAGCATGTTTCCAGAAGCAGTACATTTCACAGGAGAAGATTGTCCATTTTTCTCCAGCAAAGCACCTGGTAGATTTGAATCTCATGCCTTTGGGTTGACAGCAAAACCCTTTCCCTATCACCACTGCTCCCTAAAATAGGCACATAGCTATTTTAAAATAAAATAATATTAAACTGTCATTTTAAAAAATCAATAAGCCTCATTCTTACCAGTTTCCCAAGGAAACATTTTTACATATTTTAGTTATTTCTTCTGAAATGAGATTTTAGATTTTTACTGATTTTTTTTAGATTAATTCTCTCTTATGACAGAAAAACAGTTACATATATTACATCTCCTACCTCTAACCACAATTTCAGTAAAATGTTCCTGGAAAAAATAGTTAAAATACATAAATACATACCACTGAAAGAAATATATAACACAAAAAGAAAGAAATACATTAATATATAATATTAGCAATTATTTGACTGTCATTTTATTGACAGAATCTAGAGGAAACAGATCTGCTTAAAATATTTACATAATTGAACTGAGAATCACAGTTGATCAGAACACAAATATTAAAAAGGAATACTAAAAATAATACAAATAAATAAAAATAATTTCTAAAATTATAGAGGAAAAAAAGACATTTTGGGGACAGAGATAGGAAGAAAAATATGCCAAATTATTCATTTTACATACAAAAGAATCAAAATGCATATTTTTTTAACTTTGTTTAACAGGAAAACAATATATCATAAGAACAAATTGAAAGTTATCCTAAACCCAACCCAATGCTGTTAAGTTGATTCTGATTCACAATGACCCTCCTTTAGGCTGTTATAAATCTTTATGGGAGTAAATTTCTCATCTTTCTCCCAAACTGTACCATTTGAATGACTGCTATTTTAGTTAACACTGCTACATACAATACATTGTGTCATCAGGTCTCTGCAAAAATCACACTAATTTACTTAAGATGAGATTATGTTTTCTAGACCATGAGGAAGAGAAAAATTTAAGACAAATAGCCCTGTATTCCATGTATTAAAAGATGCCTATAGCATCCTCAAGCATTGCAACTTATAGCTTGAATTTATTCTTCAGTTCTTTCAGCTTAGGAAATGCTGAGAGAGTTCAGTCCTTTTGATTTTCCGACTCCAGTTCCTTGCATATTTCATTATAACATTTTGCATTGTCTTCCAGAGCTGTCCTTTGAAATCTTCTCTTCAGCTCCTTAACTTCTTGATTTCTTCTCTTTGGTTTTGGCTTCTTGGCACTCTAATACAATATTCAGAGTCTCTTCTGACATCCATTTTGTCTTTTCTTCTTCCTTCTTCTTTGTAATGACATTTTGCATTCTTCATGAACAGTATTTTTTATATCTTCCCACAGCTTATCTGGTTTTCTACATGTAAATATATATACATATAAATGTATATATATACATACACATATATACATATCTTTATCTTTATACATAAATATATACATGTGTATTTTATACATACATGCATGCATACATGTTGTTGTTGTTGTTGTTACGTGCCATCGAGTCGCTAGTGACTCATAGCGACCCTATGTACAAGAGCTCTAAACTCTCTACTATCCTGTGCCAACCTAGCCATCTACATATATATAAAATCTCAAAGGCATGTGGTTCAAGGCCACCAGTTGCTCCACAGGAGAAGGATGAACAATCTCCTCTTACGTAATTATTGCCTCTGAAAACCTGTTAGCTATGGCTTAGTTCCAACTCTATGGTACACAACAACAATAACAACATATATCATTTTATCTTTAATAAATTTATCTACATCATACATGTAAAATGCCTCACACATAAGGTTTAATAAATACTGTTTTCTTTATGAATGACTCTTGACACTTCATTCATATTTAGTCTTTATATTTTATAAATAAAAATAACTCTATAATACTTGAATATTAAATTTCTCAAAGCTCTTTCCTCAACTTTACCAAATGAACTGTTTGAAAATTACTCACAGATGGAGATGACTGTATTAAAGCAAGTCTATGAATCAGATTCAGATAAAATTAAAAGCCTATTATTGCAACATTAATAATCACCTCCTAAGGTCTCTATTCTACGCTTAATTTTTTTCCCCTTTTGCATTTTCTTAAAGCAAGGCACACCTGCACTCTTACCATTCCTAAGGGATACAAAGTGAAACCAAACCCCACAAAAAGACCCCCTTGGTTCTTCCAACCATCTTAAAAACAAGATTCTTTTTTTTCTCTCCTGACATTTTAGAAGTGTTATTAAAACTCACTGGATTCTTGGGATTTGGAATGGGAAGAAAAGAAACAACTGAAACCTTGATTTTCCTCCCCTGGATATCATGTTTGTTTTGACATGTGGGTGTGGTGTGCTTTCCTGGATCTGACTGTACAAATTCAACCCTGGGTGTCTACAGGACACAGCACAGCCATGTCTAGGTTGCTTGGACAAGGAGTATTGCTTTTCATTCTGCAGGTCATTCACACACAGCTGTTAGACTCAGGTGTCACAGCTCCAAGTTGCTTTGCTCTTTCATTAAGATCTTAAACTACATGCTCATGTGGCTGATAACAGAAAGCAGAGAAAGAGACTAATTAAAAAGTTAATGTGGTGGTAGATACAGAGTTTAGGGGTCATGGCTCTATGAGAAGGGTACAGGATGCAAGTATGTGAAACTTTGGTCTAGACATCAATGGCTGTTTTGACTCATTCCTAATGCTGTGATAGGATGCCATCATTCTTGTCACCTCTTTACATGGTGCAATCCTTTGTGATCTCATTTCAGTCAGAAGTGTCCCCTTCGGGCTGCCTTGAAATCACGTAGGTGAAATCACCCTACATATCTTGGAATTTTGGGTAGAAGATTGGCAATTGTATTTCATTTCAGAATTTCTTCTGCTGAATGGAGTTGAAATAACATTAGTTACTTCAAAAGAAAGATCATCTCATTCTTCTTTCCCTCATGGATTTTTCTGCTTCAGACATATAGCATGAACTGCTTGGGGTTTATGCATTCATTGTTTATGCCTTCATAATTTTGTCCATGCTGCTTTCTCCTTCTGCCTAGGATCTTTTTCTTTGCTACATGTAGCTATTTCCAACTTATCTCCCAAAATTCAAGAGTCAACTCTTCCCCCTTGATCCCCTCATTATGTTTCCATACAACCTCGAATCGATGCCACCTGAATTTAAAAACCATCTCAATAGATTTAAGATTAATAGATTTGAGGCATTGAATGCTAATAATAGAAAACCAGATAAGCTGTACGTTGACATCAAGGAAGAACGCAAAAGGTCATTGCAAAGATGGGGAATAAAGAAAAGACCAAAATGGATATCAGAAGAAACTCTAAAAATTGCACTAGTACATTAAGAAGTCAAAGCAAAAGGAAGAACTGCCAAAGCAAAAGAGTTGAACAGAAGATTGCAGAGGGCAACATGAGAAAACAAAAGCATTATAATGAAATGTGCCAAGAATTGAAGTTAGAAAAGTAAAAGGGAAGAACTCGATCGGCATTTCTCAAGCTGAAACAACTGGAACATAAAGTCAAGCGTTGAGTTGCAACACGGAAGGACACTATGGATTAAAAATGAAGAAACAGAGGTGTAAAAATATGAAAATAATGGCCACCAGTTATTCAACTCATGAGTCAAACTACCCTCAATGCCAGTTCATAGCTAGCCTTCTAGTGGGCTTTCAGAGGCTGTAAATTGCACAATAGCAGATTGCCCAACATTCTGCCTTGGAGCAGATGGTAGCCTTGAGCTGCCTGCCTTTGGTTTGGCAGTATAACTGTTTAAAGTCTAAGTTCAATTGCAGAGTTGTCTGACTTCAAAGCATGCCCCCCCAGAGCACTTAATTATTCCAACATTTTTCTAATCATTAAGTATATCTGCTGATATGATTCAGCTGTGGCTATCCCTTCCTGTCCTTTCCACTAGTTTGAAAGTTTCTTAAGGTCAGAGCTAAAATCTTAAAAAAGTTCCTGGCACAGATCAACTGCTAAACCAAACTTTTTGCTGAACCTAAAGTTGTTGAATAAATGAGAGTGGAGGTCCCTATTCAGCTCACATTAAAGGGCCTCTTTTCTCAGGAAAAATTAAACCCAGCTCCATCAAGGCCCAGCTATGCCATGCTTGTGAGGAAGTAGCAAAAGGAATCCAAGGGAACTGGAATACAGGCAGCTCTGAGTAGGGTGAGCATGAAAAACAATGTAAGTGTACATGGAAGCCAAGCTCCAGGGGTGAATTCATTTGTGCAGCTGGGTTTCAGTGGTATCCAAGCCACCAGTTTCACATGAAGTAATCACTGATAGAACAGCAGAGACCAGAGAAAGGAGGAATATCCTGTAATCAAAATCTGATTAAGGGAAATTCAAATACAAGGAAGAATAAGAAGTCAGAGTACTGGGCTTTATTTACCAGGGTGTTGCTATATGACTAGACATTTTCACGGTACATGGTTGGTTTGGATGGACACAACACTCATCTAGTTCTCAAAGTTTATAACCATTATCAGAGTTGTAAAGCAAAAACCCTCTCAAATAGACAAAATAATTCAAAGTTACTGCTGTCAAGTCAGAACTGACTCATTGCTGACCCTCTAGTCTTATAGGAGAGAGATTATCCTTCTTCTGCAGAGTCAATGGAGACTTTGAACCACAGAAGAGGTTCATTGGGTTAGCAGCTCAATTCCCTGGATGGAATACAACACCGAAGGCAGGCATGCACTTGACTAAAATGCATTGTTAGAAAAACTGAGAGTGAAGTATTTAAAGACAAAAAATGTCAAAAATAGAATTACATGAAAGTTTATGGGCACACTGAAATGTAAGCTTCTTGAGATAAGGGACTTTATCTAACTTTCCATCAAATCCTAGGTACTCAGCTCATGGTGGGCACTAACTACCTAGAAAGATTGAGAATGCCAGAATCTAACATAGTAACAAACTAAACGCTGGTCTAGAAAATATTATGGAGAAGATGGTTAGTTTTTTTTTAAAGAAAATAAATAGATCTTAAGAAATACAAACTATCTACCACTCATTGATATTGCTAATCTATATGATTGATTTATTACAAAGAAGTTGCCAAGAGCTTATCTCAACCACAGCATATATACTATAGTACAGCTTTGGCTTGAAGCTACATGCAGTGGCATGAGATTAACTCAGAGGTTGAAAAGACTTTGAAGCAGCTATGTGTTAAACTACTGTTAAACTACTATCTGTTAAACTACTTTTTATCTACATCCATAAATATGTGTATTTTTTTTCACAGTTGTTGTTGTTAAGTGCTGTCAAGTCATAGACAACTCATAGCAAACCTATGAATGGAAAACCTGAGCATTTGTATAAGTTTCATCATTTCTGCAAGTTCATAGAGTTTCTAGAGGCAAGCTCTTTCAGAAGTGGATAACACTCCTGCTTCCAAGCTTATTTTAATGGGGACCACCCGATGGAGCTGTCCACCATGGGTAACCATTATTGCATTTGACACATCAGTGTCATTGTATTTAGCATCACAGCAACCACAGTTACCTCTGAACAGTAAATGGACAGACAAGTGTGATACCGCTTAGAAGAATGCTTGACCTAAAACAATTTAAAACAAGGTCTGAGGGCTGCAGATTAAAATCACCTACCTTTGGCTTAGTAGCATCACTTTCTGTCCACTAAGCCAACAGAGCACTCTCGTTGTTATTGTTGTTGTTGTTGTTGATATCTTCTTCATGAGCTTTTATTGGTACTGTAGGACCATGAAGGATGGAACACCTTGGCTATAGTCCAAGCTTCTTTTCCAATAGCCCCAGTGGCTCTGAGTTCTAACCCAATTTTTTGCTTTCCTAATCCTCTAGTCCTCTGATGTATAACACAGTATCTATCCCACAAAGTAATAATTCTTTTTTTAAAATTTTTTTATTTTTTATTTTATTATTTTTGTGTGCGTGTACCGTCAAATCAGATCTGACTGGTGCAGGAGGAGATTGTCCCTCCTTCCCCGGCAGAGCATCTGGTGGATTCGAACCGTGCACCTCTGGGATCGTAGTTGCAGCTTCTTGCCACTAGGCCACCAGAGCTCCCCTTAGAGTAATAATTCTAACGAGCAGTTAATATTTACCTGAATAACTTGGGAGACTGTGGTTAGGCTGCCTTAGTTAAGTTGCCTAACCTCCCTTTGGTACTCTCAAATCAAAGATTAAGATAAAGGGGAAAAAAATAAGAAAATAAGGAAAAAAACTAAGAGTTCTCCAGTTGCATTTAGGTGCCTCTGATAGTCTCATGGTAGAGTTGTGCTGCCAATCTCCAAAGGCACATTGTTTGAATCCACTTGTTGCCCCATGGGAGAAAGATGACAAACCCCTCACAAACAATTTAATGCCTCTGTAAACCTGCTAGCAGGTTAGCAATAAACTGACTACAACTCAAAGGCACCTAACAACCCCCAGCGGCATTTAACAAAATTGACAATGTGAAAATGGAAACTGAAGAAATTATACCAAAATACAAAAAAAGAGTAAATGAGTTTAGTCTCCTATAGAGAGACTAAAATAGAAACTTCTTGAGAGCTGGCATTTTGTTTGTCTGTCTTGCTTCCCACTATATCCTCAGCACTCACAGCCAGGTTACACAGAGGTCCATGCACACTACCAGAGGAGACTGGCCAATAAGATAGACCACTTCTCCCAGGAATCCACAAGGCATTGTTTTTACGGATCATCCAGCATACCTGTATTGAGCACAGTGTTATGCCCTGTCCTAGGGATACAGCTAAAAAGATTAATAAGTCATGACCTCTCTGTAGAGGGGTTCGCCATCTAGTGGGAGGGACAGACTGATTGAGATGCAAGCAGGTGGGGAAAAGAATGGAAAATGGCATTTGTTAAATACCTGGGTAGACTGAGATGCAAGCAGAGAGGGAAAAGAGTGGAAATTGGCATTTGTTACATACCTGCTGGAGGCCAGACTCCACACCGTATACATTATCCACTCCATTGCATTTAATCTCAGAGCCTCTTTCACAGATAAAGAAACTGAGACTGAGAGTGTATATATACTTGGTCATAAACCTGGCTCTAGCAAAGGAAGCAGGAGTGGCATCCGTATGCTAAACAACTTGCCTCCAGAAACTCTATGAACTTAGATAAATGTTAGATAGTTATCTAACATTAGATAACTTGGATAGCTGTTGAGGGGCTTCAGGCGTTTTGGTCATAGGGTCGCTATGAGTTGTGCTCGACTCAAAGGCAATTAACAACAGCAGCAAAATACTATGGATACTGAAATGTATCCTCCTTTCAAACTCATCTATTTATCTTCCACCAGACATTCAAAAGCAATTTTCTAAAAGGTTTAATAGTAGTGGGAGAGAAATGCAATAATAGTAGGTTGAAGAAAGGGCTCTGAGGGCATAAAGCGTGCAGTGAAGCTGTGACTAGGAGAGCAAGGGGGTCAGGGAAGGCATCGCCGAGGATGTGACATTTGAGCCGGGCCATGTTAAACAGCTGGACTCAGTCCTGCTGGATTACTAATGTGTTGATTTTTTGACTACACCTCTTGGGCACTTACCAGAGCCACAGAGTGGAGGAAGCAATAATTCTTCTCTGGCCACCAATATTGCTGAAATAGAGTCACCTGCTATTTCTACATCCACTGGCTTCACACAGAGGGTTTCTCAAATAAGGTGGCCCTGTGGCAGTGCAGAGGATGTGAGCTTAGGGAATAGCAGGTGTGTGGCATGAAAAGGTGCAGCTAGGCGGTGACTCAAAAGGGGTAGTGCTGTGGTCCTTGGGGGCCCTCTTGCTTGCATGCTAGAGGTATTCAAATCAAATAAATGGAAATAAATAGTTCCAAAGGGGAAAATACAGAGCAATTTTTATCCTAGAGATGTTTCCAAAAGTAAATATACATATATTTATCTTAAGCATGGCTTAAAAAACCCCAAAAACAAAACAGTGAGAGAGTTTGTGTTTACTTAAAATCATAAATCAACAGTCTAATGGCAGCCAAATTGGTCTTTAAATATGCTGCTTCACTTTTCCCACTTGGACCAAAAAGAGAGTCCCAGAAATGGAAAAAATAAGACATTAAACTTCAGTGAAGCAAATTTGGAAAAATGTGTGTGATCCACTGAACAAAAGACACTGGGTTTGGCATTAATAGAAAGAACCTTAGAGCAAATTATGGAAAGGTGAATGAGGAGGAATTCTCAAAGTGAAGGCAAATAACGGAATGGCCAGATAAAAGCAAACAGAGCCACCAAAGTGGGGTGGGAAAGGGGCTTTGAAAGTCCTGTGATGTTACTTTACAGCAAACAGTAAAAGTGTATAAAGACACTGGTTTAAACACTGAAAACCAAATGAGTGACGGAGGGCCTAACTGAGCGTCTTCCAGTTGGTCTCTCCGCTTTCAGCTTCATCCTTTAAAAACCAATCCACATACACACACTCCCATTTGACACTGATCTCCCTACAATGCAGATGTGCTTGCATCACTCTCCTGGTTAAAAGTCTTCAATGTTGTTAGCTGCCATGTGGTTACCCCCAACTCATGACTGAGATGGATTGATAATGTTGGCTCAAGATAGAGTAGGGTTCAGAGCTGTTGTACATAGGGTCGCTATGGGTTGCAAAAGACTTGATGGCACATAACAACATCAAACAATACTTAAACATAACCAGTCTTGCTTTATAGTCCGTACTTTTACTCTCTAAGCAGAGTAAGTAAAATGCTGTATACCATGTCCAATGCCACCAAGTGATGCTGATTCAAAGTGACTATAGAACAGAATATAACCATTTTATGTGATTTCTAAGCTTATAATCTATGGAAACAAACTTCTGTTATCTTTCTCCCATGAACTGACTGGTAGATTCTAACCATTGAGCTTTGATTTAGCAGCTGATGCTTAATCACTGGGTCACCAGAGCTCTTCAGCAAGCATTGTTATGACGGTATTTATAAGGTATTCTTGTGAAATGGAAGAGAAGAGCTAAGCCAAGAATTGAATTTCAGGATAAGATTTTGGAGGTGTTGAATTCTTTCTGGGACAGGATAATAAGTCATCATCTCCTCTATCTCAAATGGTAGAAGAACACATTACCTGTAATCAGAGGAGATAATAAGAAACTGGAAGGCAGTTGGGTGATTCAATCAGCCATGCTCTTAAAGTTCTTTCATACCCTTCTGGAAATAACTATTGCCCCACAGATCCTCCAGTGTCACCCTTGACATCCTGGTCACCCTCCCTTCCACTCAACATCACAAAGACATCACTAGGATCTAACAACTAAAAAGTTAACACCCTGGGCCAGCTCTATGATCATTCTACCTGATTAGTGTCCATTTTATACCAACTGTTGCACCTTTTTAAATAACACCCCTAAAACCATACTTGAGGCCACGGGAGAAGTAACTCACAACAAAAACAAACAAACAAAACGAGATACTACTAGTGTCAAAACCATTCAGACTCACGGAAACCTTCCATCGGATTTGTGAGGCTATAAAGCTTTATGGGAGGAGACCACCCATCTTTCTCCTGTAAAGAAGCTGGTGCACTCAAATTGCTGACCTTTCCAGTAGCAGTGCACCATTTAACACACCACACAAGAAATGTAATTAATTAATAATCAAGTAGAATTAGCCTATGCCACAGATCCACGCGTATTGACAAACTACATAGCCAATTTTTACAGCTCTAGTGGTACAGCGTACCCTGTTGTACTGCTAACCAGATATACCATGTGCTCCAAGAGAGAAAGTTAGTCAGTCTCTTTCCATAAAGATTCACAGCCTCTGAAATCTGATGGGGGTTTGCTATGGGTTGGAACTGACTCCACGGCACTGGGCTAGGATAGAACATTACTAGTTCCCATTGTGTCAGTTTCACCTAGTGCTGATTGTGATATGTGCAGAGGAAAACAGCTTCACCAAGTCAATTCCTTACCTATCTTTTGAGGTGCCTTTGGGTGGGCAAGAACCATCAACCTGTCAGCTAGTTGTCCAACACTTAACAATTTGATGCACTCAAGAACCAGCAAATAATAGACTCTGAAATAATATTTCACTGTAGTTTAAGTTATAGGGACCTCTGGTGACTTAGTGATAAGGAGTTGTGCTTCAAACTCAAAGGCACTTGGTTTGAATCTACCAGCTGCTTGCTTCTTGGGAGAAAGAGGGACAATCTCCTGTGTGATTTACTGCCACTGATAGACAGCTATAAGAACATAACAACACGTTTAAGTCATAATTTCCTAAGTACTAACAAAATTGAACATCTTTTCATGTGTTTATTGATCATTCATAAACAAGTGAAATGGTTATAATTTATAAATAAAATCCACTTTAAACTTGTATATGCATTTCACTTGTAGTGAAATGCCTTGTTTGACTTTTGTCTATAATTTTCTTTATCTGTGTATGTATTGCAAATATTGGCCCATAAACTCTTCTCTTTATGATGTATTTGGAAGACCAGAAGTGTTTTCTTTTTAAAGTGGTCAAATTTAGTAATGTTTTATTTCATGATTTATATATCTTAAGTAATAAAAAAAATTCTTCCTTTTTCCAAGGTTATAAGGAATAATATTAACTTACACTTTTTCCTTTAAGATGGCACCAAACAACACTTTTTTTTCTCCCAAAGAGTTTTTCTAACCACTAGGCCACTACAGTTTCCAACGGTTTATCCCAAACTATGTAAGATTTAAGCTGCAAACCAGTGTGAGTCCGCTTCTGTTGCCTCTCTTACACTGGTTCATTCCTGGCATCAGATTAATGGACGCAGGGTCTTAATTTCGCATTTAATTTATATCTATTAAGATGAACTATGATTTTCCACTTTAGTAGATTATTGTGGGTATTTTCTATTCCTGAAGTAACTTTTTATAAGTTGAAAATCTGGCTCGGTAATGACATATATTTATTTCATCAGGCTTAGTTTACCTAACATGCATCATGAAGACAAAAATCCTCACCACTAAGCCAATGCACAGTGCCATGATATGACAGATGTAGAAAACATTGACAGATTTCATCCTACCTGGATCTACAGGCAACACTCATGGTCCAGCAGTGAGGAGATCAGGAGGCATATTGCACTGGGCCTGTCTGTTCTCAGGGACCTCTCTAAATTACTGAGGAGCAATGTCAGTTTAAAGACAAAGGGGCACTTGATTCAAGCAGTAGTCTTTTCCATCACTTCCTTCTGAGAGTTGTACAATGAATAAGGATGAGCGAAGGATTTACGCTTTTGAGCTATGGTATTGGAGAATCCCACATGAACACCCATGGACGGCAAAAGAAAACACAAGTCTGTCTTGGAGGAAGTTCAGCCAGGATGCTCTTCAGATGCAAAGGTGGTGAAACTTCATCTTCCATAGTGTGGGCACCTTGTCAGGAGGGCCCAGTCCTTGGGAGGAGCCATCATTCTGGGAGAGAGTTACTGGAAGAGAGGAAGACCCTCAACGAGATGGACTGACACAGCCACTGCACAGCTAACGTGTGTCAGAGATGATACAGATGGCACAGGACAGGACAGGGTTCAGATCTGTTGTTGACAGGGTCACAATAAGTCATACCCGACTCAACAGCACCTAAAAACAGCAATATCTCCATAAGAACCTTTCCATCTATGTTACCAAGCTTAGTCTGTAATCATACTTTCTTGTACGTTTATTGTCTGATTGTACCTCATAAAATAAAGTGGAGGGTATCCCATCTTAGATTTTTAAAGCACTGGGGTGGGCAGGGAGAAAAGTGCAACAATGAATGACTGGAAACCTTAAGTCTCTGTAAACTTTCATTAAAATTAATTAAAAAAAATTTAAAGTACTGATTCCATTTCTAGAACAGAATGTGAATTGAATGGCAGCCAAATTATTTCCTTGTGACTTTATGTACACATGTGGTTTTTTCCAAGGAATTTATGCATTTCATTCCAATTTTTAATTGTTGTTATGTCCTATTGAGTAAGAACTGACTTCCAGGGACCCTCCATGGGTTTTCTGAGCAGAAGAAGATGACCCATCTTTCTTTCATGAAGTAGTAGTTTCAAACCATGTGCTTTTGGGTTGGCAGTGCTACCCTCACCATTAGGCTCCTTTTCTTGGCAATAGTTCTGCATACTACGTTCTAATCATTTTAATACCTTCTTTATCTGAAGTTTTGTCTCCTTTTTTGTTTCTAATAATTCTTTCCATGTTTTCTCTTTAAGTTATTTTTAAAAATTAATCTTACATGATATTAGTCAATTTTGTCATGTCTTAAAAACAGCCAACTTTCGTTTTCTCAATTCTTTTTGTTTTCTATTTCATTAATTCTTTTCATTTTTTGTTCTTATTTTTCTTACCTATTTCCTTACACTTTCTTTGGATTTATTCTCTTGTTGGTTTTTAAAATTTCTAGTTTTTCACTTAGTTTATTATTCTTTATCCTTTCTTTTTCAATGTAAACATGGAAGTACTGCTTTATCTAAAATCTACAAATTTTACATGAAATATTTTCATTTTATTTCAGTATCATTATCTGTGTTTTCTTATATTATTTAATTAATGAATTACTTAATATTTTCTTTTTAACTTTAAACTATGTTAATATATTTTAATAGGTTTTTAATGACATACTTCTACTTTCATTTAACTGCGACTAGAGAGCATAACCTACATAAAAAGAACTGGGTGAAACTTGATAAAACATCCACTTCTGAAATAGCTTGCCTCCGGAAACTCTATGAACTTGGAAAAACAATGAAAGTTATAAAAGTGTTCAGGTCTTTCATTCATAGCCGTCTTCAACTCGAGGACACTTAACAACAACAAGGGTGTGGCAACGCCCCCCTCCTCCTCCAATTGTTGTCTAATCAGATCACAACAGAAAAGATGGAAGGGTTCAAACCGGGTGGCTCCTTGGAGGCAAGGATTCTGAGGCTCCGTCTAACATACTTTGGACATGTTGTGAGGAGAGACCAGTCCTTGGAGAAGGACATCATGCTTGGGAGGGTGGAGAGACAGCGCAGGAGAGGAAGGCCCTCTATGAGGTGGACTGATTCAGTGACTGGGATAATTGGGATGGGAGTGTCAGAGACAGTGCGATTGGCACAGGACAGAGCGGAGTTTAGGGCTGTTGTACATAGGGTCGCTATGAGTCGCAGGTGACTCGACGGCACATAACAACAACAACAACAACATTTTCATTCAATCCACGTGGATAAGGGTCTTTTCATTCACAGGGAGTGAAAGGATCCTACTTCTCTGGTATTTCATTTTCACCAGTTATTCACAAGAGAAAGATGGACAATCTTCTCCTGTGCAATTTACTCTAGAAAGTCAATGGAAGATCAGCTATGAGTCATTTCTGATTTGATGGCAATGAGAATGAGTTTTATAACTTTTTATATATGGTATTACTTCAAATTATTGAGGAGCAATGGTGTTACTTTGCAGACTAAGGTATGCTTAACTCAGGCCGTGGTTTTTTTAATCAATTGCCATTCAGCTGAGAGCTGGACAATGCATAAGAATGACAGAAGAGGAATATCCTTTGAGTAGTGTGGAGTTGGAGAAGAGTACTACATGTCTCATTGACGACCAAGAGAATAAACAGATATGTCTTGGAGACGATACAGCCATAATGCTCCTTAGAGACAAAGATGATAAAACTTCATCTCACATATTTTGGGCATGATACTAGGAGATGCTATTCCTTGGAGAGGAACATCATGCTTGGGAGGATAGAGAGAAGGAAAAAGAGAAAAAGACCCTTATCTAGGTGGATTCATACAATGACTGTAGCAATGGGCTCAAGTGTGTAGAGATTGTAAGGAAGGCACAGGATCAGACAGGGTTTAAATCCATTGCTTATAAGGTAACTATGAGTCATACTCAAGTGGATGGCACCTAACAACAACAAGAAGCCCAAATAATTTGAAATTCTGTGAGTTGAAAGTTTACTTGGTCTTGTTATTTAAGAATCATTTTGTGTACTCCTGATTCTTGGCCTTTTGGCGAAGATCAAGTGTAGGATCTGTTTTTATCAATTTAAATATTTATTTAGTTGTGCTCACACATATTTACCTTTTGCTTTTGTTTATTCTTTTTTTTTCTTCTTACCAAAGAGATAGAGTAAAGCAGTTTAAATTTAGCACTTTCCTGCTGGTACCAACTTGCAAGATGGCTGTTGTTGTTATGTTGTTAAGTACGGTTCAGTCAAGTATGACCCATAGTGACACTATGAACAACAGATCTGAACCCGGTCTTATCCTGTGCCTTTCTCACACTTTCTGACACATGAGAGCCCTTTGAAGCAGGCACTGTGCCAGAGACCATATGCTAATGATAGTCAGACGTGCATGGCATCAGCTACTCCCAAGCTCGGAATCTACAAGCTGCACTGGCCTCAGCCAAGCCATGGACGCCGTGACAGATGAGCTGCACTGCTTCAGCACCTCCAATTCAGTGCCTGCCCTGCCTCTTGGCACCTTTCCAAACAAGGTCTTCCTCTCTCCACAGAAGTATATGTATTTGAATATTGCCTACACATGAAGGGCAGCACATACATATTTGTAATTACTTCATATTCTATACTTGATCATGTAAATATCCAATGATTGTACAGATTTTATTTCATTATCATATTGTTCCTTCTGCTTCACAACCATGTTTCTACATTTGATTTGTGGTATTTGGCTACTGCATCCATGTCTGATGCAATTTTATCTGAAGGGAATTCTTTGAAATCCCAAGTTGAAGGATTTTTTTTTTTCCATCCAGAGAAAATTTACACTTACTTCTGTGAGATACTCTTGAATCTTTTTGGCCTCTAAAGATCTTGTTTTTCTCTCTGCCCAGAGTTTAAGTTAAAATAGGCGGTCTCCTCGTAAAGCAGGATTTACCTTTTAATTTACCATTCACTGAAGGTATGGCTTTTGAGGTTAGGATCTTGGCTTCAGTGCTCTTTGATTTGACTCCCTACATTATGTGGATACTGTGATCTCTTCCTTGTCTCACTATGAGGCTATTAAAACCTAAGCTCTATATCCTCAGAAATCCACAGGTACCCCAAGAGCAAGCACTACTGTTTCTCCAAAGATTTATTCTTTGGCTTCATACTTGGCTGCTTGAGATGTTCTTTATCTCCTGCCAGCTCAGCCATGCATGAGAAAGTTTCTCCCAACCTTTTATACAGTATTCTAGATTATTTTGTAGGGTAAGCTTTCAAGTTTGTAACACTGCCAGAAGTAGAAGTTGAATTTATTCTTTTAAAACTTTACCTAAATTGAAAAGGTTCCTTTTAAGATGACCAAGAATATTTTCATTAAAAAAACATTTTATAATTATAAAAAGTAAATAGGCTTCCTTAGATATAGTACAATTATAAAAATTCAAAAAAGAATATTATTGCTGAAAATATTATCACTTCCCAAAGACACTCATGAGTTAGTAGTAGGTTAAACAATGGAAATACTCATTCTACAGGTTAAAAATAAACAATTTGTTCCATAGAATACCTCATGATTCTTGTAAATAGCTTAAATAACTATTACTATATAATTTCATTTATCTCTTTGTAGAAATATTTCCCATATTAACTTTCTATAAATTACTTGTTCATATGATACTTATTTAACTTAAACTTAGCAGAATTTCCATTATAATTTTCTTGTCTTGGTAATTTAAATTATTCTCTGTTTTCCTTACAATAGCTAATACTATGTTAAGTGTCTTTTTTTCCCACTGCAATAGTATTTGTTACAGCTAAACGCTTACAGCAACCCAGGTCTCCATCAATAGTAAATGAACATATTCACACAATGAAATATGATATAAGAGCAAAGATTAATGAACTACACTATATACAACTTGGATGCACCTTACAAACACTGTGAAAAACACATCAGATACAAGATCATATAAACGTAATAATTTCATTTGCTTAACATTCAAAAGCAGGCAAAGGAAAACAGTGCAACAATGAATGAATGAATGAAAACCCAAAATCTCTGTAAATGTTCATTAAAACTAATAAAATTTAATAATAAAGAAATCAGGCAAAGATAACCTATGGTACTAGGATTCAATACAGTAGTCAGTTTTGGGGAATTAGATCTTTCACCACCAGTGAAGAAGGAAAAAACCTATCCCCACCACTGGAAAACCAACCTCACCACCAGAAAAAGAGCAGCCATAGCCAAACTAGAGACCTGTCATGAGATGGAATTACTCGGGATTGCTACACCATTGGAACTGGAACTACGAGTATTTGCCCAAGTCTGTTGGACAACTGGGGATGGAAGGCCATAATTCACAGGACTGAGAATTTTGTAAGATTGGCCTAAAGCCATGAGACTCAAAGCTGAGGTGTCTGAGAGCGCATCTCAGGGGCTGTCTTGGCTCCTGACAACTTGGATTAGAACCTTTTGGCTTCTAAAAAAATATAGTTAGTTAATTAGTTTGTTTTGAGTAGGAATTCTATTTCTGATCTTAGATGTGTGATTACTAGATGAATTTAGTTTGTAAAATTTTATTGAGCTATTTGCTCAAATTCCTATAGTCTGTGTTTATAATTTTGTTCAATAAAATTTCACCTTGAAAACTAACCCCACTATCTTTCATTTAAACTGTTAGTTTTTATGTGCTGCCAAGTTGCATACAACTCATATAGCGACCAACAGATTTGTTCAGATCATGTGAAGAGATATGAACAGATCTGAACCCTGTCCTATCACTGTGTCAGTCTATCTCATCGAGTGTTTTCCTTTCTTTAGCTGATGTTCCTCTTTTCAAAGCATGATGTAGCTTTCTAAGGAATAGCCCTTCCTAGTAACATGCCCAAAGTGTGTGAGACAAAGATTTGCCATGTTTGCCTCTAAGGAGCACTCTGGCTGCACCTTATCTAAGACATATTTGTTCTTTTGGCAATTCCTAGGATGATATTCAGCATTCTTCACCAACACCACAACTCAAAGGCATCAATTCTTCTTCTATTATCTTTATTTACTATCCAGATATCAGATGCATCGTAAGTGACTGAAAAGATCATGGCTTGAATAAGGTACATCTTAGTCTTCAAATTGATGTTATTGCTCTTCAGTATTTTGGAGAGGTCCCTGACAGAAGAGTTTCTCAATGTTGCTGTCAAGATTTTCTCAATGTGTCTTTTGATTTCTTCACTGCTAGTTTTTGTGTTTGTTTTTTTTTTTAAATTTAGGTTGTTTATTTTTCATTTCAATGAACATCTACAGAGATTTTGGGATTCCATTCATTCATTGTTGCATCCTTCTCCCCTCCTAGTTTTAAAGGTATTGACTGTAGGTGAAGAGTGAAGATGAAGTTGTTGACAATTCCAATTTTTTGCCTTCGTAATGTTGTTTACCAACCCAGTGTTGAAAATTTTTGTCTAACTGGTGTTGAGGTGTAATCTTTCTTGAAGGTTGTATTTTTTTTTAATCTTCTGCAGCAAGCCTTTCAAATTCTCCTCACTTTCAGCAAGCAGTGTCATCTGCATAACACAAGTTTTAGATGAGTCCTCCTCCAATCCTGATGCCATATTCTTGTTCACAAACTCCAGCTTCTCAAATGATTTGTCCTGCATACACAGTGAGAATCCACCATGGAAGAAATACAGACAATCAACTCCCATTCTATTTACAGCCTATGACAACCCACTGGAAGGTCAGCTATGAGTTGATTCCTACTCCGTGATACACAACAACAGTAATAACATCAAAGAGGTATGCTAATTCTTACCCAATTCCTTACATTTCATTCCAAGCAAGTGTTCCAATTTCATTTTGTTTTTACTAATGGAACTTATTCTTCTCTTCCAAGTACTTTTTTGACCAAAAAACTCAGTAAATCATGGTTACATTTTTCTTTTACTAGATAACTCCTCCTGTGTGATCAACTGCCTCTGAATACCCACCAGAGGGTCAGCTATGGGTCATTTCCAACTCAACAGCACACAGCAACATAGCTAATAGGAAACTGAAGTTTGAAAAAGTTAGAAGGGAAAAAAAAATCCAAAAAAACCCACAACAAACCAACAACAATTCTAATTCCTTGCAATTGAGCCAGAACTGACTCACAGTTAACCCTCTGGTTGGTTTTTAAAACTGTAAATTACGGAGGAGGAGATTCTCTCATTGTCACTGGGAATTCAAACCACCAGACAGGAACAGCCCTTGAGTTAGTGGAGCAATTCAAAAAGATAGGATTTGAAGAGTTGAAATTGTATTTGATCTAAGTCAAGTTATTCTATACGAAATATTCATACACACAACTCAAAGATACTACTTACAAAAAAAGAGATTTTGTGTAGTACATCAGGTGCCTCAGGGCAGTGAAAAGCCTCCAGGACACTGGTTTGTTTCCTTTGTCCTAGATAAAGTTAAAGGTCGAAATACAGAAACCTAACTATTGTGACATCATTGTAAAAAACAAACGAGCAAAATCGAAACAAACAAAAAACAGCTGAGAAAATGAATGCACAGCCCAAAGATGATTTTCCCTGTGGCTTCAATTTAATCAGTTAAAACACCCAAGAGCAGCCTAGCAGAGCTACTTCTTTCATTCCGTGCCATATTCAAGCCATGTTGTTTCACAGTTTTAACAGCCCTGTCAACGTTCATCAGGAAATCAGTGTAGCCCTCAGAATCCTGCTATAAAAGTATAGTGGTTTTTTTAATTAGAGCTGTGCAACCTTTGGCTCAGCTCAAGTCTATGTTAAATTGATGGTGTCCAATTCTCACCTTCTCACCTTTAGCTTACCAAGGTTCGGATGAAACCAGGGGAAGCAGAAAAGTTTCAGTGCAGGTCCAGCTAAACAAGTGTATTTTCCTAGGCCTCACAGTAAGCTTTGACATTTTGATTCTTTCATCTTAAAAAATTGAATAGATTATGATAAGAATGTCTCACTCTAGTCAACATGAGAATTAAACGGAAGTTCTGTGAATTATGGGACTCAGAATTCTGGTTAGATGAAAGTTATTATATGCATATATTTCTCCCCCCCCCACTAGTTTATTTACAAAATTCAAATACAAATTTGAACAAATACTTTCCATTTCCCTCACCCCCCTACCCATCAAATTGTACAATCCAATGATTAATCCCCCCTTCCCCCTGTACATCCACATCCCTCTGCTTCCGGCTGCTCCCACCTTCCTGGATCCTTATACTCATTCTACAATAACGGTTTTATACAATATTTATCCTTGTGGGACTGAGTTAGTTCACTCAGCATAATGTTCTAGTTGTTAGTTGCCACTGCTCCGAGCCTTGTGCTATCCTGCACCATCCTCACAATCTATGGTACACACGAGCGCATTGTTACAGTCACTGTGTCAGTGTTTCTCTAGTCGTTGTGTGCCATCGAGTCAGAACTGACCCATAGCTGACCTCCCAGCGGGTTTTCAGAGGCAGCAATCACGAGGGAGGAGACTGCCCATTATTCTCCCACAGAGCGGTGAGTGTATTTGAACCTCACGCCTTCAGGATTTTGGCAGATCCTTACCACTAGGCCACCAGCACTAGGTGTCGTCAAATCAAACATGACTCATAACGACCCTTTGAACAACAGATCCAAACACTTTCCTATCCTGTTATTCAGGCAGGAAACATAATTTAATAAGTTGGTGTTTTATAAAATTTATTAAAAGTAATAACTCTAAGCAAATATTTTAATTATTGTTTTGGCAAACATAATGAGTCTTTATTACCTCTCCTTCCTGGGTGGACTCGTGGACCAGCTTAAAATCTGTAGCTGGAAGTGTTGATAATGAGGTGAAGATTCGACGGTAAACAAGTATAAAATCAAGCTACTCTTCTAAAGATCTGAGGATCTATTGAGGCCACAGTGCACATGGCAACGGTCATTGCCAAGTTTGAAAGCTTCCGTGTTTGTTAATTAAACGGACATATTTGCTCTATTAATTTTTACAGCTCAGTATCTAGGAGCTGTGATCAGGACCAAAATTCTAATTCACATTTTAAAAAGGTCTTTCTTATAATATCATATGTAGCTCTTAAGATATTATAAATAAGTTGTTCTTAAGGCATTATAAAAGCTACTTTTAACTGTAACTGGGTATTTGGTCAAGATTACAACCTCTAAATATAGAGCTAAAAAATTTAGAAGAGCAAATCTGACTCTTATAATGCCATAAAGGAGTCCTGGTGGCATAGTCCACAGGGATCTGAGCTACTGACTCAAAGGAGATGGCTCTCTAGAGGTTCAAATCCAGCAGCCACTCCAAAGGAGAAAGATGGACAATCTCCTCTCAGGCGATTACAGGCTCTCAAAAGCCTGAAGAGTCAGTTATCAGTTGCTTCTGACTCAATGGCAGCAAATTGAGTTGTTATAAAGGAGTAGTGTCATAACGGAGATTCTTTTATTACCCCCTCCCCAAATAGATCAAATAGCAGAAGGTAAATGTGAGTTAGACATTTTTAAAAGCTACGTATTTATTATAAATTAACTTTCATTCGATCACCAATTTGTTAATTTTTAAAGTAAATCAGTAGAACCATTCCCAAACATATTAACAAAAATTTCCCTCAAGCACTCCACTCGAGTGTATACCCATGCCAATCATACAATTAAAATTCTCTTCGCTTTTTCAAATAAATTTTTTAAAAGTTTAGTGTTGGTTTCCCAAAATTTGTGTACAAATTATGCCTCATTTTTATAATTTGTCTTGGCAGAATTAATAAAGCATGTTAATATTATGCAGCCTTCTGTAGGAAACACACTTCTGAAAAATACTGTCCTTCACTTTTGGATGGTCAGCAGAATGACGGGGGATCTCTCCACCCTGCAGTATAAAGTTTAATGTATATTTACTCAAATATTTGTTTTCATTCATGGGGAGAGTCATTGGACTTGTAAAATATTTCATTTCCTGCTGGCGCAGATGTGTTCAGGTACAAATAGATCTGACGGCAAAGAATAGATTGTTCTGAAGGAGAAGAAGCAACTTTGAGATCATATTTTAATTTGGGCTAACAACCTAATAGTATTTCTACATGTTGACAAGTTAGATTTGAGGCCAAAATGGAATAAAATGGGTAAGAAAATTGAACTTGTTAAATGTTTTGTAATCGTTGTCATGGGAAGTGACATCTCATAAACTTGTCTAGGAAGAGAATCCTGACCTCCTGTCATAAAAGGAGGATGTGAGGAGGAGCAACAAAGGGTCAAATAAGAGCCGCTGTCCCATCCTAGAAGAAATAACAAGACACACTAGGTCAGGGTCAGGGTCTGAGAAACAGATATCTTATACCTGAATGTTCTGAGGATGCTGAAAATGCTGTCTTGCCTAGAATATCTCCTCAAGATTTGTTACTGATTCTAGATATTCTAGCATTAGATGTGGAATCTCAAGCTAAAACATAATAGTGAGAATACAACACAGAAGCTTGTTGGTCATTTCTACCCATGTGCTGATGCCTTTTTAGAAGGTAAATAAAGTTTGACCCAGTCATCTGAGAAAAGGAAAGCAGAATGTTATTAAGAGAGAAGACCTTGGAAGATGTGGGGGGCAACAGGAGATAAGAGCAAAGCTATAGCCAGGAAGTCAATAGAAAAGTTGATCGTCCCTCCAAACAAAATACAAATGAATAATGTATCATAATTCAAATTGGCAGGCAATCTAAATTCCAAAATCAATCTCCATAATAGTCTATGTGTTTCCTACTGCCAAAGGGGCCCTTTAGAGTAGTGAGAGAAGATCTTCACCCTGAAACCCAC
>NW_006400032.1:330480-361033 GCF_000299155.1 Elephantulus edwardii | reverse complement strand
ATATAAAATTCAAATGAAGTGTGTAATATATCTCCACCACAAGGGCAAATATAATTTAATCATTTATCTCTTAAGTTTCTGATCTATGAAGTCAATTTCAACAGAACAAAGCATCTTCTCAGTTGTTCAAACTTATGTAAGTATCAAATAAAATGAGCAAATCTGTAAAAAAAATGAAATGTTTGTTTCTATTTAAATGAGATACTAATGATTCTGAAAGTAGCCTTAGCGATGCGATAGTTAAGTATTCGACTACTCACTGAAAAGTTGGCAGTTGGAGCACACTCAATGGTTCAGCAGGAGAAAGTATAATCTTCTCTCAAAAATATGGTGAGAGAAGGATGGCCAATCTCCTCCCACAGTTTACCACCTCTGAAAACCTCCTGAAGGCTTGGTTGTAAGTCTGCTTAAATTCCACAGTACGTAATGTTGTTGTTGTTGTTGATTGCTGTCGAGTCGAGCACGACTCATAGTGACTCTGTGAACAAAAGACCTGAAGCCTTTGTAACTATCGTTGTTTCTCAAAGTTCATAGTGTTTCCAGAGGCATGTTGTTTAGGAAGTAGAGGCCACTCCTGCTTCCACAGTACATAAGAACAACAACATCAAAAATAATGCCTAAAAATCCCTATCAAGTTCTTCTGTCACCTGTAGTCACCATGAGTCAAACTTGATTCTACAGCACCTAATAACAACAGTAATGCTAAAGTGATTACAATATGGTGGAAGTGCTGAATGGGAGGTCTAAACTCTGCTTCTAGGAGTAGGGAAAAAAGATGAGTAAGTGGCTCTCAAACAGAAAGTTAAGTCCAAGTCGACTGAGAAAGCAAAGCATTTTTTCATTTGAGAATATGATTACCAAGGAGCCATTATCTTTATATGTCTTTAAAAACAGTATGATTTTGGTGGTTGATGCTTTGTTCTTGGTTGGTTTGTTTTGGTTTTACTGTTTGCACAGTATGGTTAGAAAGCAAAAATCCCAACAGAGACAACTTAAGGAAAGAGTAAAAGGGAAGAAATGCACCATCCGTTTTTCTCAAAGTGTTTTTCATGGAGTAGTTGCATGGATAGATTGCAGAATGGGTTCTGCTGAAGACTCAGTCTTCTAATATTCAAGAGAAATGAGAAGGGATGGCTAAGAATGAAACTCAGTCTAATGATGTTATCATTCAAGGACCTGCCATAGCAAGATGACTTCACTCTTGATCTGAGGACCCGTCAGTAATGATAAGTGTGCCTTTGAAGCAAGGACAGGTGGCTCCCGCTCTCACAGCCATTGCCGTCCATTGAGCTCCCTAGAGACAGTGCAGGGCCAGGCAGGGCTGGATGGCACCGGGCACCTCTAACCATAAACAAAGGAGATCCTAAGAAGCTAAGAGGTAAGACGTGCACTTTCTGTGCAAGTCTGCCAAGAGGAGCACACAACAAAGCACCCAGATGCTTCTGTCAACCTCTCAGAATTTTTTTCAGTCTCACTTTACAATTTTTTACAGCATATTCTTTCTATTTAAGTTTTCCTCATTCATTTATTGTTGCACATTTCCCTCCCTGTCCATCCCTCCCCCACAGTTCATTTTTCTCTTTGAAGAAAAAAAAGTTCTTTCATTATTATACAATTTCGTCCCACAGTCCACTTTAATATGCATTTCTTTTTCTGTAATCTTGGCATGAAAATAATTCCTAAGTGCTGGAAACAACCCAAGTGTCCATCAACAAAGAAATGGATAGAGAAGCTATGGTATATCCACATGCTGCATTAAAAAACAAGGAACTCATGAGCTATTATACAAAATGGGTAGCCCTGGAGGACATTATGCTGAGCAAAATATTTCAGTTGCAGAGGAACAAATCCTGCACAATGCCATTGTTGTAAAGAGGGACTGATATCAGGGTTGGGGGAAAACCTAAGAAAATAGGGGATGGATAGAGTGTGCTGCGTTGGAGCAGATGAGGGAGAGAACTGTCCAGAAAAAGAAATGCATAGTAAAGTGGACTGTGGGCTTGGGTGGGGGGGAGTTATGTAACAATGAATTTTTTTTTCTTTTCAAAGACAAAAGTGAAATGGTGAGGAGGGGTGGTCAGGGAGGAAGGCATGCAATAATAAATGAATTCAAAAATTTTTTTAAAAAGAAAAAAATATTCCCCCATAATTATCTTAAAATAGAAACACAAACTCTCTAAGGGAATGCAGGTGATTATTTACATATGGGAGTTTTTTTCCAAATCTAATTTCAAAGTGTTTCCTGTGCCCTAAAGAAATGAAACCTTAAGAAGATAAAAAAAAAAGAAGCAGCAGCAGCAGGGATAGGTGAACTTCACGTCCTGTATTTTGGGCATGTTGTCAGGAGAAGACAGTCCTTGGAAAAAGACATCAGACTGGAGAAGGTAGAGTTAATGAAAGAGAAGAAGACCCTCAATTAGATGGACTGACACAATGAGTGTCATAATAGACTTGACAAAGGCCTGGGTGTGAGGATGGGGCAGGTAGGGCAAGGTTTTGATTTGTTGTCCACAGGGTCACTATGAGAAGTCGTCAACCAGACAGGCACCTAAAAACAACAACAATACCAAGCACTTAGTGAGCATTTGCTTTGTGCTAGATTTATTTCTAGAGAGCAGTGGTGGCCTAGTGGGTAAGGAATTGTGCAGCCAACCCAAAGAAACGTGGTTTGAATTCACCAGCGCTTCCTGTGCAACTTCTACTCTCTGGAAAAGACCCTCAAAAACCCATTGGAGGGTCAGCTATGAGCTGATTCCAATTCATTGGCATGGAACAATGATGACAATAACAACAACAGGTATAATTCTACAGACTTGGCTCACATCTGCAGCAGTTGTGCAGAAGCACATGAACAGGGAGGATGATGGCCTGGGGTCTGGTGGCTGCCTTGTTTGTCATGACAACTTGATCATCTTTCTCCTTTCTTATTATTTCTTCATTGGAACTAAAGGAATGGGAATAAGGGTAATCGCTGAAAGGAAAGACAAACAGGAAAGCCAGCAAAAAATAACAACCAAGCATGCAGATGGCCTCCATGGTGAGTGAGCATCAGAAGGATCCCGGGGGGGGGGGGCAGACCACAGAAGGCGAGAACTGAGTGTTCTGTTTGGGTGCAGTGGGCACATTTTCTGCAGAGAATTTAAAAACAATGATAAATCTGACTAAAAGTCGATCTGCTTTTCATTATCGCCATGTGCTGACAATTCTAAACAGTGTCAATGAGAAGCTACTGTTTTCAAAAAAAAACCTCTTCAGTTAGTTTAAGTTTCTAACAACTGTAACTGTTTCTTTCGAGTTTTAACATGATATATGCAAATCAACACATTGTCATATTTTATCAGTTTTTGTTAATAAAAATTATGTTTCATGTTTATGGGAGAGTCTAGAGAACATTATGCTAATTGAACTAAGGCTCAAAAGGACAAATACTGCATAAGACTATTGTTGTAAAAATGGAAGAATAACTAGTAAAATGCGTATATATGTCTGGGGAGTGGAAGAGATAGGGAACAAGAAGGCAGAAAGTGGGGAAAGGGGAAGTCATTGAGATGTCCAAGTTTGATGGGTAGTTGGGCTGTGCCAGAGGCTGGTGGTCAAGGAATGGGAAAGATCGAGTTTGGATATGACAGGACAGGGTGATGGTAGGCATAATTAAGAGAACACAATGTATATGAATGATTATATGAAACACAACATGAATGAAGCAATTTATGAAGCACAACATACATGAAGGAAATACTATGCAAACCAATATAAAATAAAATTTTATAAAAAGGGAAAAATTTATATGGTACGTTATTTGTAAATTGCCTATATATAACATACCAAAACCTCAATTAACCCCAGACTCTACTACACACATCGGTTTTGAGAGTAATCTGACTATCAGTTCAAAATCTTTAAAGCTCACCTTGGGCACAATTTTATTCTCCACTCCCATGTTGTGACATATCCTAGTATTTGTATCATAGACATAAAATAAAGCATGATTGCACACTAGTTGTAAAGGAAAAGAAAAACACTAACTTGAAATATTTACATTCTTTGTGACCACTTAATTTTTCACTGTTTGAGAACTTCGAGGGGGAGAGCAATTCATTCACTTGAATATTATCCCATTTTCAGAAAATACTATGGAGGACAGGTATCTAGGTGAAAACATTTTCTCAGGAGGGATGAAGAGTTTCTAATGAGAATTTTTTTAAGTTAATTTCAAGCTTTGAAGAATGATTGATTCAATCCAAAAGAAAGTGTGCAATAAAAATCAGCTCAAACTATATTGTCTCCTTAATGAATGTTTTCCTCGCAAAGACCCCTCACTAGGCATTGGTGAGTTAAGATGGACTGGCATGGGACATTGTGAATCAGACAATAACATGATCTATAACACCAGCAATGAAAAGGTGAGGGGAAATGGGGTCACATTGATAGTAAAAAAGACCATTTCTAGATCCATCCTGAAATATGATGTTGTGAGTGACAGAATAATATCCATACACTTACAAGGAACACTTTTCAATATCACTATCATTCAAATCTATGCAACAACCAGAGCCAATGAGGAGGAAATAGAAAATTTCTACCAACTTTTGTAGTTGGAAATCAATTGAGCATGCAATCAAGATTCATTATTGGTAATTGGTGACTGGAATGCAATGATATTGATAATTGGTGACTGGAATGCAAAAATTGGGAAGAAGAAAGAAGGATCAGTAGATGAAAAACATGGACTTAGTCACAGAAATGGGGCTGGAGATAGAAAAATAGAATTTTTTACAATGATTTATTCATTGCAAACATTTTTTTATAAAATACACAATGACTATACACAAGGACATGACCTGATGGACTATACAGGAATCAGATTAATTACATCTGTGGAAAGAATCGCTGGAGATGCATGCGCAATATCAACTGTGAAAACTAGGCCAGGTGCTGATGGTGGAATAGACCATCAACTACTCATATGCAAATTCAAACTGAAGCTAAAGAAAATGAAAACAAATTCACAATAACCAAAATTCGACCTTGAGTCTATCCCACCTTAATTTCAAAGCCATCCCAATAACAGGTTTGAAGCCTTGAACAATAATGAGCGAAGACTAGATGAGTTGTGGGAGGATATCAAGAATATTGTGCATGAATAATTCTCAGAAAAGACTCTGAATAGTGTACAAGAGAGCCAAGAAGCCAAAGCAAAGGAAGCTATCAGAAGGTCGAGGAGCTGAACAGAGAATTTCAAAGGGCAGCATGAGAGGACAAAGCAAAGTTTCACAATAAAATGTGCAAAGAGCAGGAGTCAGAAAATAAAAAAGGATGAACTCTCTTGGCATTATGTAAGCTGAAGGTACTGAAGGGCAAATCCAAGCCTTGAGTTGCAATGCTTAAGGATGCTATGGGCAGAATATTTAATGATCCAAGAAGCATCAAAAGTAAACGAAAGGAGTACAGAGTCACTGTACCAAAAAGAATTTACTGACAGAGAAGAGTATCATGAAACAACAGATGATCAAGAGGCAATGGTAATAAAGGAGGAAGCTCAAGGTGCTTTGAAGGAATTGGCAAAAAAAACAAGGCCCTAGGATATGATGGAATACCAATTGACATATTTCAACAAACAGATGCAGAGCTGGCCATATTCACCAGGTTGTGCCAAGAAACCTAGCACAGCCACCCGGCTAACTGACTGGAAGAGATTCATATTTATTCTTATTCCTCAAAAAAGTGATCCAAAAGAGTGTAGAAATTATCAAATAACATCACTAGTATCACACTCAAGCAAAATCCTACTGAAGATTATCTAAAACCTACAAAAACAGTACACTGACAGAGAACTACTAGAAATGCAAACTGAGTTTAGAAGAGGCCGTTGGCACTAAGGATATCATTGTCAAAGTCAGATGACTCTTTGCTAAAAACTAAGAGTGTCAGAAGAATGTCTATATATATGTGTGTGTTTTATTGACCTATGCAAAATCTTTTGACTGTGTGGATCACAACAAATTTGTCTAACATTGAGAACAATGGGAATCCCAGAATACTTGATTGTACTCATGTGAAAACTATACTTGGACCAGGAAGCAGTTGTCAGAAACACGGTTTGGTCTAATATCAAGAGAGTGCGTCAGGAATGTGCCCTATGTCCATAACTTTTCAATCTGTATGTGGAACAGATCATTCAGGAGACTGGACTTTATGAAGAGAAACATGACATCAGGTTGGAGGAAAACTCATCAACAACCTGTGTTATGCAGTTGATATACCTTGCTTGCCAAAACTGAGGAGGACCTGAGTGTTTGCAGTCCTCAAGACAGATAATAGCTGAACATCAAGCAAACAAAGATTCTCCCCCCTGGGCCAACAGGTAGCATTGTGATAAATGGACAGAAGATTAAGACTGTTAATAATGTCATCCTGATCAGATCCACAATCAACACTCTTGGCACCAGCTGTCAGGGAATCAAAAGTCAAGTTACATTGGGGAAACTGATGTCAGGAACCTCTCTAGAGGGCTCTAGAGCAATGATTTCACCTAGAGACTAAAGTGCACTTGATACAGGCCATAGTATTTGCAATTACTTGCTATGTATCAGAGAACTGGATAATGACTAAGGATGATAAAAGAAGAATCAATGCCTTTGAGTTGCTGTGCTGGAGATGAGTTTTGAACATACCATGGACTGCCAAGACAACAAACAGATCCGGCCTGAGAGGGTGAAACCAGGTTGCTCCTTGGAGGCAAGAATTTTGAAGTTCTGTCTCACATACTTTGGGCACGTTGCCTAGAGGGACCAGTCCTTAGAGAAAGATATTATGCTCAGAAGGTTGGAGGGTCAGTGCAAGAGAGAAAGACTCTATATGGGTAACGGGGGTAGCTGAGTTCTCAGGAGACAATGAGATTAGCTCAGGATAGGGCAGGGTACAGAACTGTGGTTCATAGGGTTGCTATGAGTCACAGTTGACTCAATAGTACATAACAACATAAAAAACAAAACAAGATAGGTATCAAATATCCTGCATTTGTCACTGGAGCCAGTTATAGGAGGAGGACAGGGGAAGTTGCAGAGGAATGGTGGTGAAACTTGGACAGACCCCGTGGGTTGGTCACCTTCTTTATTATCTAATGTCTAGTCTATTGTGACACCTTCCCAACTTTCTTTGTATTTTACTTTACTGCTTATTTACCCTTCACACTGATGCCAGATTAATCATCCAAATACTCATGGCCAAAGTCAGTGAAGGCTCCAAAATTCCTATTTAGGATGAACTTGTAAGCAGCCATCTGCTTGGAGAGGAAACCAGAGGACTTATCCAAAGCTGAGTTTGATTAGCAAGAGCAGTGGGTTTACTGACTTTGTATGATTATTTGGAGGCATCGGAGGTGAGATGGGAAGAGATGGAGAATAGGAGGGGTCACAATGTACCCTTTCCCAACTACAGCATGGTGGTGTACTGAGTCCACTGGATGAGAGGCTGAGAAACTCAGGCTAAACCTAGTTATGCCTTATCTAGTCATGTGATGGTGATGGTATCCCCTGCCCCTGTTCCCCACCTCCTGATTTCTCATCTGAAAAATCAGGGATTGGGCTTACATGGTCTCTAAAGTCACTTCTAATCATAACATTTGATGAGTGGCTCAATCAACACGGTAGTTTTAAACTATGAATGGCCCTAAGTTTGCGCCAAACTTACAATGCATTGAAGTGAAGAGACAAACAGCCACTGAGCCAGAGACTATGAGTTAATCTTCAAGTCAGACTTGGATAAATGAAAAAGTATCAGATTCCTGTTTAAGAGACCAGGTGTTTTTACATAGTGTGTGTTGTTCTTCCATAAACGTTAAGTTCTTAGATCATGTCTACATTCGGGAGTCCTTCTGTAAACCCATGTCCCTGTCAATGGGGACAAATACTAGAGCTTTCTCTTTCTGTGGTCCCTGGAACTCTTCTAATCCCATCGGACAAAAATTGGGTATAAGTCATTTTTTAAATTGCTGCATATCAATCTGGTTTACACAACAAATATTTCCACAAGGTCAGGAGCCAGTTTTCTGATGTTTAGAGGATGGGTCAGATCTCATCGAGTGGTCTTTTAAATGAAAACACCAAGTGTGAGGTGAGCTCATTCATGGGAACTTCCTTAAGGGTGGTTTGCTTTCTTGTACTGAGCTAGTGAGGGATCCCACTACCTTTCACAGAGATGATGAACTCAGCTCTGCACATGCTATCGAAGAGAGACTTGAGATCCCTGGGACAGAAAAGGATGTTGGAGGTAGTAGATGTGTTTGCTGGCTAAAAGTCAGGTGAAGTAGAGGTGTGGCCATAGTGATACTGCAGCCCTCCACACTTCATAAGAAATCTGTGTAAGCCGGCACAGAGGTGGGGAATGAGGGGGTGGTCGTTAGGTACTGTCGAATTGAGTCTGACTCATGGCAACCTTATGAACAACTTAACTGATCTGACCTGTCCCATGCCATCTGTACAATCTCCAACACACTCAAGCCCATTGCCTCAGTCTCCATGTCAAGCTACCTGGTTCAGAGTCTTCCTTTCTTTCACCATCTATCACCTTCCCAAGTATGATGCCCCTCACCAAGGAATAACTTCTTCTAGCACCACGCCCAAAACATGTGAGATAAAGTGTTGGGTGATGGCAGAGAGGAAGGGAGGGCCTCTGACCAGGACAGATCACCTAAGCTCCGGATAAGTACAAGCCTCCCATCAGCCTTTAATATGGGGTAGAGAAAGCTCCCCTGTGTTTGGCTGTGCCGGCTGGAGAAAGCTGGTCACCTGGGAAGATGGCTGCTGCATCTGGTGAGCTGGGAGAGGTCCACATGAGGCTGAGGTTCTCCTATCCAATCCGCATGTCCCACATCTATAAGCCTATCCTGTCTTCCTGTTTACATGCTTGTATATAACTGCAGTCTCAATAAAATTGAGCAGGATTGACTCTCTGATCCTCTCTCAGAGTGGTGTATCTCCATTGTGCTTGCCCCCATCAGGGTGTCGCTGTTGGTTGCCAGCAAACGGACAGCGACAATAAAGCTTCATTATCTTTGCCTCCAAGGAGCACTTTATATGTACTTTTTTCTAAGACATATATGTTTGTTCTTCTGACAGTCTTCTCCAACACCACGGTTCAAACACATCAATTCTTCTTCTGTCATCCTTAGTCACTGTCCAGCTCTCAAATGCATAACAAGTGACTGAAAAGACTATGGCATCTTAGGTGCATCTTAGTTCTCCAACTGATGTTACTGCTCTTCAGTAATTTGGAGAGGTCCCTGACTGAAGACTTCCCCAGTATAATTTGTCACCTGATCTCTTGACTGTTGGTACCAATTGAATTGATTGTGGATTCAAATTCAAGTAAGGTGAAGTCATTGAAAGTGTCAGTCCTTTCTCCATCCATCACTATGTTGCCTATTAGCCCAGTGGCAAGGATTTTTGTTTCCTTGGGAGTGAGAAGGTGAAAATTGTCTGCACAGTAGACAGTGTGACCCTCAACACAGCTTTCTCATCAGGCTGAAGAGGTCCAGCCCAGGATAGTGATTCTCTCACCAAGACAAGAAGTTCTCAGATGCCACCTTTACAAAGTTCCCCCATTCTTGCCTCTAAGGAACACCCTTGTTGCAATTCTTCCAAAACAGATTTTCTTGGTTTTCAACAGCCATATTCAATATAGGTATATTCAAAACTTTTCTCCAATACCACAATTCAAATGCATCAATTATTCTTTAATTGTTTTTATTAATTTTCCAGTTTTCACATGCATATTGAAAATGCCATGGCTTGTTCTTTAAAGAGATGTCTTTACTCTTTAATACTTTGAAGAAGTTCTTGGCAACCAATTTGCCCAATGCCTCTCAGTTTGAGGTTCTTCATTTCATGTCACCTCTTCCCCTATAAGATTCAAAGCAGAAGTTGTAGCACCTCATGGGTTAGGGTGTTCTAGAACTGAAATATAAATTATGCAGATAGATTAAGAGCTGGGAACAACTTCTACATCCCAATGCCCAGGTGCATGCGACTACCCCACTTTCTTAGCCTTCACCAAGACTTAAAACTTCCTGGGCTTCAGGCACTTCATCTGCAAATGGAAAAGTACTGCCATGCAGCTTGTATCCAAGTAACTAGATGAAAAGAACCCAGGATCAGTTAAATTACTATGCATGTGTTATGATGCTTTCATAGATACAACCCAATTTGGTTTGGTTTTGTTCTGAAGTCTATAGTAATAATGGCTTTTCTTTTTTTCTCCCCCAGCTCCAGGTTTTAGTTTGCTCTGTGGTAAAACAAAATAATAATTCCTGCTTGAATCACAAGGAAGATAGACTAAACTAAAACAATTCTGTAAGAAAATTATGCGTGGAAATAAATCAAAACCAAAATACAAAGCATTGTCCAAACATGAGCTGTTCTTTTTAATGACAGGAGATCCTCTTCACACATTTGTAAGCAAATGAATTTAGAGCCCTAATTTTCCAATGGCTAAGCTCTGAGCTGGTAACTAAAAACTTGATAGTTAAAATCTATCCAGTGGTTTCTGGAAATCTTGTCATAGTGTCTTCATTGGGCAATTCTACTTTGTCACATGAGGTTCCCATAAGCCAAAAAGGATTTGAAGTCACCTAACAACAGCAGCAAGCAAACTGAGAAGAGTAACACTAATAGAATTCTTTTCATGCAACTGCTTCAGACTGTTTGCTTTACTTACAAAACTTATTCTTGGTCAAAAGACTGTTATCCCAGATTATCAAACAAAATATGTAGCTTTTGATTACTCCATTACCATACAATTTAGTTACTATAGAAGTGGGCAGGGATAGGAAAAGGAAAGTGCTTAATTATCCTTTTCTTTCCCTCAATGGTAGGATGGTCCAACTCAAGATTGTCATCTATATAGTAAGGAAATACTCATAGGCTGTATCTCCTTGCATCAACATATATACCCCATCATAATTACTTCCTTTAGTCTGAAACTTGAGTGAAAAGTCAGGTGATATTAAAATCTGGAATATATTAGATGCCTTTGGGTTTGATTGGGTCAGACTTGTAAACAAATGACTTTCTCCAAAATGTGAAGTCATGCAAAATCTTTTACCATTAATGCCTTGTTCTCTTCTGACACCAAAATAAACCTCATTTCCCCTGAAAGATTAGTGAGAAAAGCATATTCTGAAAAATCTCTTTCTGCAAAGATATTAGGTAATTGCTACCCGCTGCCTTGTACTTCGCTTCCCATTCGCTCTTAATGGAGAAAGTAAACAATGTCTCCAGTCAAGCATTCCTTGGAGCTCTGTGCTTTAAACCGACTTCTACTACCTTGGCACTTCTACAAGATCTGTCACATGATTTACAGTAACACTGGCTGTGGTGAGCAGTCTAATCTCCACCAATGCCACTTAAAATCAGCATTACAGCCTTGCAACATTTTAACATTGTCTGTGACTGCTTCTGATCCATTCTTGGGTTTCTTTTCTAGCTTCCTATCATTTTTATTTGGCTACTGTAAACCCATTATAAGGAGTCCTGGTGGGGGTGCTGCAGTGGAGGGTCAGATGTTGAAATTTACTAGCCTCTCTGCAGGAGAACAATGTAGCAGTCTGCTTCCAAAAAGATTTACAACCTGGGAGATCCTTTGGAGCAGTTTGATTTTTGTCCTATAAGGTAGCTATGAGTTTCAATCAACTTGACAGCAACAGAGGGTTTTTTTTTTAAAAAAAAAGCCAATTACGCTTGCCAGAATCTTCTAACTTGTTTTTTTGCTCATTCTACACACATACATTGGCCTGGATGTCCCTGGAGGGTATAGTTTTCAGTCATCTACTTAATGTGTTCGTTTTCCCCCCTGTGGTGACTTGCATATTGCTGTGGTACTGGTAACTACACCTTCATTATTCAAATACCAGCAAGTTTGACCACTGTGGACAGATTTCACAGAATTTACAGGCCAGGAAGCTGAACTGGTCATCTACCTCTGAATAATGAGATCTCAAAAATGTGATGAGTAGCAGCAGCAAAACATTGTATATAGTGCTACAAGATGAACTCTTTGGGTTGCAAGACAAAACATGACTAGGGAAGAGTTTTCTACTCAAAGCAGAGTCCACCTAAGACCTACATGGGTGGAAGAAAGCTTTCATTCAATGAAGGACCTTCATTTGCTGACATGGCATAACACAAAATAACATGAAACAGCTGCAAATATCTATTAATAATTGGAAGTTGTAATTTATGCAGTACAAATCTAAGAAAATTGGAAGTTGGCAAAGATTAAATGAAATGCTTAAAGACCTATATCCCAGACTTTAGTGAGCCGAAAGGAACTGGTATTAACCATTTTGAACCAGATAATTATCTGATATATTACACTACGAATGACAAATTGATGAGTAATGGCATCAGATCCTTCACCAAAAAACATTTTTCAAGATGTCTTGAAATACAATGCCGTTGGTGATAGAATAGTATCTACTCTCAAACAAGGAAGATCTGTTAATGAGACTCTTATCCAAATCTAAGCACCAACCACCAAAGTCAAACATTTAAAATAATAAAAGGAGTTCTGAAATTGATCTAATATATATTCAAGATGTATTAATAATAACTGGTGCCTGGAATGCCAAGTGTTAGATACAAAGCGGGATTGCTGTTGTCAGGGTCCGTGAGTCAATTTCGACTCACAGTGGCCCTTATGAACAATAGATTTGACTCTTCTTCCATCTTCTGCCGTCCTCATGATCTCTGTCATGGTCAAGCCTATTGTTGAGTCGCTCTGTCAATCCATCTCATGAAGTAATGTCCCCCTTTCACTGACTCCCTACCTTTCTTAGCAGGATTGGATAAAATGAGGGCAAGGTGACAGATGTGGCTGGAAATCACATAATAGAATTTTGTGCAATCAATTATTTCTCTATTTCAAACACCTTAAAAAAGTAAACAGTAACTTCTTGGTGTTATAATATGTTGTCAAGTCACTTGTGACACATTGCGACCCTATGCACAATAGCTCTGAACCCTGCCCTGTCCCGAACCAATCTCACCATCTCTGACGCACCTGCCCCCATTACTCCAGTTACTGTATCAATCCATCTCATCCTGGGTCTTCCTTTCCTGCACTGACCCTCCTCCGTCCCAAGCATGATGTCCTTCTCTAAGGACTGGTCCCTCCTGGCCATATGACCAAAGTATGTGAGACAGAGTTTCAAAAACCTTGCCTTTAAGGAGTAACTTGACTTCACCCTCCCTGGGACAGATCTGTTTGTTCTCTTAGCAGTCCATAGTATCTTCAGCACTCTTCTTCACCACCACAACTCAAAGGCATTTCTTCTTCTTCTGCCATCCTTAGTCATTGTCTAACTCTCTGATGCATAGCAACTAATTATAAAGACTAACATCTAGATCAAGTGCACCTTAGTCTCTAGACTGACATCTTTGCTTGTTAGCACTCTGGAGACGTCCCTGACAGGAGATTTTTCTAATGCAATTTGTCTTCTGATATCCTGACTTCCGGTACCAAGAATGCTGAATGTAGAACTAAGCAAACGGAAATTGTTATCAACCTCAGTCCCTTCATCTCGCAGGGTGCTACCATGTGGCCAACTAGTGAGAATATTTGGTTGGGTTGTTTTGGTTTTGTTTTTGTTTTCTTTTTATGTTGAGCTGAAATACATATTGAATACTGCAGTCCTTGGCTTCTGCAGCACTTTCAGTGCTCCACAGTTTCAGCAAGCAAGCTTGTGTCATCTGCATAATGCAGGTTGTTGATGAGTCTTCCTCCACTTTTTTTAAAAGTCTTCCTCCATTCTTGATGCCACATTCCTCCTCATAAAGTCCAGCTTCCTGAATAATCTGTTCCACATATAGATTGAAAAGGTATGGCGACAGGGCACACCCTTGACATAGTTTTTTTTTTCCTGATTCTGAACCATGCAGCATTTCCTTGCTCTGTTCTGCCAACTGCTTCTTGGTCCAAGTATAGGTTTTGCATAAGCACAATCAAGTATTCTGTGATTCCCAGTGTTGTGATCCACATAGCCAAATGCTTTTGCATAGTCAATGAAACACAGATAGACATTCCTCTGGTCTATACATAAACCTCTCCTGATGGAATGCACAGGAATCAAATAGCCTGAACCTGTGGAAAAGGACACTGGGAACTCTCAATAGCATCAGTTAGAGCAAGGTGAGGGACTGACTATCCAACGGGCCATCAATTGCTCATTTGTAAACTCAAAATGAAGCAGAATAAATTTTCAAGAGTCTAAGAGAGTAAAAATATGACCTTGATGTTGTCTCATCCAAATTTAAAAATCATCTCAAGAACAGGTTTGATGAATTGAACATTAGTGATCAAAGAACCAGCTGTGTTGTGGAATGACAGCAAAGACATTATACACTAAAAAAAGGAAAGTGTCATTTAAAAGATAGAAAAGAAAGAAAAGACCAAAATGGATGTTACATGATACTTAGGAAGAAATAATGAAACAAGAGAACAGATTTTAAAGGCAACTTGACAAAGCAAAAATAAAGTATTAGAATTAAGTGTGAAAAGACTTGGAGTATGAAAACAAAAAGGAAAGAAAACTATCAATATGTCTCAAGCGGGAAGAACTGGGGGGGGGGGAAATGCAAGGCTTGAGCTGCAATGCTGAAAGATTTATGAGCAAAACAGTGAATGACATGGGAAGGGTCAAAAGAAGTTGGAAAGAATACACAGTCGCTGTACCAAAAAGAATTGGTCAACATTGAATCATTTCAGGAAGTATCTTATGATCAGGAACCCATGGTACTAAAGGAAGATGTCAAAGATGTGTTGGTAAGAAATAAAGCTTCGGGGATTGATGGACTATTAGCTGAGGTGTTTCAACAAATTGATACAGCCACCTCATTTTTACCATACAGACCTCACAGGAAGGAAGTGAGAAGGTATAAAATGAAGATGTTATGTACTCAGCCTTCAGGTAAATTAATGAAGGAGAGAGGTCCACGGTGATTATTATGTATAAAGATAAATATGTTTCTGTTCTCCACTAAAGTCTCTGAACTCTATTAAGAGAACATGATGTTTACAAAATGCTAAAGTTTACTCAATTTTCCAAAAATTTTCATCTTTCCCCAATACAGGAGCCATAAATGACACTTGTTTTCTGTATTACGTCAGTTTGGATGCCTTAAGCTTTTTGCATCAAGCTCTTGCCATTCCCATTTCTTTCTCTCACTTCCGTATCCCAAGGTGCCAGACAGATAACAAAAAATGTGAACACTAAATGGTATATGATGTAAAATGAATGGAAATAGTGGAGATTCTAGTGAACTACAACCTACAATACCCAATATAAAGGATTTTTTAAAAACAACCAACTTTTATTTTGAGATAATTATAGGTCCACAAGCAGCTGTAAACAGTGATCCAAAGAGATCTAAACATCACTTACTCAATTTCCTACAAAGATAGAATCTTGTATCTTACAAAACTTGAGCACACTATTACAACCAGTAGATTTATATTGATGAAGTCAAGATGCCTGACAGTCCTAGTAGAAGACCCCCTCACACTGCTCCTTTAAGCCACACCCACTCCCTCTCCTGCTATCATCACCTTCTTTATCCCTGGTCACCCTAACTCTGTTCTTCATGGCCATAATTTTATCATGTCACAAAAGGCAAATGGTATATAAATGCAATCATAGAACAGGAAACCTTTTCTTTTTTGTTTTTGTTCACTCAGCAAATTATCTAGAGACTTTCTTAGGTTCTTATATGCCTCAATAATGTGCTCTTGTTTGTCACCACGTGATATTCCATGATGTATATGTGCGACTGGCTTATATAATACCTTTAAGAAATCTGAATTATTCATATTAATGAAGCTATTAACATTTGTGTACAATACTTCGCACAAACATAAATTTTCATTTCTCTGGGACACAATGTCTGGCTCATATGATATTTGCATATTTACATTTTCAAGAAACTACCAAACCATTTTTCAGAGTGACTGTGCCATTTTACATTCTGATCAAAAATGTTTGAAAGATTCAGAGGGTTTTGTTTGTTTTTAGGTTCTTTGCAAAATACTTATCAACTGTTTTCTTTTTTTATTTAAATAAATTTTTCTTTCATACTGGTTTACTTACGTATCAACTATCTCCTGCAGATGCTGTTTGTTGTTATATACCATAGAGACAGAACCACCTCCTAGCTGACTTGATGCCTCCAGTGGGTTTCAGAAACTGTAAATCATATGACAGGAGAATGCCTTCCTTCCTCCCATGGAGCAGCTGGTGAAAAAGTTTGCATCCTTTGGCTGGAACACCATTCCTTATCACTAGACCACCAGAACACCTAGCTCTACAGACAGACAGAGTAAATCAAACAGTGATTGCACAACTAGGTGATTCCAATTGGCCTGTATGCCCCCTACTGGTCAATCCTTCCCTGATTTCCAAGTTAAAAACAAGCTCAATATCAAGATCAATCAAGACACAAAATGAAAGCTTACTATAATAAATCAGAAGGAAACTTAGAGATCATCTACTCCAACTTTTTAGTTTTATAAAATGAGAAATTGAGAGCCAAGGAAATCAAGTCGTAAAGTTTAGGCTAAATAGAGAATTCATGCTAAGATCAGTCCTCAGGCCCCACTGAGCAGTCATCTAACATTCTCCCCATCATCAATCCAGGTTTTCTGGTCTTCTCCAGCATTGATGTTGTTACTATTTTATAATATTATTTGCCCCATTCTGATATATGTATAGTAATCAACACTTTGAAGTAGTTCTTCCCAGTTCATGGCTGGTGAAATTAAACCAAATAAATCAAAGTTGTAAAATGTGAATGGTCCACAGAGAAAAAACAAAGACCTTTTTACAAGCAAAAACAATTTGTTCAGCAACCAAGTATGTTGACCTTCAGAATCACAGAAACAAAGATACCACCAATCATATAACTTTTGAAAGTATGCCATGCTTCATGTGTTGACAACAATCCAGTTTCTTGCATCAATTTCCTGACAGGTTCATTATTTGTCTTCCAAGCGTATCATTCCAATGCATTGATCCATACTTTTTCTTTCCTATTACAATTACCATTTACTTCATCCAAATTTTTCAAATTCAAGTTTATTCTAACTTCACTTCACTGACTAAATCAGTTTTAAATCATTTGAAGCCCTGGTAGTAATATACCATTATGGTTTTAATTTAATTTTCCATAGACTGATGACAATGACATACAGTGTCTTTCCACAGGTTTTCTCATCATCTGTGTGTCTTCTTTGATAAAATGCCCCTTTATAATTTGTGTTCCTTATAATGAAATTGTTGGTATTTTATTTACTGTTGAGTTTTGAAATTTCTTTTCTAAATACTAATCTATTGTTTAAAATGTATTTTAAAAATATTTTCTCCAAGTCAATAGGTTTTTGAGTCTTTCACAGGGAAGAATTTTCCATTTTCTTGAAATCCAATTTGCCCATTTTTTCTACTTGTCAATCACACTCTTGAGAACAAGTCTAGGACATTTTTACCTTGCCTAAGATAACAAGGATTATTTTCTTATTTTCTCTTAAAAAGTCATAATTCTACATTATACATTAAAGTCCATAATTAATTTTGAAATCTTAGGTCAAATTTTATTGTTTGTCTTTTGTTTACCTGTGGATACCTATTTGCTCAAAAATCATTCATTGAAAGATGATCTTTTCTCCATTGTCACCCATTTTTTATATTTCATGAGGTTTTTTTCAGTACTGTATATTCCATTGTGTGAATATACCACAGCTTTTCTATCCATTCATTTGTTGATGGGCACTTGACTTGTTTCCAACTCTTTGCTATTGTGAACAAAGCAGCAATAAACATGGGTGAGCATATATCTGTTTGGGTGGCAGTTCTGGTTTCTTTAAGGTATATTCCCAGTAGTGGTATTGCTGGGTCAAATGGTATTTCTATTTCCAACTTTTTGAGAAAGTGCCACCAGCAGTGAAAAAGTGTTCCAGTTTCTCCACAACTTCACCAACACTTGTTGTTTGCTGCGTTGTTAAATTTTGCTATTCTTACTGGGGTGGGATGATATCTCATAGTTGTTTTGATATGCATCTCTCTTAGAGCTAGAGATTTTGAACATTTCTTCATGTGCTTGTTCACCATCTGAATATCTTCTTTGGTGAAGTATTCTTTGGTTCATATTCTGTGCCCATTTTGCAATTGAATTGTTTACCTTTATCTTGTTATGACATTCAAGTATTCTATAAATTCTAGATGTAAGTCCCTTATCAGATATGTCATTACAAAATTTTTTTCTGGTCTGTGGCTTCTCTTCTTACCCTGTTGGAGAAGTTTTTGGAAGTGCATAGGGAGTTGATTCTTAGAAGGTCCCATTCATCCATTTTCTCCTCTCCTGTTTGTAGGTTTTTCAGAATGTATTATGCTGAGTGAAATATCTCAGTCACAAAAAGACAAATACTATATAATGTCACTGTTATAGAACAAGACTAATATGGGGTTTGGGGAGAAACATAAAAGAGGGGATAAATAATGTGCACATCATTGAAATAGATGAGGGAGAGACCTGCATAAAAGGAATATATGATTAGATATTATTGGCACGACAAGAGTCCAGAAAAAGAGTTGCATAGTAAAGTGGTCTTGGGAGGGGGGAATGGGTAGCAATGATGACTATATAACAATTAAATAATTTTTTTCCAAAGAAAAAAGTGAACTTAGGGGGAGGGGAGACAGAGAAGAAAACATGCAACAATGAATGAATCAAAATTCAAGTTCTTTATAAACTTTCATTAAAATCTAAAAAAAAAAAGATGATCTTTCCTAAATTGCTTTAGGACCTTTGTAAAAAATTAGTTGGGAATATATGTGTGTAGTTGTTTCTAGATGTTTCTGTTCTATTCCACTGATCTCTGTGTCTATCCCTTTGCCAATATCATACATTCTGAATTACTGTAGATACTGTAGATAGTCAATAAGTCTTAAAATTGAGTAGACTGATTCTTCCCATGAAATTTGAATAAACTGATTCTTTCTTATGAAAAATAATTCATGAATTATTTAAAAAGTCATTAAATGTGTTCCAATTCTTTTCACTTTCATGTAAGTTTTAGAATAATCCTTTCTTCACCTAAAAAAAATCCTTTGATGCAGTATTAGCTAAAATTACATGCTAATTTCCCAGCTTAGTCTAGAGACTAAGATGCACTTGATTCAGGGCACAGCCTTTGCAATTACTTGCTATGCATCAGACAGCTGGACAATAATGATGACAGAAGAATTGATGCCTTTGAGTTGTGTTACTGAAGTACTGAAAATACCACAAACTGACAAGAGAACAGGTCTGTCGTGGACAGGAGAAATCAAGTTGCTCCTTAGAGGCAAGAATTTTTAAGCTCTGTCTCACATACTTTGGGCATGTGGCCAAGAGGAACCAGTCCTTGGAGAAGGACATCATGCTTAGAAGGGTGGAGGGAGAATGCAGCAGAGGAAGATTCCAGATAAATAGGATAATTTGAGTAAGTATATCAGAGTCAGTGAGACTGGCCGGAGGCAGGGTAGAATTCTGAGCTTTTTTATTCATAGAATTGCTATGAGTTGTAGTTGACTCAATGCCACATAACAACAATAACATGCCAATTTGAACATAATTTACATCTTCATTATATTATATTGAAGGATATCATTGCTGATGCCAGATGGATCTTTGATGAAAGATGTGCTTTATTAACTATACAAAGACATTTGACTGTGTGGGACATAATAAATTATAGATAACATTAAGAAGAATGGGTATTTAAAAAAAAAAACACTTAATTGAGAAACTTGTACATAGACCAGTAAGCTGTTTTCTAAACAAAACAAGAAACCATTATATGACTTATAATCAGTTAAAATAGGTTTCGGGCATCTCTTGTTCATAACTATTCAATCTGTATGTTGAGCAAGTAATATCAGAAACTTAACTATATGAAGAAGAATGCAGCATCAGGATTAAAGTACTACTCATCAACAGCCTGCATGCAGGTAATACAATCTTGTTTGCAGAAAGTGAGGAAGACTTGAAGCACTCACTATAAACCATTACATCTCAACATGAAGAAAACAAACGTCTTTAGCACTGGATCAATAGGCAACATCATGCTAAATGTACAAAAGATTGGCGTTGTCAAGAAGTTAACTTGGATCTATAATCAACATTAATAGTAGCAACAGTCAATAAATCTAAAAACATACTGCATTGGGCAAATATGTTGTCAAGGACTACATTAAATTGCTAAAGAACAAAGATATCACCTTAAAGACAAAGTTGCATCCAATCCAAGTCATAGTATTTTCAGTTGCTTTGTACACATGTGAAAACTGGATAACAAATAATGAAAACAAAAGAATAAGGAAGCCTGTCTTGGACGAAATGCAACCAGGGTGCTACTTAGAGCAAGAATGGTGAAATTTAGTCTCCCATTCTTAGGGGCATGTGGTCAGGAGAGATTTGTCCTTGGCAAAAGACATGCTGGGAAAGGTAAACTGCCAGCGAAAGGGAGGAAGATGCTCAACAAGATGAAGTGACATCTAACAGGCCCCAGCTCCCAGCTGGAAACAAAGGAGGATGCTTCAACGATTTAGACCCTCCCAGAAGAGCTGTGGGTGAGCATTAACATTACTGGTAAGTATATTCATTTTCTCCTGGACACAGAGCCTACTAATTGGTCCTAAAAGCTCTTCTCACTATTTCTTAGTTGTTGGAATGGACGGAAAACCTCATAAGCAGTTCCTTACTTTACCTCTACCTTGCATTCAAACTTCCGAGTTGTAAAACAACCCAGTGGTAGATGGAATTTGCTCCAGGACTTAAGAACCATACATGACATAGCTGAGCCTCTACATCTTGTGGTCCCTAACCTCTACACTATAATAGACAGAGTGCTAGTCTATAGGCCTTTTATTGTAAGAACCACCTTCCCTCTGTAACTTGATTTGTGCCACTATTAGAACCTCTACTCAGAATATTATTGTTTTTTAATTTTTGACTCATGTGCTTTTAACTTGTCAGTTAAATTTGTGTCTTCTAGGCTGCAACACTTCCATGATACATCTTCAAGGATATGAACATGTACGGCTAAGCACAATTAATAACAGCATCTAAATTCCAAAATCAGTCTCCATAATAGTCTATGTGTTTCCTACTGCCAAAGGGGCCCTTTAGAGTAGTGAGAGAAGATCTTCACCCTGAAACCCACAGCGTCCCTTTTCAGCAGGAAGTAGCTAAGAGAATACGCTGTCCCCTTTTCCTTATGAATCAGGACATAATCTCTCTCAGGGAGGAGTGATAGGGAATGGCAAAGGACTCACTGACAAAGGAGATTAATCAGAACTGGCTTCGACAAGCACTGTGGCAATTAGACAATTAAAACAGACATTCGAGGGGGGGAAGAAGAACGAACTGGGGAGGAGGGTTGAGAAAACAGTGCAACAGTGAATGAATGAAAACCCAAAATCTCTGTAAATGTTCACTAAAACTAATAAAATTTAATAATAATTAGAAAAAAGATGAAGTGACATGAGGTGGGGGTGGGAAAGGCTTGAAAAGAATGTATGGACAATGAAAACTGCACTGGAATAGATGGAAGAAAGAATAATCAGAAAGGAATGGATAATTATAAATTACGTGTATGACTATTAATAAGATGAAAGAGGACAAGCATTGCAAAGGGAATGGGACAGGAAGAGGGAGGAAAACACAAGCCAATCTCTTTGTGAACCTTCACTAAAATGGGGGGGTTGGCAAAAAGGAAAAAACAACAAAATAATTAAAGCCTCAGCTCCACCCCTGCCAATACCAAAAAAAAGGTGAACTGACACAATGACTGTGAAAATGAACTTGAGCAAACCAGAGGTCATGCTACCAAAGGAGGGCAAAGGCAAAGTTTCATCTGCTACTCATTGGGTTTTTATTAGTTGTAGAAGCAGTCTATTCGAAAGCACCAAACAACTATATTGACTCTTCCAGTCTTCAAAGAAGGTATATCTTTCCATTCACTTAGTTATTTTACAGTTAATTTCATCAGTGCTTTTAGTGTATATGGTTTAGTGGAGTTTTTTTAGATATACACTTAAGCATTTTTGTCAGTTTTAGCAATTGTATTTCAGACACTGTCATTCTGGAGTCCTGTTGTTTGGTACAAATATAAATACAACAGATTTTTTTTTTGCTTGCTCATTTTGTATCTGTGACCTTGTTGTTGGGTTTTTTTTAAAAAAATCACTTATTAGTGCTAGAAATTTTTTAATTGATATTTTAATGAAAGTTTATAGAGAACTTGGATTTCAATTCATTTACTACTGTGTATTTTCCTCCCTGCCCCTCCCCCTCCCCAGTTCATTTTTCTCTTTGGAAAAACAAAAAATTCTTTCATTGTTGTACAATTTTCCACCTTCTACCCCACTTTACTATGCAGCTCTTATTCTGGACTATTGTCATGCAAATAATATCTAATCATGGAATTGCCACTCAAGCAGACATATGCACACCCATGTTTATTGAGGCTTTGTTCACAATAGCAAAGAGATGGAAACAACCCAATTGTCCATCAACAAATGAATGGATAGAGAAGCTGTGGTATAGTCACACAATGGAATACTATGCAGCACTGAAAAGCAAAGAACTCGAGAAATAGTCTACAAAGTGGGTGACCCTGGAGGACATTATACTGAGTGAAAGATCTCAGTCATGAAAGGGCAAATACTGCATAATGCCACTGTTATAAAACAGGATTGACATAGGGGTTTGGGAAGAACTAAGAAAATAAGGGATAAATAATGTACAATGCTAGAAATGTTTTGCTATATTCCTTGGGTTTTCTAAATAGATGATCTGTTCATCTTTAAATGGAGGCTGTTTTATTTTTTCTTTTCTAGTATTTATGCCTTTTATTTCATCTTCTTGCTCTATTGCAATTTCTACTCCTGTATTGAGTAAGAATGGTAAGTCTATTTTATGGTGAGTGATTAGTCGCCTATGACTCAAAGGCACTTAATAACAACAACAACACATGAGAATGATTGTATGAAACACAATGTGAATGAAGGATAGTGTGAAACCCAATGCATATAAACTGTGTAAGCAAACCAACAAAAAATGTAAAAAAAAAAGAGGCAATTAGATTGGCTCAAGATAGAGCAGGATTCAGAGCTGTTGTACATAGGTTCACTGTGATTTGAAAATTACTTAGCAACACATAACAACCACAAAAAACGAAACAAAATTCAGTATGAGATATTTTCAACTTCCAGGTCAGCAGCTTGTTATCTCTACAGTGAATTTGCTCAAATCCTTGGTTCCCCCCGCCCCCCAACTATTTCAAAGCAAGATGGAAAGATGGAGAGTGACAAACTAACCTAAGAATATTTTGTATCCTTCCAAAATCACTATGATTCCTCTGTGTTTATTGAAAGTTTCAACTAGTTGAGGGCACCTGTCATCTTCAACTCACGTATCTTCTCCTCCATGAAAGCCATCCCTTCCTAATCCCATGACTAGTAATGCTTCAGTCTCTACAAATAAGTGGTACTAAGGGAAACAACACAGATTTTGTTCTCCAATTAAGTATCATTTTTCCCCTTCCTAGATTTTTTTATTATTGTGATTTTAACAAAAGTTTACAGAAAAGTTGGATTTTCATTTGTTCATTGTTGCACATTTTTCTCCCTACTCTTCCCAAGTTCACTTAAAAAAATCCTTCATTGTTGCATAATTTCCTCTCTCTCACTCAAAGTGTCCCCCAATCCATTTTACTATGCACCTCTTATTATGGCCTGTTGTCATACAAATAATGTCTAATCATGTATTCCTTTTAAACAGTTCTTTCCTTCATCTGTTCCAAGATTATTTCATTATTTATCCTCTCTTTTCTTAGTTTACCCCCAACCACCATCTCAGTCTTGTTTTATAACAATGGTGGTGTGCAGCATTTCTCATTTTGTAACTGAAATATTTCACTCAGCATAATGTCCTCCATGGTCATCCATGTTGTGTAATATAATATTTTATGAGTTCCTTGTTTTTCAGCGCTGAATAGTATTTCACTGTGTGAATATAACCATAGTTTTTCGAGTCATTCATTTGTTGATGGGCACTTGGGTTGCTTCCAACTCTTTGCTATTGTAAATAACACAGTAATAAATATGAATGTGCGTATATCTGTTTGGGCGGCAGCTCTGGTTTCTTTAAGGTATATCCTAATACTGAAATTGCTGCATTAAATGGTATTTCTATTTCCAACTTTTTGAAAAAGCACCATACCGCCTTCTATAGTGGTTGCACCATTTTATACTCTCACCATTAGTGACTGAGGGTTCCAATCTCTCCACAAGCTTACTAGCATTTGTTGTTTGCTGCTCTGTTGAACTTCGCTGTTTTTACCGGGGTGAGAGCATTTCTTATACTTGTTTTTATTTCCATCTCTCTGAGAGCTAGGGATTTTGGACATTTCTTCATGTGTATTTGCCATATGAATGTCTTTTTGGTCATGTGTCTATTCATATTCTGTGCCGATTTTGCAACTGGGTTGTTTACCTTTTTCTTGTTGACTTGCTAGCCACTCCTCCTAAAAGGTACAAATTGAAATGTTTACATTCACATTGGTGGAGAAATGACAAAAGGGAACCTTAGCCAAGAATAGCCTGAACTGAGACTTACATATGTTGTAAACTAAGAAAAAAAGGAGCTCTGGTGATATAGTGCTTAATGAGCTGTGCTGTCAATCCAAACGTGTTGCTTCTCTGGTGGTTTGAATGCATCAGCGAGCCTGAAGGAAAAAATGGACACTCTCTACCTGTGAGATTTACTGCCTCTGAAAACCTGATGGAGCTTCAGCTACAGTCAGCTCCAGTTTTATGCCAATGAGAGAGAAGGATAAGCACTATTCCTCTTCTCGCTTTGTATTTTCTGAATTGGTGTTAGGTGTCATGAAATCAAGTACAATTTATAGCAAGAACAACAAACCTGAATCCTGTCCTATCTTGTGCCATCCTGGTCATATCTGATACATGTGTGAGCCCTTTGCTTCTCCACCTCATTTGGCATCTTCCTCTCTTTCATGGACCCTCCATCTCTCCAAACATGCTTTTTCCCTAGAACAGACTCTTCTAGACACATGCCCAAAGTACGAGAAATGATGCTTCACCATCCTTCCCTCCAAAGATCACCCTGATTGGACATTTCCAAGACATATCTGTTTGTTCTATTGACAGTCCATGGGTATGAACCAGACACGCCTTAGTCATTAAACTGACATCATTGTTCTTCAGTATTTTGGAGAGGTCTCTCACAGCTGACTTGTCCATAGCAATATGTCTCCTGATCACCTTCCTGACTGCTAGTACCAAGGGTGTTGATTATGGATCCAAGCAAGATGAAATGATTGACAGTTTCAGTCTTTACCCCATCTATCATGGTGTTGTCTTTTGGCCCAGTGAAAAGGACCTTTGTTTTCCTGATGCTGAAATGTAATCCATCATGAAGATTGTAGTCATGGATGTTGTGTGACAAGTGTTTCAGGTCCTCTTCATTTTGAGCAAGCAAGTTAATGTCATTTGCATAACACAGATTGTTGATGATTCTTCCTTTGATCTTTACCCACATACCTCTTCATAGAGTTTGGTTTCATGAATCTTTTGTTCCATGTACAAACTGAGTAAGTATGGAGACTCACACCTTCCTTATTTTAAAGCATGCAGTGTTATTTTGCTCTGTTTGGACAGCTTCTTGATTTATGTATGTATTTTACCTAAGCACAATTAAGTGATCTGGATGGTAGCCATAGTCTGTTTGATCCACACAGTAAAATTCTTTTGCATAGTCAATAAAACACAGTTAGATATTCTTCTGGTACTCTAAAACCTAAAAATATTCAAGAACTACCTCAAAAGTAAAGTTCTCTCAGAAAATGTAGGTCAGTTCATAATTTAACCCACCCTTACAAACAATTGCATGAGAAATGAAGTATCTGATCTCCACTACTATTCAAAGAGAAGAATCAAGATCAACAGCCCAAGATTGATGCCTAGAAAACAGATATCAGACCTGTGTCCCCCCTAAACCCTTTTCATCATTTCTGACACTAATCATACCTCTCATAACACCCTTCTCTTCTGAATTTGACTGTTTGTTCTAATGACCACACAGACCTGGTAGACAATTATTATATCCATGGGGTTTATAAATGAAGTAACAGGTTGCAATTCAGGATCAGGAATGACTTGGGACACAGTACTTCAATCAGGCTAGCCTCTTCTCAACTGTGCTCAAATGCAGCCCTCTTTCTGGCCTTTGGCCACTTGGTGCTACGGCCTCTTGACCTAAGCCCTGTTCAGATAAGTTTTACAAAGTTCTATGAGCTCTGTTAATATATGCGTTCAAAGGTACTCTACTCCACCAATGGCTTAAAGGTCCTTATCTCCTTTTCTATGGGTCAGCACACATAGCCCCAAGTGCCTGGAGGTACTCTCTCTGTCAGCAAGACTCTTCCTCAACTTTCTTACTCCTTGGCTCCAGAAGTGCAATATGGTTACTCTCCTGGTTTTGCTGCTACTGTTCCTTTGCCATTGTTTCTCTGCCACTGCTCTTCTGTCCCTAATTCTGGCTCTGTCTCTCTTTCCTTGATCAAAGAGGCTTAATGCTTGGATCTTGGGTCCAAAGGATGTGCTCCACTCCTGTCTCTTCTTTTTCGGTGGAAGTAAAATCCCTCTTCCTGCCTCTGGGATGACTCACTTTAAGGCTGGTTGAATGAGGAAGTGGGGAAGAGGCGGGAAGTTTGACTCTGTTAGGATTCCATATATCTTATTTGTATGATTTCACCTCACAAAGGTGCTGTTTACCTTATCTACTTTATTAGTTTCCAATACAGAGGTAGGACGACCAAAAGTGAAAACCCAGACCCCAGCTGTGTGTGGAGCCCCAGCATTTCCAGTGCAGCTTGAGACCTGGAAGCCTGATTATTAACAAAAAAACTATTCAATCCCTTTAGTGGAGCACAAACACCTCACATTTCATGGTCTTACCCAGTTATTTGGAGGAGAGTTAAAAAAGGCTATTGTTGTAAGGGCTACAGTGAGGATTTCACTGTACCATATAATCATCAATTAAGTTATATATTCCTGTTTTCTTCTCAAACTTCAATTAAAGTTCCCTATCAATTGTTTACATTATTTTGTAAGACAACAGTGTATCTACTCAATACCAATGCATTGTGGAGAACTTGCCATTTATTTTGGAAATCATTCTCTCCACAATTACCCTTTCAGAACACAGTTTTGCCCTTCGGTTTAGTTTTGTATGTAGGAACCGAGATCAAAATACACTCAGTTACCTCTCAACATGGGCATTAGTCATCTCTTAAGTGAGTCCTACTACCCAGCCGCACAACATTTAATCTTTCCCATTACAACATGTAATTATAATAAAGACTGAACTATATTTTGACCTCTATATTATGAGCTAAGCAATCTTCGTCAATTTGTCCTAACTTCTCTCAAGAATGTCTATCCTAAGTGGTACAGATTGTGTAATTCTTCTGATCTCATAGGGCCATGGGCTTTGGTGATGCCATGTCCCTTTCAGTTCGATTAACTCCGAATGAAGGAGAGCGCTCTGTCTTGGCTACTTGGCAATGTAACCATAAACAGAAGACTAATCTTTCAATAATACAAGTTTAAGAAAACAAGAGGTGACTGGAACTCTGTTGTAATGAAATTACCCGTGCATGGCAGTTTCAGGAAACATTTTTTTCTCTCTCTCTCTTCTAGGATGGCTGAGAGAACTATGCCGCCTCTACGCAATGAAAGTAATTGAGGGAGTGATTTCACTTGTTTCTTCTTTGGACAAAATGAGGTTGTTGCCATCTGTGGAGTGTGTTAAATACCTTAGGGAAGGAGGCTGTTTTCTCATGTCATTTGTGTAATGGCTGTGTTGTCACTTGCCACCTTTAAGCAAAATCAATATGTAGCAGAAGTTGGAGCAAGTTTTCCACAGCTGAGGTAAAGTAGGGAATTGGGGCAATTGTTCAGTCAAATTGAGCAGATTTTGGAAAAGCAACATTTTCCTTTGAATTACTCAAACGTTTCAAGGAACGTTTATAATGATCCTGGGCCAGCACTTTGCTTTAATATCGATACCTGACTGTCAAACCTCTTGCTGGAGTCATAACCAAATATAAGGAGTGAATGAAGAGTGTCCAGGGGGACACAGCCTCTCCTGTATGGCAGTCAGGACTACGAAGTAGTGAGCTCTTCATCCTGCGAGAGATAAAACTGTGGAAACTACTCATAATGATCTACCAAGAAGAGAAATAAAAGAAATTAGGTTTACAGAAGACTAAGTTTGATGCAGTTTAGTAAATGTCTTTCTAATGATCTGGTGTATCAAAATGCAGATTTGAACCCAAATATGCTCATCTCCCAGAGAGTCAAGTTCATGTCATCAAAGTAAGCATGTTGAATACCTGGCCAATCATGCTAATGAGCAACCCATAGCTAGTTGCATCTCTGTCTCATCTAGACATGTATGAATGACTTTGTGTTTAGAACTTGAAACATTTATATTTATCAAAGTATATCATTGTTAATTGTTTGCGGAGGAGATCATGGAATTGAGAAAGTCTGCTGTCAGGGATCTCTTTAAACTAGTGATGAACAATGATGTTTGTTTGAAGACTAGGCTGTGCCTGACTCAGGTCATGATCTTTTCAATCACTTGCTATGCATTTGAGAGCTGGAAAATTAATAAGGATGACAGAAGAATTGATGCCTTTGAACTGTGATGCTAAAGAAGAGTACTGACTATCCCATGGGCTGTCAAAAGAACAGATATGACTTGGAAAAAGTGCAGCCAGAGTGCTCCTTGGAGGCAAAGATGTTAACACTACAATGTCACATACTCTGGGCATATTGCTAGGAGACGCTGGTCCTTAGAGGAGGAAATGATGCTTGTAAAGGTGAAAGGCCAATGAAAGAGGAGAGTACCTCAATGAGATATATTGGCACACTGATTGCATGAATGGGTTCGTGTGTTCAGAGAGGATAAGGATGGCACAGGATTAGTCGGGGTTCAGAACTGTTGTCCACAGGGTTGCTATGGGTCATGTTGGCTCAATGGTACCTAAAAACAACAACACCATATGGAAAGTGAGCTCTTCAGGAATACAGCAGTGACATGTCTGCTCTGTGGGAGAAGAATGAGCAATCTCCTCCCGTACAATTTACTGCCTCTGAAAAGCCACTGAAGGTCAACTATGGGACTGTTCTGACTCAATAGCAAACAACAATAAGAAGTCAGTACAGAAACTGGCATGCTGTAGGTGCTTAATAAATGTCTGGTGATTAAATGTAACTATAACAATAACATTAAAAAAAACCTCATCAACTAAGGAAGAAGAAAGAAGGTTGACAAAGAGGAAAAATGTGAAATGAATTAAGTTCAGAAAATACAGGATTCAAGAAAGCAAGAAATGCCTATGGTAGTTTGAGAACAAGCTAGATACAGAGAGAATACAGGTATGTTGTTCCCAGATAGTTTTGGAGAGCTCAGAAGGTAATCCCAAGAGACTTCTAAGTGAACTCCTATGAGATATCTGCTAATCTAGATTTCAGATCTAAGTACTTGTAAATATGTTCATGTATTATAGAAAATCCTGTTATTCTAAAGTAAACTAATATCTGTATAAGCTTCCATCCAGAAAATTCAGGAGATAAGAAGGCAGGAGATAAAGAACAAAGAAGGAAGGAGATAAATCTATTGTATGCTGACCACTCCAAGCTCCAAGACGGTGGCTGGGAAGGCTGTGCTTCTCTGGCAAGAAGAATTCAAATTCTTGGTGTTATAGACTCTGTCTTGGTGTTATAGTTCTCTGTCTCTTTAAAGTGTAACAACTGTATATGTTCTGATGAGGTAGTGGTATCCAGTCACTTGAGAAAAGGACTCAACCAGACTTACTTGACTCATTTTTTGTTGGGTCACCCAGTTTTACAACAGCTTGGTCCATTTTTCCTCTAAACATCTTGAGACCTCTCTTGATATATTTGTGAAATTCATAGAAGTGTCTAGGTGTGTGAAGGATAAATGTTACCAAACTGTAGGCAGGAATTATGGCTCCATTGGAGAGATGGTCAAAGCATTCATTAACATCCTGTTTTGGTGAAAAGCCAGCCTCCATTCCCATGAGTTTGAGATAACTAGAAGTGAAATCAGAAGCTAAGTAATAATAGTTATGTGTTTCTTAGTATCCACAATATATTTTGTGAAATAGGACATTGTGTGATTCGGGTGTTGTTCTACTTTTTATTTTAGCATTTTGAAAGTTGAAAAGTTCATGCTTTTTTTGTTTGGTTTGGGAGTCATGATTGTGATAATGTTTTGAGAGAAAATTAAAGAGGTCACCCTTCAAAATTCAAGGGATCCATAAAGCACTCCTACCTACAAGTCAAAGCATACACCTTTATATATTAAACTGTTTAGATAGAAAGTGCAATGTTGTTGTTGTTGTTGTT
>NW_006400032.1:266246-327175 GCF_000299155.1 Elephantulus edwardii | reverse complement strand
GCGGGCTTTTTGGCTTCTCCGATTACCTGAGAAAATAAGGTGGGTCTGCGGGGTCTGCTGGCTGTCCTGTGAGGTGCCCAACTTCAGCTAGTCAGAGCCGAGCCTCTGTTTTGACCTTTCTGCCGGAACGGATGAGAAAGTGCAATACAGTACATATACAAGCTCTTAACATAACTGTTCATTATTATTATCATCAAGACATATGTATGAAAGACTACATTCTTACTGCATCATCTCATTCTCGTGAAAATCAGGCAATGAATAAATAAGACCAAAGAAAAAAACAATGCCTTTCAGTTGTGGTGTCAGCAAAGCATACTGAATATACCATGAACTGCCAAAAGAACATGTGTCTTGGAATTGTAGCCAGAATGCTCCTTTAGAAGCAAGGGTGGTGTGACTTCATCTTACATATTTTGGGCATGTTATCAAAATGGGCCAGCCCCTTTGTAGAGCCATCATACTTAGTAGAGGGTCATTGATAAAGAGAAAGACCTTGTGGTGTTTAGGGTTCATTGTTCAAAATGGCTTCCATATCCATTAGCTTACTTTGCCTTGTGGAGGGTGGGAGTGTGTGAATAGGGTGTCTTAACTTATCCACAAGAGAACTGGCTTGTCTCACAATCCAGCAATCAAATAACTGAGCAGATCCAGCCGCAGAATTGGAAGATCTTCCCCACCAGCAAAGAAGAAGCAAGAGAATGTAGCACATTCTATGGGCTTAGAGACTCCTGCACCAGCTAGACCGATGGCGGCTGCAGCCATGGCTGAAGCAGAGGACCAGAGACTCAACATGAGTCGGGGCTAACCTTGAGATTGCTACCTGCCCCCTCCTTCCCACGTGGTCAGAGCTAAGAGCCTTTGGCCAAGTTTGTTGCACGACTAGAGGATGGAGTGGGGGTGGGGGTGGGGAAATAGCCATAATTGGTAGGACTGAGGGCTTTGTAGTGCTTCTCTAAAGCTGCGAGGCTTAAGAGTGAGGCTGAGGTACATGCAAGCACATATCGGAAGATGTTCTCACTATATTCTACTATCCTGGATTCTAACCTTTGACTTTGCCAATGATTCTGTGTGGTCTATAAGCTACATGTGGTCTGTATCTGATTTCATACCCCGTAAAGCAGAAAGATTGGTGTTGAGATGAGTAGAAAGAGGTACAGGAGGATGGGAGATCTATCTGACCTCATGGGAATCTGTTTTGTGTTGCTGGCGCTGTTGATGGAGACAGTTCCCCTTTGTGAAGTTGGTAAAGGTCAAATATGGCTGTCCTTGCAGCCCTTGCTTTTTCTACAACCCTCAATGAGACAAATTGGCATGGTAGCTGCAACAGTGAGCTCAGACACAGCAGAGAGTTGAGAATGGTCTAGGTTTCAGTAGTGCTTCTTTCTATCATACATAAGGTTACCAAAAGTCAGAGCTGATTTGATGATATTAAACAACAACAAATATTACAACATACAATAGAACTCTAGAAAAGAAACAAAATCAAATTTATGTAAAAATATAAAACTCACACAAGACACACAAAAACACCAGAATTTAATATTCCTTAATAGCCACTTGTAGCTGTCATATTTCTCTTTTGGAGCCATCTAGAATTTTAATATCTTAGAGTCAAAAGACTCTTAGAATCATGAACCCCAGCCTTTCATCAGGCTGGGAAAAGTTAATGAAAAAGAAGATGATCCTTAATAAAATAGATTGATACACTGACTGTAGTAATGGGCTCAAACACAGCAGAGATCTGAGGATGGCGCAGGATAGGACAAGGTTCAGATCTGTTGTCAATAGAGTCTTGATGAATCAGTTAGTCTATTTGAAAGCAGAGAGAGAGAGAGAGCAGGTCAGATACAAAACTGATCTGTAAGCCCTCTTAGAAGGTTGTATTAAAACATAGAATGGAATCCTCTAATCAGTCCAGGAAACTGGATAATGGACATATCAGACAGTGGACACACATACCAAAATAAACCAATAATTGAGTGAAAGGTTTAGCCACACCCCATAAAACCCATATAGTAAGTAAATAACAATCATAATGTTACAAAACTAGGACTCCTGAGCTATAGTTTGGGGATAGAGGGGGCAAGGATGTCACTAAATAAGAAATTTTAGGTTTTTATTCTAGCCAATCACAGTAGGAAAGTCATTTTCTCATAGGTACATGGTCCAATAATTTTAAGGAGTCCTTTGAATGATCAGCACCATTAAAATTATATAAAAGCACCAGCAAATTATATTTCCTTGGGTTTTGCTCTGTTCGTAGGCACAGTGCTTACAGTCAATTTTTCATTAATTGCATTTTATTTCCACTATGTCACAGTAGAGATCTTCTTTGTTACAGAAAGAACTCTCACCACTTTAGGTCAGATATCGGAGCTTCACTGTTTGTGCTTCTCTAGAAAATTCTGCTAAAGATGGGCCTTCCAGAACTGATAACCTGAATTGTATTTACAATCTCCTCAACAATAAAAAAAAATAAATATACACGCTTTAAAATTACACACTTGTAATATCTTTTGCTCTCACAGCACTGGGTAGTTCTAGCATCATTTCCTGAGAGTTTGATCATTTGTGAATGTTGTTGCTGTGGTTAAGTGCCGTCAAGTCTTAGGCAATTCATAGCGACCCTATGAATGAAAGACTTGTTATAACCTGTATAAAGAAAGATTGTATAACTTTCGTACTTTCTCAAGGTTCATAGGGTTTCTGGAGGCAAACTATTTTGGAAGGGAATGCCACTCCTGCTTCCAAGCTTGTTTTAATCGGGGAGCTCCACCAAACACTGTCCACCATGGGTAACCATTCTCTCATTTGACACATCACTGTCACAGTGTTCAGCTTCAAAGCAACCATGAGTTACCTCGGTACAGCAAGTGGACATACCAGGGCTATACGGCCTAGAAGAATGTTTGGTCAAAAACAATTAAAAACAGGCCTGAGGGCCACGAACAATAAGCAAATAATTTCTTATACCAAATATTACAGTGCTACTTTTTACAGTGCTCTTACAATTGAATAATGTGGGAGAATGCAAAATTGGTCAGTAAGAATAGATGACCAATTATCCTGGTTTACCTAGCACCAAGAAATTTCCTGTGATACCAGACTTTCGGTGCTAAAATCATGAGAATATTGGATAAACAAAGTTTAGAACAAAACATAAATTCATTTACTAAGGGGATACAAATCTATTTCATATATTTATTTCTCCATCAGACATTCTCTTTTTTTGGGGAAACATTACAACTCAAAAGACTAGAAGAAACTTTATGAATGTCTTTTAACATGATTTACTTTCTTGGATTCCATTTCAGTTTGACTGACTCTGAGTGTGATTGCTTTAATGTGCTCAAACTAACTCAATGCTATCAAATAATAAAGGACTCATAGCTGACCTTCTATTGGGTTTCTGTGAATTGAAAGAGAGACAGTTGCCTACCTGTCTTCCAAGGAGCCCCTGGGGAATTCCAACCGCTAGGGGAGCACAGTCTTTGGGTTAGTAGTGCAACCACTTATGGAGATAGCCACCAGAGTTTCCCTTAGTGTGCTAGGAGTGAAATAGAGAGAAGTGAGTCCTGAGCAGCCCAAAGACTATCACTAAGGGATTCTATGCTGTGCAGGCTCTCCAGGGAAGCACAAGAGTTAAGCCTTTATTAGCTGAAAGATTGTGATAGAAACACAACTAGAGGCACAACAGAAGGGGGCAGCTGACAATCTGTTTCTGAAAGGTCTAATCTTGAAATCTTTTGGAGCCCAGTTCACCTCTACACACATCTGGTAGCCAAGAGTTAGAACTTGATAACAATGACCATATCCAGTAGACTGGTATGTGTTCCCCCTACTTTTGCAAACTAGATTAACAATAAAATAACCAGAAAGGGGGGAAAGTGGATAAGAAGGTTTTGGTTTATGTTTGAAACAGCATTCTCAAATTCAAAAATTCCAGGTGAGCTATTTAATCTTTTAAAGAGTGTTGGTTTTGATGAGGGAGAGAACTGTTTTAAAGTGATATATGATTGGGTATTATTGTCATGACAAAAGTCCAGAATGAAGGCTGCATAGTGGAGTGGACTTGGGGCAGGGAACGGATTGTATAACAATGAAAGGATTTGTCTTTTACTTTTCAAGGACAAGAGCAAACTGGGGGGAGGGATGAGCAGGGAGAAAAAAATGCAACAATGAGTGAATGGAAATCCAAAGTCTCTGTAAACGTTCATTAAATTACTAATTAAAAAATTAATAACATCTTAAAAAGAGTGTTGTTATTGTTGTTGATGTTGTTCTAGTTTTGTATTGTAAAGTCCAAACCGAGTCATAGCCGACCATCTGGTGGGTTTTCAGAGGCGGTTAATCACATGGGAAGAGACTGCCCATCCTTCTCCAGTAGAGCAGCTGATGTTCTCAAATCAGGAACCATGTGCCTTCGCAATTGCAGCAGCTTATTGCCACTAGGCTGCTAGAATTCCCTAAAGAGTAGTAGGGATAAGAAATTGTTTTTTAAAAAAGAAAGAAAAGAAATTGCAGTGACAACCACTAGCTTCTCTATGGGAGAAATATGAGATATTTCTTCCCATATAATCTACTGCCTCTAAAAACCCACGAGAGGTTCAGCTATGAGTTGATTTTGATTTGATGGTATATAATAACAACAGTACAACAAAGAATAAGCATAGTGTTCATATAGTGCTCTATTATGTCTAAGGGAATATAGTCTTATCAAATTAGTTCAATAGGCCCTATAGATCATCCCTGAGAATTAGAAGAGTCTATCTATATCTGGAGGACTACTTGGCCAACTGACTGGAAGAGATCTATATCTGTTCCCATTCCAAAGAAAGGTGATCTGACAGAGTGTGGAAATTATTGAACAATATCATTAATAACACATGCAAGAAAGATTCTGCTGAAGATCATCCAAAAATGTCTGGAACAGCACATCAACAGAGAACTGCCAGAAGCGCAGGCTGAGTTTAGATGGGGTTGTGGTAGTAGGGATATTGGAGCTAATGTTAGGTGAATCTTGGCTGAAAGCAGGGAGTACCAGAGGGATGTCTGTGTTTCACTGACTATGAAAAGACATTTAACTGTGCAGATCACAAAAAATGGTGGCTAACTCTGAGAAGAATGGGAATCCCAGAACACTTGATTGTGCTAATGCGAAACCTATACTTGGAAAAAGAGGCAGTCATCAGAACAGAGCAAAGAAACACTATGTGGTTCAAAATTGGGAAGGGTTTACACCAGGAATGTGTCCTATCTCCATAACTTTTCCATCTATATGCAGAACATATTATCCAGGAGGCTGGGCTGTCTGAGGAGAAATGTGGCATCGTGATTGGGGGAGATTCATCAACCATCTGAGTTATGCAGATAATACAACCCTGCTTGCTGAAACTGAGGAGGACCTGAAGCGAGTGCTGCAGAGGGTCAAGGACTGCAGCCTTTAATATGAATTGAAGCTCAATATCAAGAAAACAAAGATTCTCACCATTGGGCCAATTGGCAGCATCATGATAGATGGTGATGAGATTGAGATTGTTCACACCTTTAGTTTGCTTAGCTCCACAATCAACACTCTTGGCACCAGAAGCTAGGAAATTAAAAGATGTACTGCGATGGGAATGTCAGCTGTCAGAGACCTCTCCAAAGTTCTGAAACTCAATAATGTCACTCTGGAGACTATGATGCACCTGATACAGGCCATGGTCTTTGCAATCACTTGCTACGCATCAGAGAGCTGGACAATGACTAGGGATGATAGAAGGAGAGTTGATGATTTTGAGCTGTGGTATTGGAGAAGAATATTGAATATACCATGGACTGCTAAGAGAATGAACATGTGTGTCCTAGAGAGGGTTAAACCAGGCTGCTCCTTGGAGGCAAGGATTCTGAAGCTTCATCTGAACATGTTGCAAGTAGGGACCAGTCCTTGGAGAGGGACATCATGCTTGGGAGGGTGGAGGGACAACACAGGAAAGGAAGACCCTCAATGAGATGGATTAATTCAATGACTGGGGTAATGGGGGAGGGGGTGTTGGAGACAGTGAGATTGGCACAGGATAGAGCAGGGTTTAGGGCTGTTGTGTATAGGGTTGCTATGAGTTGCAGGTGACTCAACAGCACATAACAGCAACAAGAACATCTGTACTGGGAGCTAGGCATTCAGGGGATGATTGCTGAAAGCAGACTTTGTACGAATGTTGTGATATGGAGTAAGAACAGTATTATAAGTGAAAGAAAAAGTACTATAAGATGAGGAGTTGATCCAAGGACCTCCCACCCTAAATGCGCATAAATCATAAAACCATACACACACACACACACACACACACACACACACACACACACACACACTATTTAGCAATTCATTAAACAGTTTTGTAGACAGGATCTTCAGAGTGAACAATATTATTCCTCAATGTATACGAACTACTTTTTATGCAAACCAATATAAAATAGTTTTTAAAAAAAAAATCCATTCTCCAAGAGGGCTGGAGAGAGGTCTTAGTTCCTGGTTTCTTGCCTGAAAAACTTGTGGGGAAGTAGGATGTGGAAAAAACATGTTAATGTTCATAGAGTCATATACTAAGAATTATACACAGTTGATAGCTTGGAGACAAACAGCATTAGATTGTAGAGAGAAAGCATTCCCTTTAAGATCCAAGCACCAATTCCCAGCTTCTCCATTAATAACTTATTTTCCTATGAGTGAAAGTAAAAAAGCATCTTGATACAGATTTTTATTGTTGTTGTTTCAAATTTTATCTACAAATATAAATGGTCAAGCAGCAGCAAGAAGTTTTCCTGAACGCCATTTGGAATAATGACGAAGTTCAAAAGGTTAATCAAGTTATTAACATTTTAAAAGAAGGGAAATTTTCTTTCCCAGATGGCTTAACAGGTGACTCCTATAAATTACACAGTACATTACAGCGGGCATCCGTTACCCCAGTTATAGTAGAGAGTCTGTCAACGTTTCCATTATAAAGCCCTATTTTCAAAGTTTATAACTCAGCCATAAAACTTTGCTCCAAGCTGGGCCTTGGCTTTCTAACTCCAATTCTCAGCTCAGGAGTAAAGTCTCTCATTTCCCCCCCCCCCCTTTTTCTTCCTTCTTCTCTTCTTCCTTATCATCACTCATTCCTTTCTCCTCTTTTTTATTCTTCCTATTCTAGTGAAATTTTTTTTTAAAAAATCTTTCTTAGAGACTACTTATTTTCAATGAGGATTTTTCCCTAAAGAAATCTTTCAACTACTTTATATTCAAGTGCTGTTTAAAAAATACTGGAATAAGCTAATTGTTACAGAGACAGAAATTATATTAGAAGATACGGTCTTCATTTTAAGGCCTTAATATTATAACAAAAATATGTAAGTCACATTTGAAAGGGAGGGTTTCAAAAGAGGGCATTTTTGTCACAGAAATGTTTCACCTTGTTTATTGAATTTTAAAAAAATTGGTCAAGTGTTTTGTTGCCAACCAACCAAAAGGTATGTGGTTCGAATCCAGCAGCTTCTCCAAAAGAGGAAGATGGATAATCTCCTCCTGTGTTATTTACAGCCCCTGAAATACTGCTGGAGGGCTAGCTATGAGTCAGTTCCAACTTGAAGACATGTAGCAAATTACAGTTAAACTCAGACTGTAAAGGGAAAAACCACAGTATGTGTCCCATTCTTTGGTCAATGTTTCCTGGGGCCTTGGCGAACACAGCATCAATACAGCACCTTGTGTGTTTACAAGCCATCAAGGTAAGAGTGAGAGACAATAACCAAAATATGAAATGAGAAGGGAGGTGCACATGTGACAAGTGGAGGGCTGTGGTTCCACGTCTCATTGGTCACTGCCAGGGGAGGTTTTATGGCCTGTTCAAGGTGATGGTGCAGACTAAACAAAGTTCCCTGGACTTTCACCATGGCATCCTTCATGACCAGGCCAGAGGATGAGGAAGCCAATGGCACTCAGAGCAGAAACGCCATTGCCTCATTGTGAACACTGCCATTGACCTTGGGAGTTTAATCCTCTTGACTTCTTCAAAACCCTATCTCTGACAGAACACTAAGTCACTTAAGGAGTTCCTGGAAAATAACTGAAATACTCTCCCAGAAGATATGCAAAGGCAGTGCAAGTCACAATGGCACTTGGGTAGCTTTCACCCAAGACAGGGACCCAAGTGAGTGAACTGGAAATGCTTTGGAGAAGTGTTAATTTTTTTCCTTCAGACCAATATTTGTCTCGATGCTATGGAAAACTTTATAAACTTTTTTAAAGAGCTAAAATGGGTTTTCTGGCCCAATAGCCAAACAACAGTTCATCATAAAACCATTTACTGGGGGGAGGGGGGGAAACACACAACTTTATGCAAAATCTAAAATTTTTCTTATCAGCATCAATCAGTCATACTTACCAATATGAATATTCAACCAGTCAAAATAAACTAGCACAGGGGAGCTCTGGTGGCCTAGTGGTAAGGAGCTGCAACTACAATCCCAGAGGCGCCCGGTTCGAATCCAGGAGATGCTCTGCCGGGGAAGGAGGGACAATCTCCTCCTGTACCAGTCAGATCTGATTTGACGGTACACTCACACAAAAATAATAAAATAAAAATTAAAAAAAAATAAACTAGCACAGCATTCAGTCACTTGTTATTATTGTTGTCAGGTGCTGTCAAGTTGAGTACAACCCTAAGAACAACAGAACAGAACCCTGTCCTGCCCTGTGCTAGCCTCATGCTTTCGGACACACTCGAGTCCATTGCAGCAGTCCCTGTGTCAATCTATCTAGATGACGCTCTTCCTCTCTTTTGCTGGCCTTTTTCCTTTCTAAGCTTGCTGTCCGTCCCCAAGGAATGGCTTCTCCTAGAAACCAGCCCAAATTATGTGAGGTAAAACTTCTTTAACTTGCCTTCATGGAGCACTCTGGCTACACCTTCTCTAAGACATACCTTTATGCTCTTTAGGCAGTCGATGGAATAGTCAGCACTCTTCTAGTGAATTTCTATTTATGGTAACCCCGTATATGCAAGCGAAATGCTCCAAAGGGTTTTATTGGTTGCAATCTTAATAAAACAGATCAGTAGGACTTTTCTGTAGTGATAACACTGCATGAGTTTGAACCATCAACCTTTAGACTAGCAGTTGCACACAAACTGTTTCGATACCTACAGTCCTAACCACAGTCCCAACTGGACCAATAGGCAATGTCATGATGGAGAAAAAACTAATGTTGTCATTGATTTTATTTTATGTGGGTCCATAATCAGCACCCATGATAGCAGCAGTCAAAAAATCATGAGATATATTGCATTGGGCAAATCTACCACCAAAGAGTTCTTCAAAGTACTGGAGGAAAAGGATGCCAGTTTAAAGACTAGAGTGTGTCTGACAAAATGTCTTCATATGCTTGTGAAAGTTGAGCAATGAATAAGGTAGACGAAGAAGAATTTGTGCTTTAAGAACTATGGCACTGGAGGAAAATATTGACTATACCATGGACTGCCAAAAGAATAAACAAATCTGTCTTAAAGGAAATACAATCATGGAGCTCATTAAAGTCAAGCATGGTGAAACTTCATCTCACATATTTTGGGAATGTTGTCAAGAGGCACCGTTCTTGGAAAAATATGCCTGGATGAGCAAGAAGGTCAGTGAAAGAGAGAGACAATCTCAATGAGGTCAATTGACACAATGAGTACAACAATGGACTTGAGCATGACAGAGAACATGAAGATGGCACACATTAGGGCAAGGTTTAATCTATTGTTAATAGGGTTGCCATAAGTTGTGTTCAACTTGGTGGCTTCTAGCAACAACAGCAAAAATAGCACCAACTTTCTCAGGAAAAATTTTTTTTAAAAAGCAGTACTTCTTCTGAGGTTTAAAATCAGTCATTCCTGTGGAATATGAACTGACCCTCTAGGGTATTTGCAGAAGCTGTAAATTGAACACAAGGAGACTGCCCATCTTTCTCCTTCAGAGGAACTGGTGGATTTGAACTGCCTTCCTTTGGGTTGGCAGTCCACCCCCTTACACAGTAGGCCACCAGATTTCCCTCAGAGGTTTAAAAGGCCTCATCATAACTGTATGAACTCAAGCCCCTTGCTACTTTTAGATTAGATGATCCCAGTTCTTAAAGAGCTTCCTCTGTGCTATGGAGTTGATCGTGACTCATAGAGGCACCACATGACAGAACGTGGGTTCTTGGGCTCTAATCCTTAGTGACGCAAGCCCACTAGGTTCATCTCCTTGGAGTAGCTGGTGGATGCAAACTGCCAAGTTTTGAGTTAGCAAACAATAATAATTTAAATCATTGCTCCACTAGGGCTCCCTCCTTGAATCAACAACCCCTGTTAACATTAATTAACTCATTAATCAAGTTTTTATCACAATGTCAACACAGCAGCTTCCAAAGGCAGGCATCTTCTCTCACCTGCAATGGAGATGCCCCAGGGACAAGGAATAACTAATCTCCCTCTTTACCCACAGAGAGACTTATTGGCCTCTTTCTGCCTAAAAACAGAAGACTAGAGCTGTTGGTTATTTCAAGGGACAGCATTTTGGCTTGAGAAAAGTTTGAATAGAAGGTGCTAAGATTTATCTCCTGAGCTCAGCTCAGACACACATCTGTTGGAGAACCTCACTCCCATACCCCGTTCTCCCAGCCCATTTGCTTTCTCATATGTTTTTCATATGTTTTCATCGACAAACTTGCTCATTAGCAAAGGTATTTGGCTTGGAGGAACACCGTGCCCCTTCACAGCTCATCTTTTCCTCTCCTTACATTCTGAAGGCATGTCATAATATTTGAGTTTGTGATATACATCACTAGTATTTCCATAGCAATAGAAACAGTGGTCTTGTGAAAACAAAATCTGTGATTCCTTGAAAGAAAAGGCAGAACAGCTGCCTTGACAGGTACATATCTGAGATCAAGGGCTCCTTTAAAGGGGCACACTGCTGAGGGACTCTGTCCCCTACAAACAGCAAGTGTGTCTCCTACCACTTGTCCACCAACATTTACCCAATAATGTCTGAGCAGAGTGGATACTTCCACATTTATTAACTAATGGAAATGCCATACATGGAGACTTTCATCAGCTTTACAGCTAGATCTTTTTTCTTCATAATCTAAGCAAAGGACTTTCTGTCATAATTTAAGTTCATCGAAGATTTTTATTCTCAGAGGTGAAAGAAGTAAGTTCTTCAAGGATACGCAGAACTGCCAGATAATCAAAGAAGTCTCTAAGTGAAGTAAAAGAGATTAGCAGTTCAAATCTATCACTAATCACCTCAAAATATATGTCTGGTGATCTGCTTCCAAAAGAATTTTTAAAGCCTGAAAATCCTATGGAACAGTTCCACTTGGTACACATAGGGTTTACTAAGAGTTGGAAGGGTCTCAATTAATCTACTACTGCCCAAGAGAAATTATTGATCAACCATACAAATTCTTCATACCCATTGTGTTTCACACTATGCTTCATTCACATTATGTTTACAATCATTCCCATTCATTATATTTCATAAAATTAACCAACATTTTAAAATCTGAGTTCCCATTTGTATTCATCACACTGAATGAAGTTTCAGAAGGTCTCTATTCTGGTTTTGCTCTGTTCCCTCATCATGGGACCTCTTCCCACTCATAGCAACCCTATAGGATAGAGTAGCAAAGACCTAAATGTAACACCAAATACTGTAAATAACATCAAAGTAAGGAAAAACACAGGACCCTAAACATACCATCAAACACAACTAGAAACATACAAATAACTGTAGAGAAGCAAGACGGCTGCTGTTAGGTGGCGTTGATGTGTATCATAGCAAACTCATGAGCAGCAGTTAGAAGCCTGTCTCATCCTGTGCCATTGTCACAATCTGTGCTGTGCTTAACCCCGTTGTCACCACTACTGTGTAAATCTATCTGGTTGAGGGTTCCTCGCTTTCACTGAACCTCCACTCTTCCATGCACAAAGTCTTTCTTCAGGGACTGGCCTATGCTGACAGCATCCCAAAAGTAGGTGAGACAGAGGATCACTGTCCTTGCCACTAAGCACCCTTCTAACTGCACCTCCTCCTAAACAGATGGTTTGTTTTTTTGGCAGTCCATGGTACATTGAATATTCATAACCAACACCAAAATTCAAAGACATTCACTCTTCTCCAAACTTCTTTATTCATTGTTCAACTTTCACATGCATATGAAGTTATTAAAGATAGCATGAGATGGGTCAGGAACACCTTGGCCTTTAAACTAAAATCCTTGCTCTTTAAGCACTTTAAAAAGGCCCTTGGTAGCTAACTATCCTGCTACAGTGTATCTTTTACTTTCTTGACTGCTGCTTCAATGGCTGTTGATTGCAGATCCAGGTAAAAGAAAATCTGGGCAAAATTCAATCTTTTCTCGTGATGTCATGTATTAAATCAGTTGGGGTTTTTTGTTTTCTTTATGTTGAATTATAACTCATACTCAAAACTACAATCTTTAGCTTCATTGATAAGTGCTTCAAGTCATCCTTGTTTCCTGCAAGCAAGGCTATGTCATCTGCCTATTGCTGAGTGCTGACAAGTCTTCTGCAAGCAAGCTGTGTCATCTACATTTTGGAAATTGTTAAGGAGGCTTCCTGCATCTCCAAAGCTCCAGTTTTTGTACAGTGTCAATTCTCAGATATTGGCTCAGTATACGGATTGAGTAGGTATGGTGAAAGGTTACAACCTGTTACCCACATTTCCTGATTTTAAACCATGAGACATCCTCTTTTCAAAATTACTTTTTTTAAAAAAAAGGTGGTTTGGGGTTTTTTTAGCTCCCCCCTCCCCCCACCTTGTGTACCATTAGCAGGAGATTGTCCCTCCTTCGCCAGCAAAGCATCTGTTGGATTCAAACCACGTTCCTTCTGGATTGAAGCACAAAACAACTCCTCCTTGGTCCACTTACAGGTTCTCCAAGAAAGCAGTGAACTGTTCTGGGATTCCTATTCTTCTAAGCATTATCAATAATTTTTTATGGTTCATACATTAAAATATCTCTTCATAATCAACACAAGAAACACCTTTCTGGTATTCTGACTTTCAGGCAAAACCCATCTTACATCAGCAATGTTGTTCTACAGTCTGAATTCTTAAAAGAAAATGTGTATGATCTGTTGAATGGAAAGCTGATTTTTTTCTTTCTAAACCTTTGTCCAAATCACATTTAATATTTTTTTAAAAAAGGCAGCCATTGAAAATTCAGTAGAGCACAAATCTACTCTGGCAAACACAGAGTCACCATTATTTGCAAAAATTGACTCCATGACAATTGGACGTTAAAATAAAAACAAATGTTTTCATATAATTAATTCTCTTACATCCACAACGTTCAGTCTTCTTAACTGCAACCTCTTCCTTAATGTCTTTCCATAGGCATATGAACAGCTACATATAGTAAGCACTCAATAACTGAATGAACACTATGAAAAAAATCTAGCCTCTTTTAGAGCCTCCTTTATAAGATCTGCCTCACAGCTGTCAAAGAAGTTGTAATTCAAATGATGGTGTTTTCAAACAGAACTTGTTGTGTGACCATGAACAACAGTCTCTATGCAAATAAAAAATGTTTTTAAACACTCCTGGATGTGAATCTATTATGGAAATGGATTTTAAATAAACATTAAACATTGTGCCATCTGTTGCCCTGCTGAGTCACTAAAGAACATCCTCCCCAAATGTTCATATTTTCAAATTAATTGGTCCATGGCTTCCAGGCATGAAGAAAGAAAGAAAACCTGTAACTCAGTGATTCCATTAAGTTGTAAAAGATGCACTACAGACACACTGCTATTTGGGGATGAAGCGGTGGATTATTACTTGGGTCAAACCAGGGAAAACAATCCTTGGTTGTCAGAACATTTTATCCAAAAATTAATCAGGGTTAGTGCATTCCAACAACTTTGATTAACTTAATACTTATTTCTGTATCTTGAAACTTCTACAAAATAGATTTGCTTTTTGTTTCTAGTCTTTAGAGGGCATTGTTTTATAACAAGTATCAGAAATTTGAGGAAGGATTTGAAAGATAAAGGGGGTGGAATGATGGATGACTGGAGCAGATAAAGAATGAGTGAGATTTTCAAAACAGCAGCAAAAAAAAAAAGTAGGAGTAATGTTAAAATAATCAAAGAAATTTAGTTCTATATCTCACTTTTCAATCATGCCTCTCCTTTGAGAAGTGTATTACAAACCAGGAAAGTTAGTTCCAATCAACTCAAGGGTAGAAGGAAGAGGAGTTGTTGTTGTTGTTGTTGTTGTTGTTATGTGCCTTCGAGTCATTTGCGACTCATAGCGACCCTATGTACAACAGCCCTAAAGCGTGCTCTATCCTGTGCCAATCTCATTGCCCCCAACACACCCATCCCGAGTACCCCAGTCACTGAATCAATCCACCTCATAGAGGGTCTTCCCCTCCTGCACTGTCCCCCTAATCTACCTAGCATGATGTCCCTCTCTAAAGACCTGTCTCTCCTTACAACATTTCCAAAGTATGTCAGACGAAGCCCCAGAATCCTTGCCTCCAAGGAGCAGCCTGGTTTAATCCTCTCTACGATGAATTTGTTTGTTTTCTTGGCAGTCAATGGTACATTCAATACTCTTCTCCAGCACCACAGCTCGAAGGCATCACTTCTTCTATCCTCCCTAGTCATTGTCCAACTCTCTGATGCATAACAAGTGATTGCAAAAACCATGGCCTGTATCAGGCGGACCTTAGTCTCCAGAGAGACACTGTTGCTCTTGAGTATTTTGGAGAGGTCCCTAACCGCAGACTTTCCCATCGCAATACGTTTTTTTATTTCCTGGCTACTGGTGCCAAGAGTGTTGACCGTGGAGCCAAGCAAACTGAAGCTGTGAACAATCTCAATCTCTTCGCCATCCATCCTGATGCTACCGATTGGTCCAGTGGTGAGAATTAGTTGATTTCCTTCCCATCTACCCTCTCTGGCTGCCCCTGTAATCATTAGCCCTTTGCCATCAAGTGGATTCCTCCTGCTCATGGAAGGAACTTACCAAGAGAGAGCAGATAAAACAACTATGAGATACCATCTCACCCCAGTCACAATAGCAAAATTTAACAGGACAGCAAGCAACAAATGCTGGCGAGGTTGTGGAGAAACTGGAACCCTTATTCACTGTTGGTGGGAGTGTAAAATGATGCAACCACTGTGGAATGTGGTGTGGCGCTTCTCAAAAAGTTACAAATAGAGATATCATTTGACCCAGCAATTCTACTACTGGGAATATACCCCAAAGAGACCATACCTGACATCCAAGCAGATATATGCACATCCATGTTTATTGTGGCTTTGTTCACAATAGCAAGGGGTTGGAAACAACCTAAGTGCACATCAACAAACGAATGGATAGAGAAGCTGTGGTATATTCACACAATGGAATACTATGCTGCATTGAAAAACAATCAACTCATGCAATATTATTCAAAATGGGTAACTCTGGAGGACATTATGCTGAATGAAGTATCTCAGTCACAAAAGGACAAATACTGAATGGTGCCACTGTGTAAAAAAGGACTGACATGGGGGTTGGGGGGAGACTGAGAAAGATGGGTTCAATAATGTATACTGCATTGAAACAGATGAGGGAGAAAACTGCTTAGAAGCGATATGTGATTAGGTATTTTTCTCATGACAAGAGTCTAGAGCGAAGGCTACATAGTAGTGTGGACCTGGGGGAGGGTTTGTAAAACAATGAAAGAATTTTTCTTTTACTTTTCCAAGAGGGTATTGTACTAGGGGGGAGGATTGGGAAGAGAGACAAGTGCAACAATGAATGAATGGAAATCCAAAGTCTCCGTAAATTTTTACTGAAATTAATAATAAAGTTTTAAAAGAAATTGCGCAGTAAAAAAAAAAAAATAGAGGGGGAAAAAAAAGAGAGAGGAGAGAGAGAGCAAAACTGCCCCACAGAATGTCCAAGGCAATTCTCCTTTATGGAGATAGCTCTGGTGGCTGCCACCACACAGGTACATATCTTGACTTCATCAGCTGTCCTGTGGCAGAAAGATGAGTGATCAACTCTGTTGTCATTTATTACCTCTGAAAACGCCCTGGATGTCAGTGATGGGTTGATTCTGCCTCTACAGTATACCACAACACAATTCTTTATGGAAATAGACTGCTAATGCTTCTTCAGCATGGTGAATTGGTTCCAGTTCTTGATTTCATTCAGGCTTGTCCTGAGACCCTATTTCTAACCTCAGAACCATATTGGTGCTGCTTTGTCAAGTGAGACAACTTCTTGTCCTCATCTTTGTAAGGAACATCTGGCTATACTTCTTCCAAAATAGGTCTGTTTATACCCCTTCCAAACAGACGAGACCTTGCACTATCCTGTACCAACCTCACGCTCTCCGTGTGCTCCAGCCCACCGCATCTGTGTCAATCTGTGCTATTGAGGGTCTTCTTTTTCTCCCCACCTTCCCCAGAATGATATCCTTTTCCAAGAACTGGCTATTTCTGAGAACATGCCCAAAATATGGGAGACAAAGTCTCATCATCTCTGCCTCTAAGCAACACCTTCACTGTGTTTCTTCCAAGACATGCTTGTTTGTTCTTTAGACGATCATGAGAGAAACAGTACTCTCTGTAAGTACAACAGTTCAAAGGTATCAAATCTTCTTCAGTCATTTTTATTCCTTATCCAATTTTCAGAGGTATAGGAAACAATTGAAAACATCACAGAGTGGATCAAGAATATTTTGATCTTTACACTGACATTTTTGTACGTTAGCACTTTGGAAGGGTCTTTGGCAGCAGATTTTCCAGTGCATCATATCTTTTTTTTTTTTTTTGACTGCTGCTATCATGGGTGTTGATTGTGGTTACTGAGAAAAATGAAATTGTTGACCAAACAGCATAAATTGGTCACTCACCAATATCATCATGTGAATGGATCAATTCTTCTGTCCAGCTTTCATATACACATAAGGCAATTAGAAATACCGTGGTTTAAGTCAAACACACCTTTTCAAGGGGCTAATTATGTGAATGTCACTTAAAAGGGTCAAGGCAAATTACACTGGCTGATAAAAATTTTAGAAACCTAATAAAAATCCTAAAGGGAGCAGGAAGAATGGTTGATTCTTTTGTGTTGTGGCATTGGAGAAAAATGCTGAATATCCCATGGACTCCAAAACAATGAACAGATATGTCTTGGAGGAAGTGCAACTAAAGTGACCCTTAAAGGCAAGGATGATGTTTAATCTCGCATATTTGGGGCATGTTGTTAGGAGAGGCTATTCCTTGGAGAAAGACATCATGCTTAGAAAGGTAGAAGGTATGTTGTAAAGGGTTTATTGTTCAAAATGGTTTTCCAAGTCGTTGCCTGACTTTGACATGTGGAGTGACAGGAACATTCAAATCGGGCAATAGCCTACCTACAAGGGGATAAGCTAGTCTTGCCATTAAAATGAGCAGATCCAGTAGCAAAATTGGAAGATCTTCCCCACCAACAATGAAGAAGCAAGATAATGTGGCTTGTCCTTTGGGGCCAGAGATACATGCACCAGCCAGATGAAAGCCTACAGGAATAGCAGCCATATTTGATATGAGATAGAGCAGGTTTGGGGACTTCTATTTCATAGAACCAGAGCTAAGAGCTTTTAGCCCAAGTTTGTTAGAGGACTAGAGTTTGGGTTGTGTTCTTGTTGCTGTTGTTATGTGCCGTCGAGTTGTCTGCAACTCATAGCGACCCTATGTACAACAGTCTTAAACCCTGCTCTATCTCTTGCCAATAATACTGTCTCTGACACACATATCTCCATTTCTCCAGTGACTGAATCAGTCCATATCCTCAAGGATCTTCCTCTCCTGCGCTGTCCTTCCACCCTCCCAAGCATGACGTCCCTCTCCAAAGACTGACCCCATCTTGCTACTTCCAAAATATGTCAGATGAAGCTTCAGAATCCTTGCCTCCAAGGAACAGCCTGACTTCACCCTCTCCATAATAAACTTGTTTGTTCTCTTAGCAGTCCATGGTATATTCAATACTCTCCTCCAGCACCAAAGTTCAAAGGCATCAATTCTCCTTCTATCATCCCTAGTCATTGTCCAACTCTCTGTTGCATAGCAAGTAATTGCAAAGACCATGGCCTGTATCAGGTGCACCTTAGTCTCCAGACTGACATCATTACTCTTAAGTACTTTGACGAGGTCTCTGACAGCTGACTTTCCCTAAACAATTAATCTTTTCATTTTCTGACTACTGGTACCAAGAGTGTTGATTGTAGAGCCAAGAAAACTGAAGCTGTCAACAATCTCAATCTCTTCACCATCTATCATGATGCTGCCAATTGGCCCAGTGGTGAGAATCTTTGTTTTCTTGATGTTGAGCTTCAATCCATATTGAAGCCTGCAGTCCTTGACCCTCTGCAGCAAGCACTTTAGGTTCTCCTCAGTTTCAGCAAGCAGGGATGTGTCATCTGCATAAAGAAGATGGTTTATGAATCTACCTCCAATCCTGATGTCACACTTCTCTTCATCCCAGCCTCTTGGATAATCTTTTCCACATATAGATTGAAAAGATATGGAGATAGGACACATCCTTGACACACACCCATCTCAGTTCTGAACCATGAAGTGTTTCCTTGGATAGATGCCATAATTGGCAGGACTGAAAGCATTATAACACTGGCCTAAGACAGCAAGGCTCAAGACAGAGGTGCCTCCGAACACATTTCAGAAGCTGTCATGACTGACTGAATTCTGCTACTAACCTAAATTATAGCCTTTGACTTCTCCAATACAGTTCTGTGTGGTCTGTGAGTTATTGCATCAGATTTTGGACTCAACGAAGCAGTAAAATTGGTGCTGGGATAAGTAGAAAGAAGTGTGGGAGTGTGGGGAGCAAGTCTGACTTTATGGAAACTGTTTTTATGTCATTGATGTTATTGACTGGGACAGTGCCACTTTCTGAAGTTGGTAAAGGTCAGATATGACCATCCCCATATGGTCTTTCCTCTTTTCACAGAAGGTCAGTGAAAGAGACAGAGATCCTCAATGAGATGGATTTATATAGTACCTACAGTAAAGGGCTTGCGTGTTGGGCAAGATAAAGGTGGCACAGGATAAGACAGGATTCAGATCAGTTGTTCACAGGGTAGCTGAGAGTCGTATTCCACTCAACAACGATCAAAATCCTATGGAAGAATTGGTGGCCTTCCCATAGAGGGTTGTGCTGCTAACTCAAAGACAATTCAACTCTCTGGAAGTTTTAATCCACTAGCTACTTCAAGGGAAAAAGATAGACAATCACTTCTCATTCTATTTACAGCCTCAGAAATCAAATGGAAGGTCAGCTATGCATTGGTTCCAATTCAACAGCAATGAGAGAAAAAAAGAGAATCAAAATCCCAGGAGAATAGCTTGTTTGTTCTTTTTTATTTTGTTTATAATTCACAAAGTTAATTTCAAAATTATATGGAAAAGCAAATAGCTTAGGTGATGGTTATTATTATATACCATAAGGTAGGCACTGACTCATAGCTGATCCTCCAGAAGATTTTCAGAGGTAATAAATTGCATGAGAGGAGATTGCCTTTCTCCATAAAACAGTGAATTTCAACTATGTGACATTGAGTTAGCACCACAACTCCTTACCACTAAGCCCCTAGAGCTCAATATAACTAAAGTAGTTTTGAAAAAAAATAAAATAACAATGTTAGAAGATCTATAAAATCTATTTTAGGACTTTCTAAAAAGTTACAACAACCAAGACAGTCTAGTGCTAAAAAGGTAGACACCTTGATCAATGAAACAAAACAGAGAATTTAGACACAGACACATTATCGGTCAGTTGATTCTTTGTTTTGTTTTGTCAAATCATTTACAGGTGTTCAATTTATTGACAACAATCACAATAATTTGTATATGACTAACTGAAATGAATTCAATATTTCAATCATCACTAACACTCTCTTTACCCCTCTCTCTCACCAGAGTAACCATTAATAAACTTTGTTCTCTGTTGTTACATTTTCTCATTCTATTTACATGTGAATGAGGTCATTCAATATTTGTCCTTTTATAATCTACTTATTTCACTCAGTATAATGTATTCCAACTCCATATCCACTGTAGCATGTATTAAGATTTTAATTCTCCTGCAAGCTAAGTGGAACCACATTTTGTTAACCCATTCATCTGCCATTGAGTTATTTAAATTGTTTACACTAATTAGCTATTTTGAATAGTGCTACCACGAAGAATTGTGTACAAGTCTATGTTTGAGTCTTGTACTTCCAAGTACAAATACTTTCAAATCTTGTAGTATCAAGTATTTTGGTTGTACATCTAGGAGTAGAATTGCTGAATAATACAGCTGTTGTATTACCAGCTGTTTTAGGAACCAAAAGAGTTTTCTGAAATGACTGTCCCAGTTTGCAATTCCAAAAGCGATGGATAATTCTTTCACATCCTCTCCAATATTTGTTATTTTATGACGTTTTCATCTTAATCATCCTGGAGAAATTAAATTACATCTCACTGTGGTTTTGCATTCCTCTAATAATTAATGATAGTGATTATATTTTTATATGTTTGGTGACTGTATGTTCTCATAGGTGAACTGCCTACTCCTGTCCTTTGCCCATTTTATTATAGGTTTGTCTTTTGGTATATGTATATAATTTATACCAAATATTTATATATCTAATTTATACCAAATATTTATATATATAATTTATACCAAGTATTTATATGTATTTGTTGTTATTGTTGATTGCTGTAGAATCAAACATGACTCATAGTGATCTTATGAACAAAAGGCCTGAAGCCTTTCTATAACTATCGACATTTATCAAAGTTCATAGAATTTCCAGAATTCTATGTTTAGGAAGTAGATGCCACTCTTGCTTCCAATATATGTATTGAAAGCTCCTACTCAGAGCTTGCCTTTTCACTTTTTTTGTAAAATCTTTTGATGGACAAAACTTCTTAATTTTTATAAGATCACATGTATTTCTTTTGTCTTTGGCTGTTTTGTATTCTTGTTATCATATTTTAATATCTTGTTAAAAGATGGGCCTGACAGCATTGCCCTGCTTTTCTTTTTCTAAGTATTTTTTTGTTTTGTTTTGGTTTACAAATTTAAGTCTTTACACTATTTCTAATTTTTGTGTACAATGAGAGATTTGAATCCTGTTTCATTTTAGTGCACATGGAAGACCAATTTTCCTTCACCACTTACAGAAGAGACTCTTCTTTTCCATTGAATGGAACTAGCACTCTTGTCAACATCAGTTGAATGTAGATATGTGGGCTTCCTTCTGGACATTCAATTCTATTTCAATCATATTTGTGACCATTTCTCTACCAGTACCAGGTTTGTTTGATTATTATAACATAGTTTTAAAATTATTCTTTTTTTTCCTTGTCTTTTAATATTACTTTAGGTGTTTGAGGCCTCTTGCCAGTCCATATAAAATTTAAGATTGGTTTTCCTATCAATGCAGAGAAAAGTTGTTGGAATTTTGATTATGATTGCTGCATTGAAACTATAAATTGCTTTGGGTAGTTGTAGTGAAAATGAGATTAACCAGACTGACACCATCTGAGAAGTAGGATGTCACCTTTAAGATGTGTTGACTGATACTTGACCTGAGGCATGAACAAAGTTATCAACTCCAGGAAAATGTACTCAAGAAAGAAAATTCCCGGCGCTGGCTGAAAATCGCCTGTGACTTCATCCGTAGGCACTGGTGAGAGTCAGCGCCCAGAGCCATCTGGGGCTTTAAGCTCGTTGCCCACTGCTGTGGTGTGGACAGCTGAAACCCAGGCCCCAACAGGCACCTGGGGGGGGGGGAATCCCAGACTCTACTTCATGCTCTGCTGGAGAAGGAGGGGCAGTCTCCTGTACCAGTCAGATCCAATTTGATGGTACACACACACACACACACACACACACTTTTTCTTCTTCTTTTTTAAAAAAAAGACTACTTCAGCCGGCGCAGCCCTCTGCCCGGGGCGGGCTGCCCTCGGCCCTCTGCCCGGGGCGAGCCGTCGCAGCCCTCTGCCCGGGGCGGGCTGCCCTCGGCCCCCTGCCCGGGGCGAGCCGTCGCGGCCCTCTGCCTGGGGTGGGCTGCCCTCGGCCCTCTGCCCGGGGCGAGCCGTCGCGGCCCTCTGCCTGGGGTGGGCTGCCCTCGGCCCTCTGCCCGGGGCGAACCGTCGCGGCCCTCAGGAGCAAGAAGGCAAGCAGCTGTAACCCAAGACCACCAGTAAGGTGATAAAGCGTCCTCCCTTCCCCCCTTTATATCTATGCCCCTGTTCAGCATGAAGAAGCCAGAGAGTCAGCATCCAATTCCCAAATCAATAAGACAGTTGGTTTAATTACTATTGGAAAACGCTTGTCATTCCTCTGTAGCATCTGGTCCCCACTGGACCCTCATCATTTCCTTCACCTGCTCCCCCCACCGACCAAACTGTGCAGCTCTGCAACTGCATCCTGGCCCATCCTCACCCTTCTGCCCCCAACCCTCACCTCCTTGTACCCCCAATATGTTTTTCCCAATAAAAAAAATATTTTAAAAAATGTTTCTTGAATGGGGTTTTCTTCTAAAATTACAATTACATTTAATATATTCTATCACCAGGAAAAAAAAGAAAATGCTTGATGATTAAAAGGAGAGAATGGTCCTCCTCTATAAAGAATCTAACAAATTCCTTGGGGAAGACATCTATATGGAGAAGAAAGAAACTAAACCTTGGGAAATGGTCCGTTATTGAGAGGAAAACATCCCATTTTTCTGTTTGGGTTCCACTGTGCATCGACATAGGGCAATCAGATAAAATTGTTTATACTATACTGTAAACTGAGAGGTTACTTCGAGTCAAGTTGAAGTCCCACCCATTGAGTGGACACACCGTCTGGGATTCTTCCTCTGAGACTCCGGTTTGCTGCTGTGGGACTTCCCACCATCTAGGACTAGAAAAGATTTTTTTTCTCAGTGTTGATTCAGTGCACTGTCTCATTGATTCTTTCACTTACATATCTCTATTCTTGAAATACTATTCCTTGTCTAAACATTTATTGTTTGTAAAAACTTAGCAAAATTATTCTGTATTCATCTTAAATGGTGTTTTGCTGTTCAAAGCGCTGATATTTGTGATGCCTCACCAACTTCTGATCATTGTGGCTTGCTTCTGCGTTGGTACCCAACACAGTAGTATCAAGCCTAACAATTTCAAGTCTTCCAATCTACGAATACAGAACATTTTTTATGCTTGCTGCTTCTTTAATTCCTTTTAGTACTGTTTTATAATTTTCATTATGTATATTTCAGGTAACAGAAGAATTTCAGGAAACAACATTTGAGCAAGAGCCTATGGGGATGAAAGAAGAAGTTCAGGCTGCTTTGAAGGAAATGGCAAAAATAAGGCTCCAGGAATAGATGGTATACCAATTGACATATTTCAGCTAACAGATGCTTCCCTGGACGTGCTCACCAAGTTGTGCCAAGAAATCTGGAGAACAACCACTTGGCCAACTGACTGGAAGAGATCTATATTTGTTCCCATCCCAAAGAAAGGTGACCCAACAGAGTGTGGAAACTATAGAACAATTTCATTGATTTCACATGCAAGCAAGATTCTACTGAAGATTATCCAAAAACGACTGGAACAGCACATCAGCAGAGAACTGCCAGAAGTCCAGGCTGGGTTTAGAAGGGGTTGTGATACTAGGGATATTGTAGCTAATGTTAGATGGATCTTAGCTGGAAGCATGGAATACCAGAGGAATGTCTATCTGTGTTTCATTGACTATGCACAGGCATTTGACTGTGTGGATCATAACAAACTGTGGCTGACTCTGAGAAGAATGGGAATCCCAGAACACTTGATCGTTCTAATGCGAAACTTATACTTGGACCAGGAGGCAGTTGTCAGAACAGAGCAAGGGAACACTGCATGGTTCAAAATTGGGAAGGGTGTGTGCCAGGGATGCATCCTATCTCCACACCTTTTCAACCTGTATGCATAACAGATTATCCGGGAGGCTGGGCTCTATGAGGAGAAATGTGGGGTCAAGATTGGTGGAAGATCTATCAACAATCTGCGTTATGCAGATGATACAACCCTGCTTGCTGAAACTGAGGAGGACCTGAAGCGCTTGCTGAAGAGGGTCAAGGACTGCAGCCTCCAATATGGATTGAGGCTCAGTGTCAAGAAGACAGGGATTCTAACCACTGGGTGAACTGGCAGCATCAGGATGGATGGTGAAGAGATTGAGATTGTTCACAGCTTTAGTTTGCTTGGCTCCACAGTCAACACTCTTGGCACCAGTAGCCAGGAAATTAAAAGGCGCATTGCCATGGGAAAGTCTGCTGTTAGGAACCTCTCCAAAGTACTGAAGAGCAATGGTGTCTCTCTGGATACTAAGGTGCATCTGATACAGGCTATGGTCTTTGCAATCACTTGTTATGCATCAGAGAGTTGGACAATGACCAAGAAGGATAGAAGGAGAATTGATGCCTTTGAGCTGTGGTGCTGGAGAAGAGTATTGAGAGCGCCATGGACTGCTAGGAAAACAAACATATTCATCCTTGAAAGGGTTAGACCAGGTGGCTCCTTGGAGGCAAGGATTCTGAAGCTCCAACTAACATACTTTGGACATGTTGTAAGGAGGAACTGGTCCTTGGAGAAAGTTGGGAGGGTGGAGGGACAGCGCAGAAGGGGAAGGTCCTCTATGAGGTGGATTGATTCAGTGACTGGGTTAATTGGAACGGGAGTGTCAGAGACAGTGTGATTGGCACAGGACAGAGCAGACTTTTAGGGCTGTTGTACATAGTAGGGTTGCTATGAGTCGTAAACGACTCAACGGCATATAACAACAACAACAACATATTTCAGGTCACAGTTTTCAACTTGCAATCTTTTCAAAATACATCAGTGAATGTGCTATGTTTGGTTAGTTCAACAGGAGGCCCGAGCACATAGGCAAAATACAACGCACCAATCAATCTGTCCACAGGAAACAAAGTCCTCTTTTTCTGGTTATTTTCCCCCTCTTTTTCTCTCCAACCATGTTTTCAGTCAGAAAAATCCACATCCAATTTGATAACTGGGTGTCGCATTTTGGTTTCGCCCTGGGTTTCCTTCCACGCGAGATTGTGCATGTCTGAGCTAATATTCACTGAATACACAGGCAAACTTCCTTCCATTTCAGAGTGAGGAGAGATCAGTCATTAGAAGGGTCTCTGAGAGATCATTCTTAGTAGTTTCAGAACCCCATTGATCCTTTGGTGGGTGTTGGGGGGAAGTTTTCACTGACCTCCTGACTCCACTCTAGGGAACCTTCTCTAACAGTTCGTTTAACTAGATCTCCAAAAGTTTCTGGTTTTCACACTCAGACAACTAGGAAGGTCTGCCTTATTGCTATTATACGCTGCCACATGGTATGTTAGCTGTGGGTATTGGAGGAAAACCCTCAAACTCATTGCAGTTCTAGGCAGAATCAATTCACAGCTGAGTCTCCAGCAGGTTATTGGAAGATGTAAATGGCACAGAAAGTGATTTCCCACCTTTCTCTTGCAGAGCAAATGTTGGACTACAACCTCCAGAGAGGCCCTAAATATGAGTTAGCAACATGGACCAGGCCATCAGAGACTCCACTGGAAATGTCTGCTTCAGAGTTTCCAGAAGCCTCACTGCATAGTCTTCAATACAGAAAAGGGAGTACTGACTCATGGGAAGCTTGTCCCACAGGCCTCAGACGTGAGTTGTGGGTGGTCAGAAAGGCAGGTAGAGTGTTGATTATGAGAACAGACTTCACTGCACAGGCATTCTGTAGCAATACACAGGAGGTTTGCAGCTACCGGTATCCTGGTGTGAGAGTCCCACTCCAAATAGATTCCTTGGGAATTCTGTCTTATTCATATTAGACCAAAATGTGAATCCTTAGATCTTTGCACAGACAAGGACTGTGGTGATGCCATTTTCCCCAGTTCTTAGAAGTCCAAGGCCCTCTTGGGTTGGGGTAGGAATAGGGGCATTAAGAGAAGTTATATTTTCCCCTGCCTTAAGCAACTTATTGTTAATTCCTTGCTTATTGCCTTTCTGCAATTCCTTTCTGCTTTCATCTACCTCCTATTTAATGCAGCTCAAGGCCAAGAACTACTTCTTTGTTTTATTTGTGGAGGAGGGTCAGAACAATGGTTTGTTTATGCTGCCATCTTCCCAAATTTCCTCAACCAATTTTTTTGGGGGGTGGGGAGATTGGCATTGTTTGTTGTTATGTGCTATCCAGTCAGGACTCATAGCGATCTTATGTACAGGATCACCAAATGCAGCTATATCCTGTACCAACCTTGCTGTCTCCAACACACTCATTCCCACCACCCCAATCACAGAATCAATCCACCTCATCAAGGGTCTTCTTCTCCTGCACCATTCCTCCACTCAAACATGATGTCCCTCTCCAAGGACAATTCCTCCTTGCAACATGCCCAAAGTATGTCAGACGAAACTTCAGAATCCTTGACTCCAAGGAGCATTCCGGCTTCACGCTTTCCAGAACAAACCTGTTTGTTCTCCTAGCAGTCCATGGTATATTCAACACTCTTCTCCGGCACCACAGCTCAAAGGCATCAATTCTCTTTGTATCATCCCTATTGACTGTCCAACTCTCTTATACATAGCACATAATTACGAAGACTATAGCCTGGATCAGGCTCACCTTAGTCTCCAGCCTGATGTCGTTGCTCTTCAGTCATGGCTGTCACAACTATTTCAGAATAGTGTCACTTTCCATATGGTTGTCAATGTCCCTGCCCTCTGGTTAAGTGATTGAGAAATTAAATGTTCCACCATGGCCATCTAAGATCTCCATGCATCAAAATTATGGCAGCACTTTAGGTTCTGTTTTATCTCATCTTCATGTTTGAAATAATTAAACAGGTGAGCCAAGGAATTTTCAATTGCTTCCTATGTACCTGAAAGTTACCAATAAATAGGAACAACAGAAGAAAGACTGATGTCTTAGAATTGTGATGTTGGAAAAGAGTAGTGAATTCTGATGAAGGAAGTACACCCAATACTCTTTAGAGGCAAGCAAGGTGAAACTTAATCTCACATAGTTTGGACATATTGTCAGGAGAGGCTAATCCTTAGAAAAAGGCATTATGCTGGAAAAGGTGGAGGTTAAGAGAAAGGGGAAGGCCCTTATCCAGAATGGACTGGATCATATCAAAGGTCAGGAGGATGACAAAAATAGGGCAAGTTTCAGAGCTATTGTTCATAAGGTTCTTCCGAGTCATAGTCACCTAACAATAGCACCTGAAACAACAACTAATTTCAATAGGGTCTTATTTTGAATACTAATATATAAGCGCTTTGAGTCCCTAGACTAGCACTCTGTAAAAGGTGGCTTTATGTTTAAAATGGCCTGTGTTTGGTTCATTCTCTGTTGTCACCATTTTGAAATCATTAAATTTTTAAAAAAAAAATTAATATGTTTAATATTGGTTTGCTCATAAAGTTCTCATATGTTGTGTGTCAAATTATTCTTCATTCATATTGTGTTTCATACAATCATTCCCTCACATTATGTTTTATAAATCAATCACCATTGGACCTTACCCATCATTACCCAATCTTTTCAGGTCTCCACCAGATCCTTCTGATTTCCCTCAACCCCTCCCTCCACCCACCAAACTGTGCAACCCTGTGGTTTTGCCCCAACCATCTTCATCTCTCTGCTCCGAATTCTTACTCTCTTGGGTCCCCATACATGTTTTACTGGTTATCTATTTTTACAATAGTGGGCTTATATAATATCTGTCCTTAAGAGACTGAGTTACTCTGTAAATGTTTATGAAAATTAATAAAATATAATTATAGAAAAAAAAGAGACTGAGTTAGTTCATTCAGTGTATTGTTCTTCAGTCACTTCCAAGTTATGTAGTATTTTTTAAAAATACTAAAAGTTTAATTACTTTGTGTTCATAAGTCTGTACAAAGAGATCTAGTAGGCAGATCATGTATTTTTTAAGAGTGAGAATTGTTTTTTAATGAAATTATATTTGTTTTAGAGAATATTCTTCCTATTCAATACTTTTTCCATTCATTCATTGTTGCACATTTTCCTCTCTGCCCACCAATATCCCCCAGTTCGTTTTTCTCTTTGAAAAGAAAAACAAAATTCTTTCATTGTTTCACAATCCCCCCTCATGCCCCATCCCCACTAAGTCCACAGTCCACTTTACTATGCATTTCTTTTTCTGGAATCATGTCATGAAAATAATACCTAATTATATAATTTTTTTAAACAGTTCTCTCCCTCATCTGTTTCAATGCAGTATACATTATTTATCCCATTTTTTCTCAGGTCCCTCAAACCCCAATTTTACAACTCCATTTTACAACGGTGACATTATACTGTATTTGTCCCTTTTGACTGAAATAGTTCACTCAGCATAATGTCCTCCAGGATCACCCATTTGGTATAATAGTTCATGACTTTCTAGTTTTTCAATGCACCATGGTATTCCATTGTGTGAATACACCACGGTTTCTCTATTGATTCCTTTGTTGATGGACACTTGGGTTGTTTCCAACTATTTGCTATTGTGAACAAAGCAGCAATAAACATGAGTGTGGATTAACTCCTTGCGTGGCAGTTCTGGTTTCTTTAGGGTATATTCCCAATAGTGGAATTGCTGAGTCAAATGGTATTTCTATTTGCAACTTTTGAGAAAGTGCCATACTGCCTTCCCTGGTGGTTGCACCATTTTACACTCCCACCAACAGTAAATAAGTGCTCCAGTTTCTCCACAACCTCACCAGCATGTGTTGTTTTCTGTTCTGTTAAATTTTGCTATTCTTAGTGGAGTGAGATGATATCCCATAGTTATTTTTATTTGCATCTCTCTTAGAGATAGGGATTTTGAACATCTTCATGTATTTTTTTTTTTTTTTGCCATGTGAATGTCTTCTTTGATGAAGTGTCTGTTCATACATATTCCATGCCCATTTTGCAATTGGGTTATTTACCTTTATCTTGTGGTGCTCAACTATTCTATAAATTCTAGATATAAGTTACTTTTCAGACATGTCATTGTCAAATATTTTTTCCCTGTCTTTGGCTTTTCTTTTTACCATGAAGAATAAGTTTTTGGATGTGCATAGGGATTTGATTCTTAAAAGGGCATTGGGGTGGGGGTAAGACTGAGAAAAACTGGATGAAATATGTTTACGGCATTGAAGTCTATGGGGGAGAGAATAGTCTAAAAGTATTATATTTTAGGGCATTATTTTTATCGTAGGAGTATGCAATGAGGGTTGCAGAGTGGATAATATTTGGGGGTAGAGGGTGGGGTTTGGGGAGGTGCGGGGGGGGATTGTGTACCAATGAGGGAGTTTTTCTTTTGCTTTTCAAGGAGAGGAGCAAAGGGGGGAAGGGGTTTGTGTGGGGAGAAGGGTGTAACAATGAATGAATGGAATTCCAAAATCTCTGTAGATGTTCATTGAAATGAAAAATAAGCAACCAAAATTTAAAAAAAAAAGGTTCCATTCATCTATTTGATCCTCTCCTGGTTGTAGGTTTTTCAGGATGCTTGGAAGACTATTCATGTTGTGGAGTAGGCCTTCTAGAGTTCTTCCAAGCTTTTCTCTAATGAAGTTTATAGTCCTTGGTTTTAGTCCTAGGTCCTTGATCCACTTTGAGTTGGGTTTTGTGTATGGAGTGAGGTGTGTATCTTGCTTGAGTTCTCTGCAAATAGTTTTCCAATTTAGGTTCTTTTCCGCTGCTTTTTGATGTGTTTGTTTATTACTATAAATTAATCTCTGATTACTGCTTTGACTGTTTCCCAGAGGTTTTGATAAGTGGTGCTTTCATTGTCATTTGTTTCAAGAAAATTTTTAATTTGATTTTTTATTTCTTCTAATACCCACTCATGTTCAAGCAAAATGTTGCTCAGCTTCCAAATGTATGGGTTTTTTCTCCTTTATTCTCTTGTTATTAATCTCTCACTTTGTAGCATTGTGGTCTGAGATGATGCTTTGTAATATTTCTATGTTTTTTAATTTATTGATGCTTGCCTTGTAACCTAAAATGTGACCTATTCTGAAGAACATTCCATGAACATTGAGAAGAAGGTATACTGTGATTTTGTTTTCTGCGTTTATTAACCTATAAATATCTATGAGATTGAATTGGTTTATTGTGTCATTTAATTCTTCTGCATTTTTGTTTAATTTCTTTCTGGTAGTTCTATCTTTGCTTGAGAGTGATGTATTGAAGTCTCCAACTACTTTGGTAGTGTTGTCTATTTCCTTTTTCTGTTTTTTTTTTAATGTTTGTTTTATATATTTCACAGGTCTTTTATTTGGTGCATAGATATTTTTTATTGTTATGTCTTCTTGTTGTATTGACCCTTTAAGCATTATGTAGTGACCTCCCTTGTCCTTTGTGGTGGTTTTTGCGTTGAAATTTATTTTACCAGAGATTGATATCCCTACTCCTGCTTTTTTCTGGTTACCATTTGCTTGGTATATTTTTTTCCTGCCTTTTTAATCTTTGTTTATCTTCATTCTTCAGGTGTGTCTCTTGTTTACAGAATATTGATGGGTTTTGGAGGGTTTTATCCAATCTGCTACTCTTTTTCTCTGCAGTGGTACATTTAAACCATTCACATTCAGTGTGATTATTGAAAGGAAAGGTTTTATTGCTATCTTTTTTTTTTTTTTTAGTTCTTTTTGATGTTGTTGCTAGTTACTTTGGTCAATCCTGCTCTCTGTGGTACCTCTGTAAGAAGGACATCTCTCTTTGTTTCTTGCATTGCTGGTCTTGTTTTTACAAACTCTCTTAGGTTCTGTTTTTCTGGGAATATCATTATTTCTCCTTCATATTTGATGGACAATTTTGCTGGGTACAGTATTGTTGGTTGACAGTTGTGTTCTTTGAGTGTTCTATATATGTCACTCTACTGTCTTCTTGCTCGCATGGTTTCTGATGAGAAATCACCACTTAGTCTTATCCTGCTATCCCTTATAGGTTACTCTTTGTTTCTCCCTCGCTGCTTTCAGAAGTCTCTATTTGTCTTTGGTTCTGGCAAATTTAAGATATGCCTTGGTGTTTTTCTTTGGGGTATATTCTATATGGTGTTTGCTCAGCTTCTTGAATATATATTCTCTCATTCATTATGCCTTGGAAGTTTTCTAGTAATTCTTTGACAACTTTTTTGGTGCCTTTATTTACTTTTTCTTGTTCTGGGTTTCCAATGGTGCACATGTTATTTCTCTTGATAGTGACCCACATTATTCTTAGGTTTTCTTCTTTTCCCTTCCTTTTTTATTCTGTTTTTTGTTCTAGCAGATCAGTGATAACAATTCTATCTTCTATTTCACTGGTTTTGTTTTCCGTCTCTTCAACTCTGTTCATGTGTCCCTCCATCATGACTTGGGTGTGGAGGCATGGGTACAGAGTGGGCATAGGCACATGTGACGGGCAAGGGTGCAGGTCACTGGAACAGGGCGCAGGCACAGGCGCCAGGTGGGTGCGGGCCCAGAGCACAAGCAGACCCTCACTAATTGGGTACACACAGGGATCTTACTCAAATTTCAGCTTTCCAGGCCTCTCTCTGGTGTGGGCTGCTCCCAGGCAGGGCTGCTCCTCGGTGTGGCGTGAGGCGCTCCTTCAGACCCAGTCTGGTTTCACCCTTGGTTTGTCTTTGCCCTGGGCCAGCTTCACACCCTTCCCCCAAATCTGGCTTCTGTAGGTTTTTGTTTGTTTGGATTTTTTTTTGTTTGTTTGTTTTTGCTTGGTTTGTTGTTGTTTTAATTATAACTCCTGAGTGCTGCATAGTATTCCATTTGGTGAATCTACTACAATCTCTCAATTCACTCATTTTTAGTTTGACATTTGGGCTGTTTCCATGATCTTGCAATGCTGAATAGCACTGCTATGAGCATTGGTGTCCAGATCTCTGTGTTTCAGTTCTAATTTCTTTGGGGGTATATTTCTAGTAGTGGAATAACTGGGTCATACAGAGTTTCTATGTTCCACTTTTTGAGGACACACCAAACTGTCTTCTGGCGTGTACCATTTTACAATCCCACCAACACTGTATGAGAGTTCTCACTTCTCCACATCCCCTCCAACATTTATTGCTTGCTGCCTTGCTAAACTTTGCCACGGCTACTGGTGTAAGATGGTCGTTCATTGTGGTTTTTATTCGCATCTCTCTTATTGCCAGTAGAAATCATTAATTTTTTTTAACAAAGAGCTCTACAGGTTTGTCATGTACTGGATATTGAAATGAATGTAACCAGTTCTGACTACTAATATCAAAAGTAAGTCATTCATTCAGTTTAAATCTAACCAAATTTAACATAAGCATTTTGGTTAAAAAATAATCAGGAAAATTGGCAAGTTGGTCTCATGTAATTCTGGGCATATGTACAGCCATGTTAAAAAACAATTCATTTGGTAATTTGGAACTTCCACATTTGGTAATTTGGAACTTCCACTTCTTATTCCAAACAAAATTAAGTAGATTTTTCTTCTTACGTAATCAACTCTTTTTCTATGGAAGCACATGTTTAGACTTGGTTTTGCTTGCTTGAATTTACATTTTAATTTATTGTTAGCTCCTGTTCTTAACAGTTTTATATATTCATTTTCTTATCTAATTCATACAATAAATACTCATTAGGTGCCTATTAAATATAAAGTGTAAAAACCAAACAAAATAAGACAAAAACAAGAAAACTAGATTTTCACCCCTCAGGAAACTTCAAAATATCAAAATAAAACCAATTATTATCTTCCTATTTAACGGTCCTTATGATTTTGTTATAGTTTCTTCTATACTTCTGATTTTTTTCAGTCTATGAATCTGTAAGAACTATAAGCCACTTACAATCCAACATAAACCAAAATCACTGTTATTGAATAGATTCTAACTCATGGAGACCATTGTATTCCATAAAAGGATTGTTCCAGCGGGGTTTCTTGTCTAGAATCTTCGAAAGCATCTTGACAAAACTTTCTTCTGCTAAGCCACAGGGTAGGTTCAAACAACCAGCCATTAGGTTAATAGTTGAGTACTAATACTATTATTGCTACTAGTGCTAGTCGTACTACCACCTCATAACTATCACCACCCTGGAATCATATATGTTATAGATCAGTTTTTAAATAATACAATCAATATTGTTTTTTAAAATGTCACGTTGCACTTTGTAATAACGAGTGGAAACTTTTTAAAAAATAAATAAATGTTTCTGGGGTATGTGAAAGGTACATTAGGAACAGCATTGTTCCTAATCTAAAACATGTCACCATTCCTCCTTTTACATGAAATGGCCTGCACTACCATGGTCAGCACAGAGCTGGCTTTTTGCCCAGTCAGTCTCCGCAGCCGGCAGAGTCCAGGCCAGTGTCTTTCATAAGTGGGTTAAAAGTATTTGGCTTGCATCTCAAATGCTGAGTCTTTCTGCAAGATGGCAAATCCATAGCCCAAGTGCTTTGGAGCAGAGCAACTGAACCTTCCCTTAATCATGGTCCAAACAAAAAACAGTTGGTCCCCTGCAGTCTTTTCATCCTAAGCAGAGAAACTTGGGCTCTTTGGTTCTGGGGAAAAAAGAGGAAAAAAAATGTCTCTCTCATGCATTTGCCATAACGCAAAGCAGCAGATGCCAAATACCTATTTCCACACCAGGTCCTGGACTGAACAAGTGACAACTGGTTGGAATTAAGCTGAACCTGAAATATTTTGGAGTTCATTTTTATTCAGGGTCAGCAAATCATCCAGTGCCATTTTGGGGGCTTGGCGAGGAGGATCAACGTAAAGGTAACAAATGACATTCATTCATTTGGATGTGAATAAAGGGTTGTATCCCTCCACAGCTCTGTAGGGGTGAGTTTAGTTCCTTGAAAACATATGGAGGCTTTTCTCCTTCTCCTTAGAGAAAATGTATGGGTTTTACGGGCCCAGCCTATCACTTCCTTCTTTTTTTTTTTTTAGGGAGTATTTGCTCCAATCACATATTTTTAACAGAAGTTCGCATTTTACAAACCCACAACCCCACAGAACAGTTAAACAAATGGCTAGTCAGAGCCAATCAGAAACTTGCTCCAGTTTCCACAGTGAAACAGGAATGGAAAAAGCTTTCTTTCCCCTCTGAGCATTCTGCTGTGAGAATGTAAGATCATGAATTCCTGTAGTCTTGTGGAGTCAATCTGATGGAACAAATAGAAGAGCAGAGAGAAATAGAAATGAGAGACGGTAAGAATTCTTCTTGGCTCTAATCAATCATCAAGAGGTCAGCTTTTACTCTTATTGTTCCATAAAGTTTCCCTTCACTTTGTTTAAAAACAAGTGTCCCTGGAGTTGATTCCATCTCACTGTAACCCCACAAGTTGCAAAGCTCAAGAGTCAGAGTAGATCCAGCTCAAGGGACTTGAACACTACATCTTTTCACAACCCTATATTCAGTGAAATATCTTGAAATTGGAAATGATGAGAGTATTTACATCAGAGTTCAGCAAACACTATTAATCAGGGCTACATTTTAACTTGTTTATCTTTTCATCATGATGAGACAGTTGCTAAACATTTACCAGCATATCACTGAGTATATGACTCTTCAAATTTAATAAAATTTTATGTTTTTAACAGTTTTCACAATTTTCAGCCACTATCTCTTCATGCATTGCCCTTTCTCCACTTATTCCATATACCATGTCTCTTAAACCCTTTTTCATTATTTGTCACCTCTTGTATCCTTTTACTGCATTCTAGATCATTTTCTTAGTTACATTTAATCTAGCAAATAACTCATCTATATTTCTAGAGTTTACATTTGTTCTTCAAATCTACCTCATCACAGTCAGTAGTTCTTTCTTTACGATTTCCATGTATTCATTTTAACCATTTGAAGCATGTTTGTTTTATAGTTTTCCTCAGATTCTACACTTCAAGTTCATAAGTGTACTCAAATGCAAGCTCACCATCACGGAGTCAGCTCCGACTCACAGCAGCCCTCTCCAGGGTCTCTATTGGATAGGAGGGGACTGTCTATCTTTCTCTCAAGGAGCAGCTGGTGAATTTGAACTTTCAGGCTTTTGAGTTAGCAGCACAACTCACTATAGACTACGCACCAGAGCTCCATGCATGTAGGGTATGAATCTTCCTATTTCTAGTGTCTACTAACTCTCCCTAAATATTATTTCCTATAGAATTTACATTTGAATTGTGCTCCTCCTTCCTAATTCATACCATCCCCCAAATCCTTGTACTCGAGAATGTAAAAACATTGTTACAGAATCATTTTAACTTTTCTTTCGGTCTGGAATCAGTTTTGATGTAAACTTCTTAGCTTAGACATTCCAGCATAAAATTGATGATATAAGTTCTGACATCACGTCTATTTTTGGTGGCCAGTGTCTTTAATTACTCTCATATGGTCTAGTTCAAAGCTTCCCAAAGGAACAAAGTTTCTAGTTATATTACTTGAACCAATGAGTAGTCTTGGACTGGTCTGCTTTTACCCAATAATCAACTTTTTCTAAACTCTCAGCTTTATTCAGGAATCCTTCTTCCAATTTCTTGGTTCAATGAGAATAAATGCTATCTTTCCTTCCTTACCTTATGTAGTCTAATATCTTTGAAAAATCACCAAAGCATCTGCTCATAGGCCTACTACTCAAATGTAAGGCTGGCTATATTTCTGGTATACCCTCATTTCTATTTTTCAAGTTAATTTATATTTTTAAATTTTATTTTTTGCTTTTTAGGCAGAGTGTCTATAGTTTCAAAACTATTCGACTGAAAGGCTATATTATGTTCATTCAGCTAGCCTGATTGCGAAAATCAGAGTGCAACTTTATTTTAAAAACAAATACTTAATCTCTTTTAATATCTTAGTAGATGTGCATGGATAGAGGTCTTCAACAATGTTCACTTAATGGTGGTGGTGGTGGTGGTTGTTCTGTGCCCTTGAGTCATCCGTGAGTCATTGCTTATGACTATGATTCAACACTATGAACAACAGCTCTGAACCTGGCTCCATCCTGAGCCAACTTCACCGTTTCTGACATACCTGACCCCATTGCCACAGTCACTGCCTCAATCCATCCCATCCAGGGTCTTCTTTTCCTCTGCTGACCCTCCAGCCTTCCAAGCATGATGTCCTTCTCCAGAGACTGACCCCTCCTGACAACATGCTCACAGTATATGAGATAGGTGTCAAAGTTCTTGCCTCCAAGGAACAATCCGGTTTCACCTTCTCCAGGACAGACCTGTTTGTTCTCTTGGCAGTCCACGGTATGTTCAGTGCTCTTCTCCAGCACCACAACTCAAAGTATATCAATTCTTCTGTCATCCTTAGCTGTTATTTCCAAAGGATTGAATTTGTGGGTCACCACTTCCATAGTGTTAGTGTAAATTGCTTGAATAATGAAGAGAGAAAAGTCTTTATCACTGAAGAAAAACATCATAAGCATTTAATGTTTCCCTAGTGGACTAATCTCCCTAAAGACTAAGCTCCAGGTTAAGCAAAAACTATAATAATCTGACTTCACTCTGACTATGTAAACATATTTCTCAATGTTGTTGTTCTTATGTATAAGTGAGTCAGAATCAACTCATATCTGACACTTCAGAGGCTTGCAGAGGCAGTAAATCATGTGGGAGGAATTATCCCTCTTTCTCCCTCAAAGCACTGGTGGATTTGAACCTTATGCCTCTGGGTTGACAGCACAATTCCTTACCACCAAACCACAAGAGCTCCTCATATCTCAATAGTCTTTCTTATATGCCAAAATTTCCTAAACACGTCTCTTGCTGTCACATTTTCTTGGCATTATTGAAGATCTTCCCTCAGTCCAAAATCTTCTCAGTGTGTCCTGTTGTTGTTATGTGCCATTGAGTCCACTATGACTCATAGCAACCCTATGCACAATAGCTCTGAACCCTCCTCTATACTGAGCCAATCTCTTTGTCTCTGACACACCTACCGTCATTACTCCAGTTACTGTGTCGATCCATCTCATCCAGCATCTTCCTCTCTTGCACTGTCCCTCCACCCTCCCAAGCATAGTATTCTTCTCCAAGGACTAGTACTTCCTGGCAACAAGCCCAAAGTATGTTAGATGGAGCCTCAAAATCTTTGCCAAGGAGAAGCTTAGTTTCACCCTCTCCAAGACATAATTATTAGTTCTCTTGGCAATTCACAGTTTGTTCAATACTCTTCTCCAGCACCACAACTCAAAGGCATCAACTCTTCTTCTGTCATCTTCTGGCCATGATCATTAGATTAGACTAGCAGATATTTTGCCTGAGACTGAGCCCTCTGGTTGGCAAATACAAAGGAGGAAGAACACTTGCAAGCAGACACTAGTGATTGGAACGTGAAATGTGAGAAGCATGAATTTAGAAGAATTGGACATTGTTAAGAGAGAAATGAAATGCATAAATGATGACATAAGAGGCATTTGATGAAATAAGATGTATTGGCTTGGGACATTTTGAATCAGACAATCATATGATGTGCTATGCTGGAGATAAAAAGGTAAGGAAAAATGAGGTCACTTTCATTGTTAAAAAGACCATTTCCAGACCCATCTTGAAATACAATGTTGTAAACTACAGGATAATAGCCACACATATACAAAGAGCTCCTGCTAATATTACCATCATTCAATATACGCACCAACAAAAGGGAAGAAAGATAATTTCTACCAACCATTGCACTCAGAAATTGATCAAACATGCAACCAGGATGCACTAATAATAATGGGTGGCTGGAATGCAAAAGTTGGGAACAAAAAAGAAGAATGAGTAGTCAAAAGGCTTGGGCTTTGTAACAGAAACAAGGCTGAAGATAAAATGATAGAATTTTGTACAAAGATTTGTTAATTGCAAATACCTTGTATAAGAAACATAACTGGTGACTGTACACATGAACTCCACCTGATGGCACAGGAATCAGATTGACTACATCTGTGGGAAGAATCATTGGGGAAGCTCAGTATCAGCTGTGAAAACTAGATCAGGTGGAAATTGTGGAACTGACCATTAACTCCAAACTAAAGCTAAGGAAATCAAATCCAAAAGAACCAAAATTTGACCTTGAGTCTATCCCACATGAATTAAAAAACTCTCAGGAACAGGTTTGAGGCCTTCAATACTAATGAGCAGAAGCCAGATGAGCTGTGGGAGGAAAACAATGTGTCCTGGTATTACTCCAATCTTCAAGGCCCTCATTTCACACCACCTCTTTCTTAAGATTCCACAGTACCTTTTATTTTCTCCATCAATCTTCTCCAGTACTTCACACGCCACGCTTACTACCTTAAATCACAGTCATTTATCTATTTCTCTCTTTGGGGAAGGGAAAGAACTGTGTCCACTTTATTTTTTTATATCCATCATCTATCAAAATATTCAAGGGATGAGCTCATGAATAAATAAAGGAAATGAATATTCACAACTTATTAGTTAAAAGCAGACTTCTCAAGGTTTCCATACATAAAATTATGAGTGGGATCCAGGTTTATTTGGGGAACTACAAAGCTTTTGGTATCTTCCTTCTGTCCTTTACAAAGTAGTCATCTGGAGAGTTTACATAGCTGTAGCTCAAACTCATCAGGAAAGAAATGGTTAATGTTATTCTATATTGCCATGCACATGAATGAATCACCTCAAGCTGTTACTGCATTTTCACAGATAACATTTCATTTGACCCACTGAGGTAAATGAGGAAACAGTTATGTCTCCAGGTTATAACTGAGAAAACTGATATTCAGAGAGTGAGTAGTTCATTTAAAGACTCAAGAAACAACTCTTCCCTAGACCAGCCATTGCTCAGACCAGTGATCTGTACTCCTGTTTCTTTTACCATCTGTCTCTGCAACTCTACAGGTATTTCCATCCCACTCTGATAGCAGTTACAGTGCCAGCTATGAGGTGTGATGGGTAGAGAGTGAGGTTCCAACTTACATTCTAACATCAGCCTTCCTCTTGATTATCTGTGCCTTCATGTCACCCTTTTGACCTACAATTTTTTCTTGTGTCACTTCTGTTTTCTTCAAAAAAGCTTTCACTTCTAAAGCCCTTATGCTTCATGCTTCATGAGTTCAAGTCTCAGAAAATGTGATGGAGAAATTTTGCCTGATTCAAATTCTAAACATCTTTCTAGTATACTTTCTAGATGTCTTCTGACCCAAGCTCTGCACCTGTCCCACAGCTGTCGTTGTAGGAACCTGGATCTTGTGACCTAGCCACATTCATTCTCTATTCTTTTCTCCCTGAGTTTTTCCCGACCTTAGACAGACCTTTCTCTTTAGAGGCCAGAGGAAGCAGTTATGTAACTGAGAACAGCTAGACTTAACCAAAAATTGCAACAGCAATTTAGGACAACCCACAAAAGAGAAAACTAAAGTCGCCAGCACAGTGTCTAAACCTAGCACAGGGGCGGCCCACCTGCTTTCCATTTCCCGTGTTTCTCACACACCACCAACTCCTCAGTGGAAGCTTTATTATTTCACTGCACAGCGTATTTTCAACATAGGCGAAAGGAGCTATTCCAACTGTCAAACCAAAAAAATAAGGTAGTTTTACCGAGTGATTTCTCCATCTTGTTTTATTTTCTTCAACTCATTAACCTATAATCTCATTGTAGGTTATTGAAAGGAATAAAATGTGAACCTCTCTCCTTACTGAATTATCAGTAAATTAATTTCATGCCAGTCAAATGTTCTAAAATGAAATAGAGGAATTTATTTACACACACACACACACACACACAAATATATATAAAATTATAACATATAAAAACATATTGTTATATGTAACAAATATATCTGTTTCATTGACTATGCAAAGGCATTTGACTGTGTAGATCATAACAAACTGTGGCTGACTCTGAAAAGAATGGGAATCCCAGAACACTTGATCATGCTAGTGAGAAACCTATACTTGGACCAAGAGGTAATTGTCAGAACAAAGCAAGGAAACACTGCATGGTTCAAATCAGGGAAGGGCATACGCCAGGGATGTGTCCTGTCTCCATATCTTTTCAACCTATGCAGAGCAGATTATCCGGGAGGCTGGGCTCTATGAAGAGAAATGTGGAGTCAAGATTGGTGGAAGATCTATCAACAATCTGCATTATGCAGATGACAACCCTGCTTGCTGAAACTGAGGAGGACCTGAAGCACTTGCTGCATAGGGTCAAGGACTGCAGCCTCCAATATGGATTGAGGCTCAATGTCAAAAAGACAAAGATTCTCATCACTGGACCAATTGGCAGCATAGGATGGATGGTGAAGAGATTGAGATTGTTCACAGCTTTAGTTTGCTTGGCTCCACAGTCAACACTCTTGGCACCAGCAGCCAGGAAATTAAAAGACATATTGCCATGGGAAAGTCTGCTGTTAGGGACCTCTCCAAAGTACTGAAGAGCAATGGTGTCTCTCTGAAAACTAAGGTGCGTCTGATACAGGCCATAGTCTTTGCAATCACTTGTTATGCATCAGAGTGACTAGAACAGTGACTAGGGAGGATAGAAGGAGAATTGATGCATTTGAGCTGTAGTGCTGGAGAAGAGCATTGAGGGTACCATGGACTGCTAGGAAAACAAACAGATTCATCCTGGAGAGGGTTAGACCGGGTGGCTCCTTGGAGGCGAGGATTCTGAGGCTTTGTCTAACATACTTTAGACATGTTGTAAGGAGGGACCGGTCGGTCCTTGGACAGGGACATCATGTTTGGGAGGGTGGAGGGACAGCGCAGGAGGGGAAGATCCTCTATGAGGTGGATTGGTTCAGGACTGGGGTAATCAGGATGGGTGTATCGGAGACAGTGCAATTGGCACAGGACAGAGCAGAGTTTAGGGCTGCTGTACATGGGGTCGCTATGAGTCACAAGCAAATAAACAGCACATAGTAACAACAACAACAAATACACACACACATATATGTAATCATATGTGTATATTATATGTATATGTTTATATATTTATGTATATATTAAAAAATCCACAGATTCATTGTTGTCCATTTGGGGTAACTCATGACTGACCCTCCAGTGGATTTTCAGAAGCTGTAAATCACAAAAGAAAGAGGTAACCCACCATTCTTCCACAGAGCTGTTGGTGGACTTGAACCTCCAGAGAGGCACAGTGTTTGGGGTAGCAGTGCAATTCTGTATGGCCTATGTGACCAGAACATTTACATATATAAGTAAATCCTTATGGAACATAGTCTTGGAAACTCTGTCCTATAGGGTGACTAACTTAGGATTCAACCTAACAGCAATGAATGAACTGGAACTAACTGGCTTCCATGTGGATTAAGTGCTTTAGATTTTTACCTTATATCTTAGTTTCCTAGTGCTGCTCTAAGAAATATTACTACTTTGTGACTTGGTGACTCTAGAAAGGCAGAAATTAGTTTTCTCACAGTGCTGGAGTCTGAAAGTAGATTTCTCCTTTATAGGCTCAGAGATTCCTTTGTTTCTTGCTTCCTTGGCTTGTAGACAATCCTTCCACAACATTTGCTCGATCTCTCTCTCTCCCTCGTGTGCCTATTACTGTGTCTAATCTGATCCTTTCATAACTCAGAATTTATTATATTTAGATCCCACACCAGTAAATGGAGCTCTGGTGGCTTAGTGGTAAGAAGCTGTGCTGCAATCTCAAAGGCACATGGTTCAAATCCACCAGCTGCTCCACAGGAAAAAGATGGGTAATCAGTGTGATGAACTGCCTCTGAAAACCCACTGGAGAGTCATCTGGGAGGTGGTTCTGACGCGATGATATGCTACAACAACAAGAACTAGTTATTATCTGAATAACATATCAAAGAAAACACTATTTCCAAATGCTATGGACTGCCAGGAAAACAAACAGATTCATCTTGGAGAGGATTAAACCAAGCTACTCCTTGGAGGCAAGGATTCTGGGGCTTCGTCTGACATACTTTGGACATGTTGCCAGGAGGGACGGGTCCTTGGAGAGGTACATCATGCTTGGGAGGGTGGAGGGACAGCGCAGGAGGGGAAGACCCTCTATGAGATGGATTGATTCGGTGACTGGGGTAATCGGGATGGGTGTGTCAGAGGCGGTGCGGTTGGCGCAGGATAGAGCAGGGTTTAGGGCTGTTGTGCATAGGGTCGCTATGAGTCGCAAACGACTCGACGGCACATAACAACAACAACAACAACATTTCATCCACAGGTATATTGCTGTGTGCTGTCAATTTTAACCCATACCTTTGTAGGATAGAGGAGAATGTCTCATTGGTTTCCACAAATTGCCACATCTGTCACCTGCAGAGTGATTGGTGGGCTCAGATCACCATCCTTTTCATAGCAAACAAGCTCTTATCCACTATGCCACGAAGCTCCTTTGCTTCTCAGTAATATTCACCATCATCAAGTTAATTCTGACTCACAGCAATGCTGTAGGACATAGTCAAACTGCACGATAGTATTTCCAAGACTATGAGCCTATTGTAAAGTATATAGCTTTCCTATAGCTAATTCTCCAGTAGGAGATTGTTCATCTATCTCCTGAGGAGAAGCTGATGGATTCGAATCACATGCCTTTGAGTTCTCAGCACAGCTCCTTACCATTAGGTCATTAGAGCTCCCATTACAGAAATAGACTGTCTTATTTTTTCCTCCTGAAAAATGACTGGTGGATTTGAACCACTATCTTTTTTATTAGCAACTAAATGTCTTAACCATATCACCACCAAAGCTTTTATGCAGGAGTTAGGATGCCAACACATATCTTGGTGGGACACAACTTAATCCAGAGCATTTTATATGAGGGGTGAAGTGAAGAAAGAAAATAAATGTATATCTTTCCTAAGATGAGGAACAGAGCTAATCACTGCCATAGTGAAAATTTCATAAAGCTGACAAATAAAAACCTCACCAGGACTGACTAGTTGGAGTTGACCTATAAATATGGCACAGAGCCGAAGAAAGAAAGTTGAGTAAAACTGCTCAGTTTGTTTTACTTTTCTGGTGAAATGACCATTTGTTTCCAAATAGTCCCAAAGCTCATGTCTTTAACGGCCATTACTCCACTGTCCTGGCATGCTGCTGAGGGCTTTGCGTATTCCCTAATTATCAGAAAAGGTTGCTGGAATTCATTAAGAAATTATAAGTAATATCCTGAGTACCTTCAAAACCAAGTTTGGCAATATCTTTAAATCTTGCATCAATGGTAAACTCCCTTAGTTTTGTCTGAAACAGACTTGAAATTAACAATACCACAGTTATGTGTTGAGCCAAACCTGTAGTAACCAGTTATTTTCCAGTAATTGTTTTCCTCATAACGTACTAAGAACATTCTTCAAATGGGCACATAAGAACAAATCAAAGCATTTTAGCTAACAAAATAGAATTCTAAATTATGCAGAGTTTTCTTTAAATTAAGTGATCTTGGAGAAGAGTAACCTTCTTAGCTGTTGTAGGAAAATTCTCTTGAATCATTTTGAATTGTAGAAAGTAAAAAGCATACAAAATAATTAAAAATAAGTACAGTCAAAATTAAAAACTCAGAGATGTCTTTTAACTGATAATTTACTACATATTAATCAAAGTCAAATCCAATAGCAACAAGTATTGTCATAACAAACACTTTCCCTGAGAAAATATTTCTCAATGCCTGTTGAAGCACAGCAAAATTCAACATCAAATTGCACTGTAAATTTCTTTCAAAGAGCCTCGAAGCATGACTACAATGGATACAGACCTCATTCTTTCTCATTTCCCTTTTTTGGAAGTTGAAATGTTTTTCCAGGTAGTGTAAAGAACTACCATTTGTTTGTAATTTTTTTCTGACTTCTTTTTAATCTTTAATGTGTCTGCTATACTACACTAACCACCTCATCCCATCAGCTCATTTAATTATCACAAGAACTCTTTTAAAAGAAATTGTTTCTATCCTTAATTATACAGTGAATAAACTGAAATTTGTTGTTAGGTGTTTTGAGTTGGTTCTAACTCACAGGAATTCTGTACACAACAGAACAAAACCATGCCCGATCCTGGGCTGTGCTCACAAGCTATGCTGTGCTTAAGCCTATGGTTGAAATTACTGTACTACCCCATCTCATGGAAGGTCGCCCGTTTTCAAATTGGCCCTTTATTTTTGCAAGCACTATGATCTTCTCCTGCTTGGAAGGGTGGAAGGACCGTGAAGGAGAGGAAGACCCAGGATGAGATGGACTCAGTGACTGGAGAAATGGAATTAGGTTGGTTGGAGATGATGAGAGTGCCTCCAGATAGGGCAGCTTTCAGAGCTAATGTACATAGACTCGCTATGAATCGCAGACAACTCGATGGTACGTAACAACAACAACAATGATCTTCTCCAGAGCCTGACTCCTCATAACATACCAAAGTGTGTGAGGCTAAATTTCACCATCTGTGGTTTGAAGGAACACTCTGGCCACACTTCTTCCAAAACAGATTTGTTTACTCTTTAAGCAGTCAATGGTATTGTCCATATTCTTCACAACACCGCAAACATCATTTCAAAATCATTAGTAATTCTTTACTTTTCCCTCTTCATCCAAATTTCGCATGTATACGAAGCAATTGAAAACACTGACTTGGGTCAGGAGCACTTATTGAGTCCTCATAGTGACTTCCTTGCTCTTTAGAACTTTGAAGAGGTTTTTGACAGCAGATCTACCCATTGCAAAATGTCATAAGGTTTCATAACTGCTCTTACAGGTGTTGACTGCGTGTGAAACAAAAGGGAAACTATTGACTACGTCATTATTTTCTCCTTTCATCATCATGATGTTTGTGGGTTCATTTGTGAGGATTTTTCTTTTAATCCATACTAAAATTTATAGTTTCTGATTGTTATCAATAAAAAGCGAATGAAAAGTTTACACACAGACTCATTCTTGGATGCTGACCAGGGATGGGAAGGTAGAAAGAGAGGAGTTTAAGTTAGTAAGTAGATAACGGATACATAATGAGATGGGCAGATCCAAAGAAAATATATAAAGGGATGATCAGCACAATTACTAAACAAAGGGAAGACACAGAAAGATTCATGGAAATCAGAATTGCAAGGAAGACATTAGAAAAGTGTAATTATACATTAGTGTAGAATGAGTGCAAGGATCCAAGGAGGGGGAAGCTTAATTATGTGGTTACACAATTTGATGGGTGAGGGAGGAATGGGTAAAGGAAAGGGGAAAGATCTGGTATGAAAAATAATGTATACGAACTTTATGAACTTGTATGTAAACCAGTATAAAATAAAACTTTTAAAAAATAATTGGTTCTTGCAAGGAAGAAAACAATGTGATTACATTATGGGCATTGAAATTAATGCTATAAAAATATGTAGGAATTATTGAAAGAAAAATTAGTTTGCCTTGTAAACTTTCACTTCAAACACAATTTTAAAAAATAACTACTTCAAGGTTTTGTTGGTTTTGTTTTCTTTTCTGCAAGCAAGGCTGCATCATCTGCATATAGCTGTTGTTAATGAGTCTCCCTCCAAACCTGACGCTGCCTTCTCCTTCACAGAATACAGCTTCTTAGGTTATTTGCTCGTAATAAATGACTAGCTATGGTGAAAGGGTACAGCCCTGGTGCACCCGGGTCCTAACTTTAAACAGGAAGTCCCTTCTTTTCTGTTTGTGCAACTTCTAGGTTTGTGTGCAGATTTCTCACAAGCATAACTAAGCACTCTGGAATTCCCGTTTTTCTCAATGCTATTCATTATTTATCATGATCCACACAATCAAATACTTTTGTTCTGTAAATAAAACACAGTAAGCATCTGTCACGTGTTCTCTGTTTTCAGCCAAGATCTACCTGTTATCAGCGATGACAGGCCTTGTTTCAGGATCTTTTCTGAATTCAGCTTGTATTTCTGGACATTCCCTTTTGATCTACTGCTTCAGTCATTTTAAAATAATCTTCAGCAAGATTTCACATGCGTGTGATATTAATGACATTGTTTGACATTTTTTACTTGTATTGGATCTCATTTTTCAGAATGGGTATAAATAGGAATGAATAAATAAATAGGAATCTCTGTAAACCAAATTTCTTAGCAGAGACAATGGGGCATGTCCAGGACTACATCTATTTGTTGAGGCATCTTACTTGGTATTCTGCCAATTTCTAGAGTTTTGTTTTTACCAATGCCTTCAGCGTAGCATGGACTCCCTCTTTTAGTACAACTGGTTCTTGATCATATACCACTCGCTGAGATTCTGTGTTGAGGGATTATTTTTGGTACAGTGAATTTGTGAATTCCTTCCATCTTTTGCTGCTGACTACATCGTTGAGTATTTTGCCCATAGAATCCTTCAGAATTGAAACTCTAGGCTTGAACTTTTTTTCATTTCTTTAATTTTAAGAAATGCCAAGTGTGTTCTTCCCTCAAACTTGGGAAAATTTAGAATTTGCCTTCAAACACACATCTGGTGATGGATTCCATAATTGAACTCAGTCAGATTCCAAAGAATTTTACAAATATATTATCTACATTATTGGAACAGCTATGAATTTAATGCTATCTAAAATTACAATCCACAATATACCTCTCTGAAAAGTGGTAGGATCTACCCTGAAACCTACAGTGTCCCTTTTTAGCAGGAAGTAGCTAAGAGAATACGCTGTCCCCTTTTCCTTGTGAATCAGGGTGAAGTCTCTCTCAGAGAGGAAGGATAGGGAATGACAAAGGACACACTGACAAAGGAGATTAATCAGAACTGGCTCTGACAAGCACTGTGGCAATGAGACAATTAAAACAGACTTTCAAGGGGGGAAAAAAAGAAGAATGAACTGGGGCGGTAGAGAAAATAGTGCAACAATGAATGAATGTTAATCCAAAATCTCTGTAAATGTTCATTAAAATTAATAAAATTTAATAAAAATTTTTTAAAAATCAAAAGAAATATTGTATTGGGGAAAAAGTGGTAGGATCTATACCTCTGTCGGCAGCACTAAAAAGTTCCAGCATCACATGAAAAATTGAATCATATTCTCTTAGGTTATTTGCTCATAATAGATGACAGCTACCTAAGTGCGTGCGCACACACACACACAGAATGAGAGAATATCTACATCTGTATCACAGATATAGAGAAACTGTCATACACACCTCACGCAGCACCCACAGCAAGGATAGCAAAGGAGGTCAGGACAAATATGTTGTGGATGCTAGCTGGAGTGTGTGTGACAATTCAAGAATAGAAAAAGTTCTACTCAGAGAAGAGAATTTTTAGAGAAACTGAAGGTTTTTCAACCACTGCTGAGTCTTCTTGGGGTAAGAGATTAGATTTGTCCAATGTAATCTTACATTGAACAAGAGTAGCAGGTAGAGAGGCACAAGAGAGGCAGACCTGGGTTTCACATCAGCAGGAACAAGGTTTTTCCATTTTCCCTCACTCGTCCCTCTGTCTTCCTCACACTTCCCAACCCAGTGCATCAAGCCTCCTTCATCATCATCACCAAGCCTGACTTCTTCCTTTTAGGTATCACCAGAGACTTCTTTCTTGTAGAAATGTCTTCTCTACTTCACTCTTCTCAAATTTACAGCAGTGACTGGGTTTCTTCTCTTGTTAGTTCAATGCTCTGATAAGTAATAGTAATAGATGAATAAGCCCACCCACCAACAAAAAAAATAATGAAAGGAAGAAAGAAAACTGTAGCCATTACTACAATCCATGACCATCCCATGCACCTGTGTGTGTAAGAGTCCAACTGTGCTCCACACAATTTTCACTGGCTGAGATTTTTTTAAAATAAATCATTAAGTCATGTTTCCTTTTTAAGTGCTTCTTGGTAGACTTGAGCTTCCAAACTCTTGGTCACTGAGTACTTCACTGTTTATGTCATCTAGGGATTCCAAAATACAAAATAAGTATGACTAGTTTATTGTCCACAGAGAACTTCCAGTCTTGAGGACAAGATGGACGTCAAACAGCAGATGGCAGCATACTCAGAGCTACAGAACTATGCACCACACAGTACTGGTTCATGGCAGCCAATAAGTTGGAAGAAATCACAGAAAGCTCCTCAGAAAGGTAAAGGTTTCACCTATTAAAAGCAATGACCTTACAAAAAATAGCAATGACCTTATTTCATTAATATTTCCACTCCCTTAATGCACGCTGGATGATTTGATTGCACGTTTGACTAGCGTCTCTACCAACTACAGCACTGGAGGAAGGCAGGCGATCTCCTCCTGTGCAATTTACAGCCTTGGAAAACCCACTGGTTGGGTCAGCAATGAGTTGGTTCCACTTCGATGGGCATGAGTGGAAGTTAACCCAGGTTAATCAGAGCGGGGTCAGAAAAGTCGACTGATGGTTATATGTCTAACATCATTTACAAAAACCTGAACCATTTGTGTGGCATAATGGGAAGAGTATAACCCACGGGAGATAGACAGATAGATAGCCCTTGGCCTCAGACACAGCCCTTAACTCTTTCTAGTCTCAATTTTCTCACCACAGGTCTGCTGTATAGTTTACTTGAAATAATAGATGCAAAACCCCAGAAAAATGCCTGTTGTTGTTATGTGCTGTTGAGTCGCTTGTGACTCACAGCAACCTTATGTACAAGAGCCCTAAACTCTACTCTATACTGTGTCAATTTCATTGTCTCTGACACACCTCCTCCCACTACCCCAGTCACTGAATCGATCCATCTCATTGAGGGTCTTCCTCTTCTGCCTACTGAAAATATTAATCTCCATGACTTCAATTCTGATGCGTGGAAACCCAAGAGTGTTAGGTTAGAACAAAGGTTTTCCAATGGTGAGCATTTTAAAAGTATATCATCAGGCCTTTCTTCCCAAAGGTGCCTCAGGGTGTACTTGAACCTCCAGTCTTTTGATTAGTAGCCAAGTGCATTAACCATTAGCACCATCCAAGAATTTTTTGTTAATAATAATTGGTTCATAAGTGTTGACCTGATGAACCATCAAAAGTTGTTAGGTACCATTGAGTCAGAACCAACCCCTAGTTGACCCTCTAAGGTTTTTAGAGGCAGTAAATAGCATGGAAGGAGACTGCCCACTTTCTCCCCTGGAGCAGTGATAGATTCAAACTGAGAGCCTTAAGGTTGACAGTGCAGATCCTCACTATGAGACCACCAGCTTTCCCCATCAGAAGAGAGTTTCCGAATTCAAAACTTAGAAGTTGGGAGAAGGATTTTATTAGCACTGTCGTCAATGGAACTGATAGCCATTTTGTGCCTAACAAAGAGGAGAGGCATAAGGAATTACTGATACAGGGAGTTCGGATTAGAGTAGCTGCCTGCTTCTATTATCCGTGAAAAGCTATCATTCGCAACAACTGCAATTTGTTGCTGTGTCTCCTTGGCTGAATGTCTACAAATTGGGAAGACTAATAACATTCATTTCATAGCCAACCAAGTTACAAAATCTTAGCTAAAACTATTTCCTTCAAAATATAAAAGGAAGTAAAAAGCCACCAAAGACAGGATTTAAATTAGTACTCCATAAGGTGACAGAGGTTAAGCGTGGGAAAGAATGAACAAAAGGAAACATCCACCAAAGAGTCTCGTGTGGTGCAGAACACTGGTCAGAAGGAATCAGCAGGTTGGCTTGAAAGAGACGTGTTTGTCCAGAAACACGTGTATGTCACAGCTGGGTCTGTCTGAAACAAGCCAGGTGTTGTATTAGGAAGAACTTCCCATGAGCATTCCCCAGACAAAAGCCTCCATTTAATCACTTCTCTCTTTATGACATACTCTTCATGTTACAGTTAAAAATGCAGCTTCTTGTTGCTGTGTGCTGTCGAATCGGAACCGACCCATAGCTGACACTCTGGCAGGTTTTCAGAGACAGTTAATCACATGGGAGGAGAGCATTCACCACTCTCCCTCAGAGTATCTGATATATTCGAATTGCAAGCCTTTTGGATTGCAGCACAGCCACTTAGCACTAGGCCATCAGAGCTTACTTAGCATTGCTTATTATGCAACCCATACCTCTCCAGTGTCATCTTCGCTCCATCCTTGCTTACAAGTCTACCCAGTTATCTGCCTCACCTTTCTATTTTCCATTCTTGCTACTTATTGAGTCAATAAATTAAAAACACTTCCATTCTCTGCTCCTTTGTGTGCAAGTTACACTGAATTGCCTTTTCTCATTTGCTAAGCCACTAACTTTCTTTCATCTAAACCCAGACCAACACACCTACATCACTGATATTTCCCACGTTGAATTCATCCCATCACCCACTAGAACAATCCCGCCAGCCATGGCTGCTCATGCTCAGTGCGTTAAGTCATCTGGTTACATTTCAGTTGATGACATGTGTCTGTTCGTCTCCTCTAATGGCTTGTAAGGCCTTGGGGGTCGAGATCATGTCTAATCGTTGCTGCATACATCTGTACACTGCTGACTACATCATTACTGTACATTACTCTAACCCAGCAGGGACTCAATAAAAACTTGTTGACTGACTGATTTAGGACGAGGATGATTATTACGTAAGCCACTTTGGTAAATAAATTTCAAATAATGACCAGCTCACACAAATGTTTTACTAGCTCACCCTCCCCACGGAATTAATATAAAGAATGAAAATCAGCAGTCATTTCTTCTTGCCCAACATTAAATGTTAACTCATCCCAGAAGAATAGCTATTTTTCAAGCCTAATTTCAAGTCAAAATGTCTCAAATGGTTGTCATTCTTAGTGACATGCTGAGAATATTCAAGAAGCAGGGTATCAAATCCAGTCACTTCCACAGGTTATTAACCCCAGTCCTGAAGATCATTATTTCCAGCATATTACTGATAATTCTGTATGTTTCTTTTATTCCATGTTTATTTTGTTAAATTGTGCTTAGGTGCAAGGACATTCTAAGAAAAGCAACTTCAGGGGGGATTGTATACCAATGAAAGAATTTTTCTTTTACTTTCAAAAAGAAGAGTAAACTGGGGGGGTAGGGTGGGCAGGGAGAAAAATGCAACAATGAATGAATGGAAATCCAAAATCTCTCTAAACGTTCATTGAAATTAATAAAATAAAATTAGAAAAAAAGAAAAGCAACTTCGCGGCTTTGCATTTTTCTCATAATTTTACACTGTGTTGGAAAAAATTTATTTAGAAAGCTTAATTTGGTTTATATCATTCTTCAATGGTTCCATTAACACAACATACAAGAATGTAGCCTTGAATATAAGCATTTGTCTGAATACAAACCTGAGGCAAAAAAAAGAGATAAGTATGTTTTCAAAATAAATTTAACATGTATTATTTCTGGTTTTCTCACACTTTGTTATCCCTTTTTGAACGCCCATATTGAGAATAAAAAAGATGGAAGACACTTTATTTTTATTCTCTATATGAGTTCTTTTAGCCATTGGGCAGAAAATGGCATGGAAGAAGACTGACAATGACCTAGAAATTAAAGGTAACAATGAGCAGATACATAGAGGACCAATTCCAGTTTTATATTGGATATCATTTTCTTACTTAAATGATTTTGGTCACTTGCAAGACCAACTTTAGTTCCTTTCAATATATCAACAATAATAGTCCATTGTCATTGAGATGGAACCAATTTATAACTGACCCTCCAGTGAGTTTTCAGAGGCTGTAAATCACATGGGAGAAGATCACACCTCTGTCTCCTGAGGAGCAGCTGGTGTTTCGAACCACCTTCATTTGGGTTGGCAATGCAACTCCTTACCCACTAGTTCACTAGAATCTTCTCTATATAGGCTGTTATTTTTATTCAATGTAGATTTACTTCTGATTCAGTGGCAAGCTCATATGTGTTGAGTAGAATTGGTCCATAGAGTCTGGAGATAAGTTGATGAACTTGTCTTATGGAGCACCTCTATAAGGGTTTGAATTGCCCACTTTCTGGCTAGTAGTTAAGTGCTTAACCATTTTTGTCATCCAAGGACTACATATGGAACATCCAATATTCACTCATTACCGTCAAGTTAATTCCTACTCTTAGCAACCATACATTGCTGTTGTTGCTGGGTGTCGTCAAGGTGACTACAACGGATAGCCACCCTATGAACAACAGATCTGGACCCTGTTCTATCCTGTGCCATCCTCACACTTCAGACACACTAGAGCCCCAGTTACCATGTCAATCCTCCTGGTCAAGGGTCTTCCTCTCCTTTGCTAACAGTCCACTCTTGCAAGCATAATGTCCCTCTCCGAGGAATATCCCCTCCTAGCAACATGCCCAAAGTATGTAAGGCAAAGCTTCATCATTCTTGCCTCCAAAGAGCACTGTGGGCGCACTCTCTCCAAGACATATTTGTTTCTTCTTTGGGCCGTCAGTGGGATATTAAGTGCTCTTCTCCAACATCACAGCTCAAAGGCATCAATTCTTCTTCTCTCATCCTTATTCATTGTACAGCTCTCAGATGCATAGCAAGTGACTGCAAAGACCATGGCTGCAATCAGATGCACCGTATTCATCAAACTGACATCATTACTTCTCAATAATTTGGAGCAGTCCCTAACTGCAGATTTCCCCAGACTATTTCAAAGAGTAGCTCGAGAGGACAAAGAAAAGTAGTATAATGGATTGTGCAGAGAGCTGGAATTGGAGAATAAAAAGGGAAGAACTTTCTCTACTTTTCTCAAGCTGAGAGAACTGAAAAACAAATTTAAACCTTGGGCAATATATTGAATGACAAAAAAAAAAAGCATCAAAAGAAGATGGAGAGAATCACTGTTCCAAAAAGAACCGATTGACACTGAAAAATTTCAGGAAGTACCATATGGGCAGCCATATAGGGCAGGGGAGACTTGCCCATAGGGTTTTTGAGGCTGTTATCTTCATGCAGCAAGCTGAGCAGACTGCCACACCCTTCTCACATGGTGCAACTGCTGACCTTAGAAGTACTTAACGACTGCACCACCAGGGCTCCTTACATAAATACGATACAAACATGTTCAATATTTTAACTACCAATTTGTATCACAAAATGTAAATATTAACCCAAAGAGGATGATGTTGTTGTTGCTGTTGTTATTCTTATATACTGTGGAGTTGCTTGCAACTCATAATGACCCTATATACAATAGCCCTAAAACCTGCTCTATCCTGAGCCAAACTTATTGTCTCTGATACACCTACCCCCATTACCCCAGTCACTGAATTAATCCTTCTCATTGATGCTCTTCCTCTCTGTCGCTGTCCCTCCACCCTTCCAAGCATGAATCCCTCTCCAAGGAATGGGCCCTCCTTGCAACATGTCCAAAGCACAGATGAAGACTTAGAATCCTTGCCAACAAGGAGCAGCCTGGTTTTACTCTCTCCAGGGTGAACCTGTTTGTTCTCCTAGCAGTCCATGGTACCCTCAATACTCTTCTGCAGCACCATGACTCAAAGGCATCAATTCTCTTTCTATCATTATTAGTCATTGTCCAGCTTTTTGATGCATAGCAAGTAATTGCAAAGATTATGGCCTGGATCAGGTGCATCTTAGTCTCCAGGCTGATGTCATTGCTCTTCAGTACTGTGGAGAGGTCCCTGGCGGCAGAATTTCTCAATGCAATTTGTCTTTTGATTTCCTGGTTGTTACCAAGAGTGCTCATTGTGGAGCCAAGCAAACTAAAGTTGTTAACCATCTCAATCTCTTCACCATCTAACTATCTAATTACCTAATGCTGCAAATCAGCCCAGTGGTGAGAATCTTTGTTTTCTTGATGTTGAGCTTCAATCCATGTTAAAGACTGCACTCCTAGACCTTGTGCAGGAAGCACTTCAGGTCCTCCTCAGTTTCAGCAAGCAGGATTGTGTCATCTGCATAATACAGGTTTTTGATGAGTCTTCCTCCTATCCTGATGCCACATTCCTTTTCATAGAGCCCAGCCTCCCAGATGATCTGTTCTGCATATAGATTGAAAAAGTATGGAGATAGGACACATCCCTGGTGTACACCCTTCCTGATTTTGAACCATGTGGTGTTTCCTTGCTCTGTTCTGACAACTGGTGTTTTAAAATTATATACTGCAATACTTGCAAATTACTGCAACATGTTATGACACTGTTTTTAGCTTATTTCTGAATGTTGATGACACAATGAGTTATCCCATTCTCTGTTATATCCTGAAAACACAATCTGGTTTTGGTGCTCTGACTTTTTTTTCCCACCAAATAAGAGGTTCAACCATAATAAACACTTAAAAAATTTCAGATCCCAGAAGGTTTCTTCAAATCAAGTGCAACATGATTCACTGTGACAGTTTCTCTGAAGTTTCATTCTCTAAGAAGTAGTTATTGTCATTTGGGGGCCTTCTGGGTGAAAAGGCAACGATAGGACTATAAAAGCCAGAACGCAATCCATATGGGGGGAGGGGAAGCAGGGGGAGAAGCCAACCCAAACCTACTTCCTGTCTCAAGGGCAATGAAGGGAATACTTTAAAGTGTATTTGACTTTAAAGTTGATCTCTTTTTTTTCCCTCTCTACTTACTTGAGCAAATATCAGCAAATACAACAAACTACTTTTGAAATTTGAGACACACAGAGATAAATTCCATATCCAACACACTAGACTCCCAAACTCTCCTTATACATGTAAGTAGAAATAATTAGACTTTGGATGAAAAACACCCTAATAGAACAAAGAGAGGCCATGATCTAATATCGGAATAAAGTTAACAAATGTCATTAAGTGAGATGATTGGTGATGAGTGAAGGTCATGCCCAGTTTACTTTTCACAGTTGACAGATCAAAGTTGTTCCTTCACTTTAGAAAATGACTGAATGCAGTCAGTTTGCCTTCGGAAAGTCCTTTTACACAAACATCAAGATTCTCGGGCTCTCTTGTCTCTAAGATACATGAATAGCTTGAACAAGTGTCAAAGAGCCAGGGTTGAGTTAAGGGAGGGGGAAATTAAGAGTATATCTCGGGTTAAATGACTCTTTTGCATAGGATTAAATAATGTGGAAAATGCAGTCATGAGCAGAGCTTCCAAGATTGTCACACTATACCCGTGAGTATCGTAGCTGTAAGGATACACAGAAAGATATATAGACGTGGGCATTGAATGATGGACTTGAAAGGTCAGAAGGCACTAAGAGGTCATGATGGCCAATCACCCATCTGATTCATGAATCCTCTTAAATGTCTCTTCCAGGTGGCCATCTGGCCTGTGGTTGGAAACTCCGCATTGTTGAGGAATTCTCTGATGCTACTGTAGCTATGTTACAGCTCTATCAGAGAGCCCTTCCTCTTCGCAGCCAGAAATCCAATTCTTTCTGTAACTTCATCTATTTTTTTTTCTATTTACTGTCTCTGAAAATTCACTAGGGGATCTTAGCTATAGCCTGGTTCTGACTTGACAGTATTCAACAATAACATCCCTTGGGTAAAACAGAACAAACAGAATCTTTCCACCACAGACACCCTCCAAGTATTTGAAGACAATAAACCTACCATCACCACCCCCACACCCAATTCTTCTCAAACCTCGAAAATTCCTCATCTGACATGGTTTCCAACCTCTCTCTATTCTGATGAGGCACTGGTTATAATCCAATTTCCCTATGCCCTGCTAAAATTATAGTCCAAAACCTTGTACACCGAATTCCAGGTATAATTTTCTGGGAATACAGGGAAGATTCTAATTACCACTTCTCTTTTTCTATGTGTTATTCTTTCTTTAGGGAGCTCTGGTGGCTTAGTGGCAAAGAGTTGCATTGCCAACACAAAGGTACATAGTTCAAATACACCAGCTGTTCCGTGGGAGAAAGGTGGTCCATCTTCTCCCCTGTGATTTACTGCCTCTGAAAACCTGCTGGAGGGTCAGCTGTGGGTCACTTCCAACTTGGTGGCAAAGAGGGAGGGAGGGAGTGAATGAGTCATGTGGTATCCCTTTCTTTCACGTCTTTATTTTATTTGGCTAGGGAGCAACCTGTGACAAAGGTATTATTTTAAGATAGAAATCTAAGCTATACAGAGGTTAAGTTTCCCAGAACACACAAGGTGCAAAGTGAGGGCTCAAACCATAATAAATGACATTGTCTTGTAACTACCTTATTATATTTTACTTAGATTCTTAGATGATCCTTCAATATCAAGTGACTGACTATTGTCAGAGGCAGAATCGCAAGAGTTGCCGTTTCTTTCCCTGTCAGTGTAGGAGCCATATCCAGGAAGAAAATGAGGGCAGGTTGGCTACCTGAGACAAGCTGCTTCCTATTCAAAAGGATCATAGAGAGTCATTTTAACATTTCACTCCAGATTATTGCTTGAATTTTATTTCGGTCTCAATGGCCTATTGTTTGTGATTTGCTTCTTTGCTTTTAAAAGTACATTCTGAGTTAGTTTTTGAGGGAAACTCACTGTCCTCTCAAATCTATGATAAAGTGCATATAGATATTGGGGGAGGGGTGGAGAGTACATTCTGTGGAAACAGAAAGAGTCCTGACACGTCGTAGGGATAACAACCACCATCACGGGACAATTCATACATCAAGGGTTAAGGAGTCCTGTTGTTGTTGTTGTTAGGTGCTGTCAATTGGAGTACAATTCATAGAGACCCTATGAACAGCTGGCCTGAACCCTGCCTTTTCCTGTGCCATCCTTCTCATATCTGACACACTAGAGCCCATTGCTGGTGTCATTTTGTTGGGGGTCCTTTTCTCCTTTGCTGACCCTCTATCTTTCCAAGCACAGTGTCCCCTTTCCACAGAATAGCCCTGCCCAGCTACATACCCAAAATTTAAGACAAAGCTTCACCATCTTTGCCTCCAAGGAGCAGTGGAATAAATAATTAATAAGCTTGATTGCTAACTGAAAGGTTGGGTGTTCAAGGCTACACAGAAGCATCTTAGAAGAAAGATCTGGAAACCTACTCCTAAAAAAAAAAAAATCAATCATTGAAAACCCCCCAGAGCACAGTTTATCCTGACATACATGGACTTTTCAAAAGTCAGAATCAACTCCACAGAAACTAGTTTAAAGCTTTAAAAACATATAGAAATGTCATCATTTTCTCTCTGCTTCTATTCCATACATAGTCTTATTGTGTATTGTCAAGTCAGATTTGACTCCTGTGTATTGTCAAGCCACAACCTGACCCTCCAGTGGGTTTTCAAAGGCAGTAAATCACCCAGGAGGACATGACCCATCTTTCTACAGCACAGTATCTGGTGGATTCGAACCATGTGCCGTTAGGTTGATAGTGCAATTTCTTAACACTAGGCCAGCAGAGCTTTTTAAAAAGTGTATTCAAATAGTTAATATTGAAAAAATACTGGTTTCCCAGTACAAATTATGGAAACTAAAGGACTTCTTAAGTCTACTAGTTAAGGCCAAAAGTCTTGAAAGTTTAAGACAAATTGCTGGAGTTAATGACTCCATGAATTAGCATCCTTGACTACAACAAGGCAATTAGGTATAAATCCAGTTTACTTTTTTCCATCTCATTTGCTTTTCATCTTCACTAATGAAATTTCCCCATGCTTTGCTCAAGTCCAAGTGCCCTGTGTGTCCTGCCGTTTTCTGATCTCCCTCTCCTCCTTTAAACACGTTCTTCATTTGCTTTCCAGGAAGCCATACACACTTAAGTTTTCCGCTTACATTTCTGGCTACATTTTCTCAAGTTCTTCATTTCCTTAACATCTGAATTTTGCAGGATTCCAGAATGCTTGGGTCTTTTGTCTTTTCTAACCACACCTACTCCTAGATGATCTCATGCAGACTCGTAGCAGACACACCAATGACACATTGATGAGCACAGCCCACCTCACTCCTGCACATCAGACCTGGCTGACTCCATGGGCCATCCTCCTGACAAGGACTCTGAATTTAGCACACCAAACATCACAAAGTAACCTGTGCTCAAGGTCTTTCTCATCTCATGAACTGATATTTTCATTCTTCCATTTCAGGTAGGCTGTGATGTTAAAGAAGAATCTTGGACATACCATGGGCCACCAAGAAAACAAATAGGTCTGTCTTGGAGAGGGTGAAGCCAAGTTTCTTATTGGAGGTGAGGATTTTTTTTTAATTTTTTATTTTTGTGTGAGTGTACCGTCAAATCAGATCTGACTGGTACAGGAGGAGATTGTCCCTCCTTTTCCCGGCAGAGCATCTGGTGGATTCGAACCGTGTGCCTCTGGGATTGTAGTTGCAGCTCCTTGCCACTAGACCACCAGAGCTCCCCGGAGGTGAGGATTTTGAGGATCCGTCTCACATACCTTGGGCATGTGGCCAGGAGGGACTGATCCTTGGAGGAGGACACCATACTTGGTGGAGGGACAGCACAGGGGAGGAAGACCCTGGATGAGATGGATCGGTACAGTATCTGGGCTAATGAGGGCAGGTATGTCAGAGTCAGTGAGACTAGCTCAGGACAGAGCAGGCTTCAGAGCAGTTGTTCATAGGCTCACTATGGATCACAGGTAACTCGATGGCACATAACAACAAAACGATTTGTGATCTAGTTTACTCTTCATGTCTAATGCTCAATACACCAGAAAATCTTGCAGCTCAACTATAAACACTGACTCAGCTCTGGTGGCCTCATGGTAAGGAGCTGGGCTGCCAACCTGAAGGCAAGCTATTCTAATCCACCAGCTGCTCTGTGGGGGAAAGATGGACAAGCTCCTCCCTTGCTATTTACAGTCTTTGAAAACTTACTGGAGGGTCAGCTACGAGTTGGTTCTGACTTGACAGCACATAACAATAACTCAAAATCTGACCACTTTTCAGAAATCCCCCACTGCCGTGATGCAGGACCAGTGAGCAACCTTTCTCCCCTGCTCCCACTACCGCCCACTCAGTCTACACCCAAACCCCTTCAGACTGTTCCTACAAACATAAATCAGGTCCCATTGAGCCTCATTACTCAAAACTCATCTCATTCCGCTAAAACCAAAGTTCTACAATGATTTAAAAGAGCTAAAATGATCTTTTCCTCGGGTACATTTAGGACATTGTCTCCATCTCTTCTCAGCACAGTTCATTCCATTCCAGCCTCAACAGTCCTCAAGCCTCATGGGCATTTGCATTTCTTTCCCCAATCAATCCTCCTTCCTTCCATCCTCATTTATTTTGTCTTCACTTTACAATCACCTTTACAGTGAGATCTTGCTTGACTGCACTATGTAATATTGTACTCTCCTGTTATGTAGCCTCTGTTGTGTTGTACACAGGGTTGCTATAAGTTGGAACTGACTCAATCACACCTAACAAACTGTAGAGTTGTAGGTGTGGATGTGTTGGACTATCTGCCATGTCTGTGTGTCAGTGGAAGAGGAAAAGAAAAATAAAAGGAATTCATAAAACCAAAGGAGAATTCAGTGGTCATGTTTGGTGGCAGCATGCTGAGAAAAAGTAAAACACAGGGAGCACTGGTGGCCTCATGGCAAGAAGCTGAACTGCAATCCCAGCGGCACGTGTTTCGAGGCCACCAGTTGCTTTATGGGAGAAGGATAAGCAATCTCCTCTCGTGCAATTAACTGCCTCTGGAAACCTGCCAGAGGGTCAGCTATTGGGGTGGTACCTACTTTACAGTATTCAACAACAACATAGTAAAACATAGAGAAAAAGAGACAGAGAGCAGTAAGAGATACAGTACTAAGAAGAATGAATTAATGTTTACATCGAGCCATGTATGTGCAGATATCAATATAGTTTTATCTAAGTTACTACAAAGAATTAGTAAGTATTCTGTTATGCATATTGTCAAAAACAATGACAATAAAAAGATAACAATTTAAAAGTTATTATAAAAAGCAATTTCCCATAGTCAATGTAGAAATGATGTTTCCAAGTCTCTAGGGAATCAAGAGAAATCATTAGATTAAAATTGCAAAAAGAGACGACAGGTAGACAATAAAGCTGCCATATTATTAAGAAAACATGATTAAATAAATGAAAATGTGTTGCATACCCAGGCTGGCTCCCTCACATTGAACCCAAAACCACTTCCTAAGAAACTGTCTCACAGAGGATTGAAACAATCAAACCAAATACCACCATTGTTTCCTAAACCTTCGACTACAGAAAATACCATTTCCTAATGACACCCGTGAAAGTCATGCCAGAAGCATCATCCACAGGTAACAAAGATATGGATCCACTACATTCATCCTAAAATAAAACTCACATTGTCTTTAAGTCAGAACCAATTCATAGCCGACCTTCCAACCATTTTTTAGAGGTTATAAATTGTACAGGAGGAGACTGCCAATCTTTTCCTCAGAGCAGCTGGCAGATGTGAGTCACCTGCCTTTTGGGTTAACAGTTCAACTCCTTACCACCAGGCCGCCAGAGCATCCTTCAATCTTAAAATTTTATTGTTGTTGTTATGTGCTGAAATCCACTAAAAGCTAACACACTAGGGGTTTTCAGAGGCTGCAAATCATATGTGAGGAGATTGCAAAAGAGTGAAATAGAAAACTGATGTTTAGAGAGCTCTGGTGGCCTAATGGCAAGAAGCTACACTGCAATCCCAGAGGTGCACCATTCAAATCCACCAGACGCTCTGCTGGGCAAGGAGGGACAATCTCCTCCTGTACCAGTCAGGTCCCATCTGATGACACACACAGAAAAATTAATAAAATTAAAATAATTTAAAAAGAAAAAAGAAAATTGACATTAAGAGCTATGTGATATTGGTCAAGTTCATTTGTAAAATGCTATTTATTGCTCATTTCACAAAATTATGGTAGAAATTAGACAAATGACTTTACATGTATCACCTATTACAGTGTAAAATGATGTTGTTGTGTTGTTGTTATGTGCCGTCGAGTCGTTTCCGACTCATAGTGACCCTATGCACAACAGCCCTGAACCCTGCTCTATCCTGCGCCAAACGCACCACCTCTGACACACCTATCCCTATTACCCCAGTCACCGAATCAATCCATCTCATAGAGGGTCTTCCCCTCCTGCGCTGTCCCTCCACCCTCCCAAGCAT
>NW_006400032.1:250970-252681 GCF_000299155.1 Elephantulus edwardii | reverse complement strand
CTCTGGAGATGAAAAGGTGAGGAAAAATGGAGGTGCTTTCATAGTTAAGAAAGCCATTGCTAGATCCATCTTGAAGTACAATATTGTGAGTGACAGGATAATATCCATACGACGCAAGGAAGGCCAGTGAAGACAACTATCATTCAGATATATGCACCAACAACCAGAGCCAAGGAAGAGGAAAGAGAAGACTTTTACCAACTTTTACAGTTGGAGATTGATTGAACATGAATCAAGATGCATTGATAATAATGGGTGACTGGAATGCAAAAGTTGGGAACAGGGAAGAAGAGTCAGGAGTTGGAAAACACGGACTCGGTGACAGGAATGGAGCTGGAGAGAGAATGATTGAATTTTGTGCAATCAATGACTTATTCATTGCAAATACATTTTTTAAGAGACATAAATGCAGGTTATATACTTGGATTTCACCTGATGGTATGCATAGGAATCAGACTGATTACATCTGTGGAAAGAACCGCTAGAGAACCTCAATATCAGCTGTGAAAACTAGGCCAGGAGCTGATTGTGGAACAGACCACCAACTACTCATATGCAAGTTCAGCTGAAGCTGAGGAAAATTAAACCAAATCCATGGGAACCAATCAAAAGGGCCGAACTCGCTCAGCATTCCTTAAGCTCAAGGAACTGAACAACAAATTCAAACCTCGAGATGCTATAATCAAGGATGTTTTAGGAAGAATATTAAATGATCCAGGAAGTATTAAAAGAAGATGGAGGGAATATACTGAGTCACTGTATCAAAAGGAATTGGCAGACAGAAGAACTTCATGAAACATATGAGCAAGAGCCTATGGGGATGAAGGGAGAAGTTCAGGCTGCTTTGAAAGAAATGGCAAAAAAATACGGCCCCAGGAATAGATGGTATACCAGTTGACATATTTCAGCTAACAGATGTTGCCCTGGATGTGCTCACCAAGTTGTGCCAAGCAATCTGGAGAGCAACCACTTGGCCAACTGACTGGAAGAGATCTATATTTGTTCCCATCCCAAAGAAAGGTGACCCAACAGAGTGTGGAAACTATAGATTGATTTCACATGCAAGCAAGATTCTACTGAAGTTTATTCAAAAAAGACGGGAACAGCACATCAGCAGAGAACTGCCAGAGTCCAGGCTGGGTTTAGAAGAGGTCATGGTACTAGCGATAATGTAGCTAATGTTAGATGGATCTTAGCTGAACGCAGGGAATACCAGAGGAATGTATATCTGTATTTCATTGATTATGCAAAGATGTTTGACTGTGTGGATCTTAACAAACTGTGGCTGACTCTGAGAAGAATGGGAATCCCAGAACACTTGATCGTGCTAGTGTAAAACCTGTACTTGGACCAAGAGGCAGTTGTCAGAACAGAGCAAGGAAACACTGTGTGGTTCAAAACTGGAAAGGGTGTATGCCAGAGATGTGTCCTGTCTCCATACCTTTTCAACCTGTATGCAGAACAGATTATCTGGGAGGCAAGGCTCTATGAGGAGAAGTGTGGTGTCAGGATTGGTGGAAGATTCATCAACAATCTGTGCTATACAGATGACACAACCCTGCTTGCTGAAACTGAGGAGGACCTGAATCGCTTGCTGAAGAGGGTCAAGGACTGCAGCCTCCAATATGGATTGATGCTCAATGTCAAGAAGACAAAGAATCTCTCCACTGAACCAATTGGCATCATCAGGATGAATGGTGAAGAGATTGAG
>NW_006400032.1:239978-250870 GCF_000299155.1 Elephantulus edwardii | reverse complement strand
CGCTGTCCCTCCACCCTCCCAAGCATGATGTCCCTCTCCAAGGACCCGTCCCTCCTGGCAACATGTCCAAAGTATGTCAGACGAAGCCCCAGAATAAAAATACTAGCTAAGTTAGTATTCAAGAAAACTAATTTCAAGTTCTTCTTGAACTGACCACTTGTGTAACTTTAGGCAAGTCATTAAATTTTCTCCCAAGGGTAGGTGGGGGAGAAAATCACAGGGTTGTAGCAATTGGTGGGTGGAGGGAGGGAATGAATTAAAAAAAAAAAAAACATAAAAAAACAACCAAACACAATGTACATGAATAAAACACAATGTAAGCAAACCATTGCATGCAAACCAATAAAGGGGCAGGGGAGGTGTGGAGCCTTTTCAAAGTACAGTTGATAGTTATTTCTGCTTTTCTATTTCCATCCACATTTACTGAATAAATCCTTTTCCTTTCTTAAAAAAAAAATCCAAACCACACTGTCAAGATAATTTTGACTCCCAATAACTCTACTGGGCAAAACAGAGCTGTCCAATAGGGTTTCTGAGGCTCAAAAATCGTTATTTCCTCAAACCAGTTGGTAAGTTGAACTACCTCAATGAACAGTTAAAAGTCAGGTGCTTTCTGCAGGAGCAATGATTTTGTAAATCATTACCTAACTTGGGAGGAACTGGGAAACATTAGGCTAAGTGAATTAACTCAGTCCCATAACGCCAAACACTGTGTTAGATATTATTATAGAGATAGATAACTAGTAAAATGTGTATGAAGATTCAACGTGGGGAGGAGGATAGAAACAGAGGTATGAGGATGGGTGGGGGAGTCGCACAATTTGATAGGTGGAGGGTGGGGTGGGTTAAGAAAATGAGAAAGATCCCGTGTGAAAACAATGGATACAAATTTTGTAAGTAAACAAATATAAAATGAAATAAGAAAAAGAAGAAAAAGTTAGATACTTTCACCACTGAGCCACCAGAGCCCCTCCTAAAAAAATACAAGCACTGGGGGGGGGGGGGGGGAGACAGACACTAAATTGCCCAAAAGAAGTCAGAAGTTAAATGGTAAATAATATTTTATTTAAAGGAAATTTTTTTAAAGGCAAATCTCATTTATAGCAATAGAAAGCTGCTCTGTTGCCTGGGCACTGGGGTGAGAGGGCTTGAAGGAAAATTTGGGCTGATGAAAAATGGTCTCTATGTTAATTGTCAGTGAGCACATCTGTTAAATCATCCAGAAAATGAAAAGAATGTGTTTTGTTTGTATGTAAGTCATACTGCAAGAAAGATGGGTTTTTGGGCAAGCCCACTAGCCCTTATTATTAACGCCAAAACAAAAAAAAATAAATAAATAAAATTAAAAAACCCTTTCAATAATAGAAACTTATCTAGCCTAATAGTAAGTCTCTTCTTCCAAAACCAAGAATTCACTGCAATAAAAATTATTCCAATCCATAGAAACAGAGCAGAACTGCAAGCAGGTAAGTGTTTATGGAGCAAACTGCCTCATCTTCCCTAAGGACAGCTGGTGGGCTCGAACCTCAGACATTCCGGTTAGCAGTAGAAAGCCTTAAAGCACAGTGCTCCAGAGCTTGTAGGCAATTCAGAGGCTGTGTTTATCCCACTGGGTGGTAATGTTGATGCATGAAACTTAAAACATCTTTAACACGTTTCATTACAGACCATTCCCCCAGATCTTGTTAAACCTCTTGTCAATGACTAGATTCCCACGCAAGCCCTAAGCAGAGCTGCTTCACAGCATAGGGGTTTCTTGGCTGTAATCTTTAAGTGTCATTAGCTGAATTCAAACCTTCACCCTTTAGGTTAGTAATGGAGGACAATTTGTGTCATGCGGGAATTTATGCTAGGAGTATATAAATTATACAGTATATACATAAAAACACCTCTCTAAAATTGGAAATATTCTGAATTGCAAAATATGCTTTGCCTGAGGATTTGGGGTAGGTAGAAAATTATAAATTACTTTCCTTGTTGCAGGAAATAGAAAAGTGCAAAGGAAAGTGTTCATCTTGGCATAGGTACAGAACTTTCCAAACTTTCAAAACTAACCTGCTTGTCAAAGTGCCCTTACTCGGGACTTTGCCTTCTCTGGTCTGTAAAACCCGAGAAGGGCCCTCCCAATTCCCTCTTCACTGTCTGAGCCACTAAAATGCTCCTAACAGAACCAATTTCTTGAAAATACTATGACTGCACTCTGCTTAGAATCTCACCCAAAGAATAGGCACCGTTAGACTCCCTTATCCTTCCTGACTGAGAAATAGGAACCTGGGATTGGAAGTTGAGGGAGATTAAAAAAAAAAAAAAAGAAACACAAAACCACCCCAATAACTATTTTGAGAATTTTCCAGAAAGCAACTATCTTTGCATGCCTTCCCCGACTTCCAACCTTTCTTCAAAGGATTCTAAGTACTTTGATATATATTTCCCCCTGTCTACACACCCGCCACCACACAGAAATGGAGAAAAGCTATGTACTTCATTGTAGGACCTTGGAATTAATTTAAAGCAAATATTTCCCAGAAAATGTTTCAATCCACAAATTGAGATTGCTTTTCAAGCTTTTGTTTTACTTATTCTGTTTCCAACATGTTCTAGTGGCTGCTGTATATGTAAACTACTGTGAACATATTCAATTGGAAACACATTTTTTATTGTTATCTTTACCTCTCCAGTTTTAGTCTTCCCTAAAATATCTTGTGACCTCTTTGGTATCACAATCTTATCAAATGACTTTTAAGTCTCTTATTTCTTAATTAGCCACAGTTACTAGAGCAGCAATATGAGAAGAATGGGGGGGAGAGGGGGGACTCTGTTTTCTCTAAGAAAGAGTTAAGTAGACAAATTACAAGATCAGATGCTTCTAACACCTTTATACTAATTGGATTTGAGGCTAAAAAGAAATTGTTCAATAATTTAAAATGAGGTAATATTAAGAACACTGCTTGAGAAAGAACTACATGATTAGTTCAAGAAGCACTTCATGATCAAGTGTTAAGAGCACCTTGCAAAGGCAGATAAAAACAAGCAGGCTTTTCAACTTTATGAGGACACTGCAGATATTGGCCAGGCTCTGGTGTACTCCACAGGAAGTTGACTGCTTCAAATCTACCCACAGCTCCTCAGGAGAAAGATGGGCAGTTACCCCCCACTGTTTTCAGCCTCCCAAAAACCCACTAAAGAATCCTCTATGATTGGTTCCAGTTCAAGAATAACAATACTATTGCTTTTGCTAACCAAAAGGCAGGACCTTGAGCCTATCCCACTGAATTTAAAAATGATCTCAAGAACAGGTACGATGCAATGAACACTGACTAAAGACCAGGGGAATTGTAGGATGACAATAAAAATGCCATCCATGAATAGAGCAAAAGTGTGTTATAAAGACAGAGGAGAAAGAAAGATAAAACCAAAATGGATGTCAGAAGAGACTTTTTAAATGACACTAGAGCGCTGAGAAGCCAAAACAGAGAAGAGATGCCAAAGTAAAAGAGATGAGAAGAAGATTCCAAGAAGGAAAAACAAACTAGGGTAAGGGAATGAACAGAGAGCTGAATGAACTGAAAAACAAAATCAAGCCTTGAATTGCAATACTAGAGGTACTTTTGGCAAAATCTTGAATGATCCAGAAAGCATCAAAAGAAGATGTAGGGATAAATAGAGACACTACACTAAAAAGCATAGTCAACATGGAAATATTTCAAGAATCAGCCAATGATAAAGAACTAAACTGCATTGAAGACACTGGCAAAAAATAAGGCCCAGGAATTGATAAATTCTCAATTGACATGTTCCAACTAACAAATCCAGCCCTGGATGTGCTTACCAGTTTGGAAGACAGTTATCTGGCCAATTGACTTGAAGAGACACATATTTGTTCCCATTCCCAAGGAAAAAGATCTAATAAAATATGGAAATTATTAAACAATATCATTAATATCAGATGCAGGTAAAATACTGCCGAAGATCATCCAAAAATGGTGAGAACAGTACATTGAAAGAAACTGTCAAATGTTCAAACTGGGTTTAAAAAAGGCCATGATACCATGGATACCATTGCTGATGGCATGTGGATCTTACCTGAAAATGCAGAGTACTAGGAGAATGTCTATTTGTGTTTTGTTGACTGTGAAAAGGCATTTGACTGTGTGGATCACAAAAAGCTTGTGGCACTGAGAAGAATGGGAATTCCAGTGTACTCAGGCAAAACGTATACCTTGACCAAGAAATTGTTATCTGAACAGAGCAAGGAAACACTTCCTGGTTTAAAATCAGGAAAGGTGTGTGTCAGAGTTCTATCCTTTCTCCATACATATTCAATTTGTATGTTGAGCAAATCATTCAAGAAGCTGGACTTCATGAAGAAGAATGTGACATCAAGATTGGAGGAAGACATCAACACCTTCAGATAACACAAAGTTGCTTGTTGAAAATGAGGGGAACCTGAAGATCTTACTGCAGAAGAAAGAGAACTACAGCCTTCAGTGTGGATTACATCTCAACATCACAAAGACAAAAATTTAAAAAAAAAATGGACCAACAGGCAGCATCATGATAGATGAGGAAAATACTTCTTCAATAATTGACAACAAAAGTTGTCAATAATTTCATTTTACTTGGATCCAAAATCAACACCTTTGGTACCAAGTCAGGAGATAAGGAGATGTATCACAGGGAGGAAGTCTGCTATCAAGGACCTCTCCAAACTATTGAAGATCAATGATGTCAGTTTCAAGATCAAAATGCACTTGACTCAAGCCAGTCTTTTTAATCACTTGCTATGCACCTGAGAGTTGGACAATGAATAAGGATGACAGAAGAATTGAAGCTCTTGAGTTGTGGTGGTGGAGAAGAGTACTTAACACGTTGCCGCACCCTTTTTAAATAGACCACCGTGCTTAGAAACACATTTGTCGTCATTTGCGGCAACGTGTTAATATTTCATGGGTTACTGAAAAAAAACCCAGATAGGTCTTGGAGAAAGTGCAGCCAGAGCACTCATCAGAGGCAAGGATGATGAAACTTCGTCTCACATGCTTTGGGCATGTTGTTAGGAGGGGCTGTTCCTTGGAAAGAGATACCATGCTTGGAAGGATGGAAGGTTGACAAAAAAGGTCACTGTAAGTTATACTTGACTCAATGGCACCTAACAACAATATCCTTTAGAGTTACAGTATATTATCATCAGATTCATAAAATAGAGGGAAACATTTGTGTTTCAACTCTAGAGGAATGTATTATACTTTGTGTAGCTTATAGTTGTTGGTGTTTTCTTTGGTTGGTTGGGGTTGCTTTTGTTTCTTTTTCTTGCCGCACCTACTAGGTAATATTTCTAGAGCTGTGTGATGGGACAGGGAGGCAGAGCATGTGATCAAATAAGGCTGTAGGATTAGCATGTAAAAAGCTCTGAAAAGTACTGCAGTACACAAACCTATTTATACAAATTTAAGAGCATGATTTCCCAAACTGACTTGATCATGAAATGATTGGCTTGTGTATGCATTAAAAGTTTGCAGAACTATGGCTCCCTAGAACACATTATGGGAAGCATCTACCTAGGAATTTCCATGTGTTCGTGGCAGTACATGGCAAGTAAAAATCTTCCAGACTTGGTCTACAAGTTTGAAATAATAAGCAAAAGTACTTGATTTTGTTCTTGTCTCAGTGATTCCTTTGGAGGAGTCTACTTAAATAGGAAGTGTTTGTTCTCCTAGAACTTTTTTAAAAATTCATTTTAATGAACATTTACAGAGATTTTGGATTTCCATTCATTCATTGTTGCACTTTTCTCCCTACCCACCACCACCCCCAGGCCCAGTCTGCTCTTCTCTTTGAAAAGTAAAAGAAAAATTCCTTATTGGTATACAATACCCCCATACCCCCACCCCACCTGAGTATAATCCACTCTACAACCTTCATTCCGGACTCTTATGATAATCCTAGAACTCTTGAAGACTAATAGTGACTGTAAGTGAGCACAAAGCATCAATAATGTTGTTACCCTTTGACGTAATGAGCCTTTGTACAACCCAACCAGACCTGCCTAATCCTGCTCCATCCTCACCATCTCTGCTTTGCCTATGCCTATGGTTGCAACCACCATGAATATCCACCTTGTTATTTTTTTACTGGCTCTCTACTTTTCCAAGTGTGGTGTCTTTCCCTAAGGATTGGTCCCACCTGATAACATTTCAGAGTATGTAGGATGGAGGTCTCACCATGCTGCCTTCTAAGGAATATTCTGCTTACACTTCTTACAAGACAGATTTGTTTGTCCTTTATTCAGACTGTGAAATACTCATTATTATTTATCAACAATTCAAACACACCCATTCTTCTTTGGTGTTAGTCTTTAAAGTGCCAGGCTTCCCCTTAAACACTTTAAAGAGATCCTTCGCAAAAGATTTGTCCACTGTGCATTGTTTAACTTGTTTAATTTCTTGACTGCTGCTTCCAGGGGTATTGATTGTAGATTCAAATAAAATTAAAACCTTGACAGCTTCAGTCTTTTCTCTGTCCATCATGATGTTGTCTATGGCCCCAGTTTTAAGTATTTTTGCTTTCTTTGCGTTGAGGCATAATCCACACTGAAAGGTATAGTCTTTGAACTTCATCAGTAAGTGCTTCCAGACGTCTTCATTTTCTGTAAGCAAGACTGTGTCATCTGCATATTGCAGGTTGTTGATCTTCTTCCAATTCTAATTCCATAGTCATCTTCATAAAGTTCATCTTTTCAAATTATTTGCTCCACATGCATATTGAATTGGTATGGTGATTAATTTCTTTTCTGATTTTAAACTAAGCAGGATTCTCTTGTTTTGTTTGAATCACTGTTCTCATTGTATGTAAGCTTTGCACAAGCACAATCAAGTGTTCTGGAATTCTCATTCTTTGAAACGTTATCGATAATTTATTATGATCCACAAGTTAACATCATCCAATATTGGTCTCTGTTAAACATCACCTCAGACAGGGTCCACATGGCTGGAGTTGCTATCAAGTATTGTGGAGGGGTAAAGTAAGGGGGGACTCAGGCACTAAACTGCCTGATTTCAAAAACATTAAAGTAAGGGGGGACTCAGGCACTAAACTGCCTGATTTCAAAAACGTTCTTTTGCACATTACTCATCATCTCTGTGGCTTAATTTCCTCATCTTTAAAATGGAAATGACAACTCAAGTATCCACATTAGACAGTTGCTGTGAGAATAAAAATATTTTCTTAATTTTGAATGCTTAGGATACTATTGGCCCATAATTTGCCCAATATTACACACAAATAATAAACAAAAGAGAATTGGAGTGAAATATACCCCAAAGAGACCATAACTGACCATAACTCAAGCAGGTATATGCACACCATGTTTATCGTGGCTTTGTTCACAATAGCAAGGAGTTGGAAACAACCTAAGTGCCCGTCAACAAAAGAATTGATAGAGAAACTCTGGAATACTCACACGATGGAATACTATGCTGCATTGAAAAATAAGGAACTCATGCAATTTTATTCAAAATGGGTGACCCCAGAGGACATTATGCTGAGTGAAGTATCTCAGTCACAAAAGGACAAATACTGCATGGTGCCACTGTTGTGAAACAGGACTGACCTCAGGATTGGGGGGGGGGGCGGAGACTGAGAAGGATGGATTCAATAATGTATACTACATTGAAACAGATGAGGGAGACAACTGTTGAAAAGGTATATGTGATTAGGTATTATGGTCATGACAGAAGTCCAGAGCAAAGGCTGCATAGTGGAGTGGACCTGGGAGGAGAGATTGTAAAACAATGAAAGACTTTTTCTTTTACTTTTCCAAGAGAGTAATGTACTGGGGGGAGAGTTGGGAGGGGAGAAAAGTGCAACAAAGAATGAATGGAAATCCAAAGTCTCTGTAAATTTTCATTGAAATTAATAATAAATTTAAAAAACAACAAAAACAAAAACAATTTATATGAAAATGAAGATAATCCATTTTTCCAGTAATTCCAGATCAGGAAAATAAAAGTTCCAACACGTGAAGGATATTTATAGAAGTAGTGCTTGTACTTGTAAAAAAAAACAAAAAACAAAAAAACAAACAAAAACACCTTTAGGAACAAAATGAATGCTTATAAATCCTCACAAACTGACTAAACATATTTTAATACATCTATAGTCTGAAATAGTAATTTCCCACAGGCCTAAAGTTGATGTCAACTCACAATGATCTAGAGTTACATAGTACAATTGTCCCTTGGAGTGTGCAAGGCTGTAATCTTTACAGGAGCAGTCCTTTCCTCAAGGAGGGAGGGAGGGAGGGAGGGAGTTAGGTTGGTTAGTTAGAGCTGCTAGCATTATGAATGGTAGAAAAGCACTGAACCATTGGGCCCATGGGTTTCTTTCTTGAGAACTTATACTGCTGCTTAAAAAAAGAACCACACATGGTTCAAATCCATCTGCTGTACCTCAGAAAAAAAGATGGGCACTCAACCTCTCATGCAAGTTAAAGCTCCTGAAAACCTGCTACAAGGTCACTATAAGACGGTTCTGGCTTGAGAGTACACAATGACAACTTAGAGGAATGAAAGAGGGCTATGCCAGGAGTTTTGAAGGGTTTCTTGCATAAAATTGTCAAAGACAAAGACAAAATACAGGAAAATGTGTACAATATGATGCTTCCTGGTTTTTAAAAAAAATCAGTAATAGCACCAGCTTCAAAAAAATGTCTGTGTACATGTGTAAACATATAAGTATCAATTTCTTCATAATCGGTCTGTCAATTTGTTTTATTGTAGTGGCTTATACATTATTCTCATGCTGGGAGCTATACCACTATTATTTTAAATACCAGCAAAACTCATCCATAGTGGACAGATTTCAGCTGCACTTCCAGATTAAGGTAAACTAGGAAGAAGAGTGTAGCAGTCCATTTCTGAAAATTAGCTGCTTAAAACACTTTTAATTACAACAGAATAGTGCCTAATATAATGCTGTAAGATAAGCCCCCTGTTGCTGTTTTTGTTATGTGTGTCAAGTCACCTGCGACTCATAACAACCCTCTGTACAGCGGCTCCGAAGCCTTCCCTGTCCTGAGCCAGTCTCGCTGACCCCGACACACCTACCCTCATAGCCCCAGTCACTGTATCAATCCTTCTCATCCAGAGTCTTCCTCTTCTGCACCGTCCCTTCACCCTTCCGTGAATGATGTCCTTTTCCAAGGCCACATGCCCAAAGCATGTGAAACAGAGCTTCAAAATCCTAACCCCCAAGAAGAAATTTGGTTTCATCCTCTCCAAGAGCCCCCTAAACTGGAAGAATATACAATGGTGGCAACAACAGACTTGTGAATAGCAGCAATCAGGAAGGTTGGGCTGGGCAGTATTTCCTTCTGCCGCACATTAGATTGCAATGCGTTGGAACCAAACTGGACAACAATTAACAACATTGCATTTCAGTGATTCTGAAATGCGTACTTTTTTTTTTTAAATTCAAAAGGTTTATTGCACCAAATGCCACAGAGAAATGGATCAAAATAATACATGAACACATTTTAAGAAAAATTTTCCACACACTAACATTGGTATCTATTCAAATGATCAAAAATATAAAGAAGTCCTATCAATCTGCCTGAATGGAGCTTCAATAACAACAAATCTCAGATTTTTTAAAATGCAACTTAAATTGAAGCATACTGCAATCTCGCTTCACCAAATTTTGCCATTTTAAAAGTAATATCCAAAGGAGGGCATTTGATTTAGGCAAAATTATATTTAAATAGCCCCTCCCCAAAAGCACAGCAACAAAAAGAAATGGTTCACATTTACTAAGAAAAGCTAAAGACTTTTTCAACTTAATGGTGAAATTATGCATAAACAAAATACTTTCAAAAGTGCATATTAGTGAAAAATGCCAGACATTTAAAAGAATTTGGAGGTCACTTTATAGTTTTATTTTTTTTTATGTACAATTAACTCTATGTGGGTAACCTAAAAAGCTACAGACTAAATTTTTATAAAATCTCAGGACCTAATTATAAGAGCTCAAACAACAGTTTAGTATCATTTAGCAAGTGGGGATTTTTCTCCCTCCAAAAAGTTAATTTTGAAAAATATGGTTAATTTTAAAAAGTTGTGACGTGTAAATGGCAGTTCAATGGGATGTGAAAGATTAGAGTTACTTTCATTAAAAAACAGCACACTTCAGAAAAATGGATTGAAGCATATTGCAACATCTCTGACACTGGAATGCACCTGTCAGTCGAGAGTTTCTCAGGTGGTTGTCATTACAGCGCAGTCTTGCTGCATGTACACACCAGAGGCAGCAGGATGTGTCTCTGCAGCTGGAAATCCAGCTCAAAGGAAACAGGGCAATGCTTTCGACAATACTGCATCACACGCGATCGATGTTAAAAGAGAAGAATCAAATGAACCTTTAATGTGAAGAATTAGGAATATCTTACCTCATTGTTTTTACTTGTATTTCCATTTTTATGTGCAAAATAATAACAATTTTAAAATTTATTATCAAATATATCTAAAGAGTGCTTCGACAATGCAAAGAGTTAATATTCAGTTGCTAGTCAAAAGGTTGGAAGTTTTAGTCCACCAAGAGGTACTTGAGAAAAGAAGTCACGGTGATTTGCCATTTTTAAACAAAATTACCTTTGAAAAACTTATGGAGCACAGTTCTGCTGACACATGAGGTCATTATGAGTCATATTCAATTCAAGGTACCTGGATTTTGTTGTTAGGTAATGTCGTTAGGTGTCGGGTTGGAGCCAGTAAGCAAACACTAGTGATTGGGACATGGAATATGAGAACCATGAATGTAGGAAAATTAGATATTGTTAAGGAAGAAATGGAACGCATAAATATTGACATACTAGGCATTGGTGAGATGAGATGGACTGG